>NC_042979.1:2831791-3152624 GCF_901001165.1 Salmo trutta | reverse complement strand
ATTTACCTTCCATTAGGTGCTCGCCCCATTCCGGCGTGTGTTAGACCGGGCATAAGCCAAGCCTATAGCCCTGCAATAACAGAAATCTGTGTATGTTTGCATGCCTTTACAGCATGTTAATCGTTGGCTTTGAGGAGGTGTAAAATGGAAACTACAATTTAATTAGCACCTACTGGTATACACTCTACATTTCTAAACGTCTTGTGCACACAGCAGGGCAGGAGTGTGATGTCTGTTACAGTACAGAGCCAGCTCTCTCAGAGATATGGTTTTCCTGACCACTCTGGGTTACTCTGTAAATATTGATATCTGATCAATCATATTTAATAGCTATATACATGTCACTGAAGAGGATGACATAATGTGTTCCATTGTCACCGACGGATCAATAATCCAGTCAGTTTATAAGCACTGATTACATATTATGATAAGCAATTTCCTGATTGATTTAGACCTTTAATTATAACAATAATAACTCATTAACTGTGCTGGATGCAATACATTATAAACAACAATATAGCAAGACGGGGTGCACACAAAGCATATTGCTCCTAGTTTTCAAGCAATGTAAACTGATGTATTGTATTTGGTAACTGCTCTAAGAAAGCAGAACAGAACCCACCAAATGACCTTGAACAATTTTTTTATTTATTTAACCTTTATTTAACCAGGAAGGGCTCATTGAGATTTAAAATCTCTTTTTCAAGAGCGTCCTGGCCAAGATAGGCAGCGCCAATTCATTACAAAAATTGACAGGAAAGGAAAGGTACATTTACCGGACCACTGTTACTAAGATCTCCAACAGAACGGGCCACCACTGTTCAAAAGACACACCTTCCATTCAAAAATAGTTCACAGTAGAACACATAAGGGTGTGTGTGTGTGTGTGTGTGCCTGCACGTGCGTGCGTATCAAGCACAGTGAGTGAGTGGATCAGTGGAGATCCAACTCCATCTGGCGCTCATAATAAAGTGTGTCCTCTAAAGGACCTTGATCTAGAACACAGAACCGGTCTCCTCCTCTTACCTAGAACATCCCCAGGACACTCTGGAACCATTCTCCTCCCTTCAGTATGTCAGCAATGTCAAATGCGACACTAACATATGACTGATTTCAGTGTTGTTGGTTTGAGGCGGTCAGAGCAAGATGCTGACATCACCCTAATGCTTTCTCCCAGCCTTCAGAGAGAGAGAAATTGAGGGGGAGAAAAGGGACAGACACAACGGGGGGAGGGAGAGAGAGAGAGAGAGAGAGAGAGAGAGGGAGAGAGAGAGAGAGAGAGGGATGGAAGGAAGGAAGGGAGGAAGGAGTAAAAGAAAAAAAGAAAAGGGAAAGCACAATAGTCAGACCATTGTTATCCCAAGTGGAGTTATGCTGATGTAAACAAACCATGTCAAAAATCTTAACCTCCACGTTCCTGACACCATGAAGAACCCAAGCTAGACAATGCACCACAGTGTGGAGAGAGACCCAGTGGAGGACCGAAGGACCCACTGGTGCACTCAAGCCGACCCCAGGCTTGGACAGCCATCTCTGGGGAAGCCTGCTCCCACATCAGGCCTACCACCTCCAGACCCAGACCCAGACCCAGAGTCGGCCCAGGGTAAGGGTGTGCGTCCCAAATACCACCCTATTCCTTGTATAGGGCACTATATTTGACCATAGCCCTGTGGACCCTGGTCAAAAGTAGTGCACTAAATAGGGAATAGGGTGCAATTTGGGATGCATACAGAGTGAGAGGCATCCCAGCCAGGGTTGGGGCTAGGCTCAATGGGTCTTTGTTTCCAAAGCGTGGCTGGAGCAAAGCCACTGACTGAGCCACCTCACAATCGACCTCACCTCGGCTCCAGCTGCAACATTGAGCCGCCTGACCCCAGGCCCCAGCTTCTGTCCACCAGCCCTTTTCCAGTCCAAGGGGAAGGGGGCTGATACAGACACACCTACTGGGGCCATATGTATCAAGTGCTTCAAAGTAGGAGTGCTGATCTATGATCAGGTCCCATATTCATAAAGCGTCTAATAGCAGGAGTGCTGATCTAGGAACAGTTTTGCCTTTTCGACCATAGTGAATGGACCAATGGAACCTGATACTATATCAGCACTACTACTCTGAGACACTTTATGAATACATGCCCAGGTCTACCCTGTCCATGTAATCTTATTTGTTGTGATCTAGAAGGCAAAACCGATCCTAAATCAGTACTCCTACTCTGAGATGCTTGATACATACGGCCCCTGACCTCACCCCAGTCTCCAGCTGCAGCCCCCTGCTACTCCAAGGGGGAATGTTCTAACTGAGACATAGACCAGCCTGGCCCGCGACCCCGGTCACCAACACAAAAGGTTAAGCGGCAGTACTTAGCAGGAAGGCAGCTGTGAAAATGATATAGGGAAGGAGGGAGACAGAATTTAATGTGCCAATGAATCACTTTATGGAGACGGGAGCTGTACGAGGCTCGTTCGAGTCCATTATCATATATATTATATTGGCATTTTTACATAACGCCTCAATGTCAATCAAGGATGCATATATAATCAGATATGTAGTTATTAACATATAGTCACAATCTGCAAAAAAGTAACGTGCCTGTCTTTCAATTGAATCTAATTTGATGTGTTACGAGAGTAATAAAGTACTATTACCACTTTCCATTATTCCTTTCCTTCTGACTCTGGTAGAAATAAAAATGTCTTGCAAATGTAATTGGTACAATGAAACTCCAAAATTACAATAGTGGTTGGTGACTGAGTTATAGTTTCTAAGACAGAAATATGCAGTATGTTTGGATTTACTGAATAACAAAAACAAACTTTTACATGAGAAACAATGATTTGGCAGTTGTTATTGACACCAAAGAGCCTACTCTTAATTCATAACACAACATCGTACAGAAAAACTATTATTCAGACATGTCCAACAGAGGTAACTATGAATGCATCCATATGTCACAGAAAAAGAGGGAAGAAAGAATGATAATAACTGCAACAGAGAGGGAAATATACAGTACCAGTCAAAAGTTTTGACACACCTACTCATTCAAAAGGTTTTTCTTTATTTTTACTATTTTCTACATTGTAGAATAATAGTGGAGACATAAAAACTATGAAACAACACATGGATTTATGCAGTAACCAAAAACATGCTAAACAAATCAAAATATATTTATATTTGAGATTCTTCAAAATAGCCACCCTTTGTCTTGATGACAGCTTTGCACACTCTTGGCATTCTCTCAACCAGCTTCACCTGCAATGCTTTTCCAACAGTCTTGAAGGAGTTCCCACATAGGCTGAGCACTTGTTGGCTGCTTTTCCTTCTGTGGTCCAACTCATCCCAATACCATCTCAATTGGGTTGAGGTCGGGTGATTGTGGAGGCCAGGTCATCTGATGCAGCACTCCATCACTCTCCTTCTTGGTCAAATAGCCCTTAAACAGGTGTGTTGGCTCATTGAAAAACAAATGATAGTCCCACTAAGCGCAAACCAGGTGGGATGGCATATCACTGCAGAATGCTGTGTCTGCTGACACAGACAGTGTCACCAGTAAAGCACACCCACACCATCACACCTCCTCCTCCATGCTTCATGGTGGGAACCACACATGCGGAGATTATCCGTTCACCTACTCTGCGTCTCACAAAGACACGGTTGTAGGAACCAAAAATCTGAAATATGGAATCATCAGACCAAAGGACAGATTTCCACTGGTCTAATGTCCATTGCTCATGTTTCTTGGACCAATCAAGTCTCTTCTTCTTATTGGTGTCCTTTAGTAGTGGTTTCTTTGCAGAAATTCAACCATGAAGGCCTAATTCACGCAGTCTCCTCTGAACAGTTGATGTTGAGATGTGTCTGTGCAATTTCTGAGGCTGGTAACTCTAATGAACATATCCTCTGCAGCAGAGGTAACTCTGGGTCTTCCATTCCTGCGGAGGTCCTCATGAGATCCAGTTTCATCATAGCGCTTGATGGTTTTTGCGACTGCACTTGAAGAAACTTTCTCAATGTCAACAGTGAAGGGGCGATTCCGGGATGCTGGCCTTCTAGGCCGAGTTGCAAAGAAAAAGCCATATCTCAGACTGGCCAATAAAATGAAAAGATTAAGATTGGCAAAAGAACACAGACACTGGACAGAGGAACTCTGCCTAGAAGTCCAGCATCCCAGAAGGCCAGCATCCCGGCCGACATCGCCTCTTCACTGTTGACGTTGAGACTGGTGTTTTGCGGTACTATTTAATGAAGCTGCCAGTTGAGGACTTGTGAGGCGTCTGTTTTTCAAACTAGACACTCTAATGTACTTGTCCTCTTGCTCAGTTGTGCAGTTGGGCCTCACACTCCTCTTTCTATTCTGGTTAGAGCCAGAATGGCTGTTCTGTGAAGGGAGTAGCACACAGTGTTGTATGAGATCTTCAGTTTCTTGCCAATGTCTTGCATGGAATAGCCTTCATTTCTCAGAACAAGAATAGACTGACAAGTTTCAGAAGAAAGTACTTTGTTTCTGGCCATTTGAGCCTGTAATCGAACCCACAAATGCTGATGCTCCAGATACTCAACTAGTCTAAAGAAGGCCAGTTTGATTGCTTCTTTAATCAGAACAACAGTTTTCAGCTGTGCTAACATAATTGCAAAAGGGTTTTCTAATGATCAATTAGCCTTTTAAAATGATCAACTCAACGGGGCGGCAGGTAGACCAGTGGTTCGAGCATTGGGCCAGTAACCGAAAGGTTGCTAGAGCGAATCTCTGAGCTAACAAGGAAAAAATCTGTCGTTCTGCCCTTGAATGAGGCAGTTAACCCGTACGCCTACGTAGATATTCCAATAAATATATGCTATTTCCAGCTAGAATAATCAACAATATCTACTCTGTATTTCTGATCAATTTGATATTATTTTAATGGACAATTTTTTACATTTTCTTTCCAAAACAAGGACATTTCTAAGTGACCCCAAACTTTTGAACGGTAGTGAAAATATATATACAGTTGAAGTCGGAAGTTTACATACCCTTAGGTTGGAGTCATTAAAACTAGTTTTTCAACCACTCCACAAATTTCTTGTTAACAAACCATGGTTTTGGCAAGTCGGTTAGGACATCTACTGTTTCCATGACACAAGTAATTTTTCCAACAATTGTTTACAGATTATTTCACTTATAATTCACTGTATCACAATTCCAGTGGGTCAGAAGTTTACATACACTAAGTTGACTGTGCCTTTAAACAGCTTGTAAAATTCCAGAAAAATATGTCATGGCTTTAGAAACTTCTGATAGGCTAATTGACATCATTTGAATGTAATGACTAAAATGTAAATGTATTTCAAGGCCTACCTTCAAACTCAGTGCTTCTTTGCTTGACATCATGGGAAAATCAAAAGAAATCAGCCAAGACCTCAGAAAACAAATTGTAGACAAATTGTAGACCTCGACAAGGCTGGGTCATCCTTGGGAGCAATTTCCAAACACCTGAAGATACCCCGTTCATCTGTACAAACAATAGTACGCAAATATAAACACCATGTACTTTGGTGCGAAAAGTGCAAATGAATCCCAGAACAACAGCAAATGACCTTGTGAATATGCTGGAGGAAACAGGTACAAACGTTTCTATATCCACAGTAAAACAAGTCCTATATCGACATAACATGAAAGGCCACTCAGCAAGGAAGAAGCCACTGCTCAAAAACCGCCATAAAAAAGCCAGACTACGGTTTGCAACTGCACATGGGGACAAAGATCGTACATTTTGGAGAAATGTCCTCTGGTCTGATGAAACAAAAATAGAACTGTTTGACCATAATGACCATCCCAAACGTGAAGCTGCAGGAGGGACTGGTGCACGTCACAAAATAGATGGTATCATGAGGTAGGAAAATGATATGGATATATTGAAGCAACATCTCAAGACATCAGTCAGAACGTTAAAGCTTGGTCGCAAATGGGTCTTCCAAATGAACAATGAACTTAAGCATACTTCCAAAGCTGTGGCAAAATGGCTTAAGGACAACAATGTCAAGTTATTGGAGTGGCCATCACAAAGCCCTGACCTCAATCCTACAGAAAATTTGTTGGCAGAACTGAAAAAGCATGTGCGAGCAAGGAGGCCTACAAACCTGACTCAGTTACACCGGCTCTGTCAGGAGCTGGCTCTACTATTATTCTGACATGTCACATTCTTAAAATAAAATGGTGAACCTAAGTGACCAAAGACAGTGAATTTTTACTAGGATTAAATGTCAGGAATTGTGAAAAAGTGAGTTTAAATGTATTGGGCTAAGGTGTATGTAAACTTCCGACTTCAACTGTAATATATATATATATATATATATGTATATATATATATAGAGAGAGAGAGAGAGAGAGAGAGAGAGAGAGAGAGAGAGAGAGAGAGAGAGAGAGAGAGAGAGAGAGAGAGAGAGAGAGAGAGAGAGAGAGAGAGAGAGAGAGAGAGAGAGAGAGAGAGAGAGAGAGAGAGAGAGAGAGAGAGAGAGAGAGAGAGAGAGAGAGAGAGAGAGAGAGAGAGAGAGAGAGAGAGAGAGAAAAGGCAGCCTGGTCAACAGAGTAGCAGAGAGGGCCTCTGAGTGGTTCCCCAACTCCCACATCACCATCTCCACTCTGCTGCCCCGCAAAGACTTTCATCCCCGTACCATTCAGAAAGTCAACGCTGACATCACCAGAGGGTGTGGCCTACTCCCGAACGTGCACGTTGCTCACCACCCAACAATCACCCCAGAGCATCTGTGCGACCACTCTCACCTGAGGAAGCAGACAGTAGGAATGTTTGCTAGGTCTCACCACCAGAGCATCACCACTTCCATCGGCTTAGCCAGACTGGACCGGGCCAGCCTACTACCCTGCACCAGACCACCACCTCTACCAGACTAGAGAGGAAGCCCCACGGCCCAGACCTGGCCCCCCTCCACTCCACAGGGCCCAACAGCAGGACCAGCACAGCTACGCGGAGGTCGTCAGAGGACAAGAGAACCCTGTAGGATTAAGTGAGATTAAACAGCTCCTCCAATACATCTGCACTAAACTGCACTAAACACACAAGGACGCATACACACAGACACACACACACAGACAGACACACACACACACACACACACACACACACACGCACGCACGCACACACACACACACACACACACACACACACACACACACACACACACACACACACACACACACACACACACACACACACACACACACACACACACACACACACCTATTGTACTAAAAATTAACTTGTTCAATGAATAGGAATATTTATATATATAACAGAAAAAATGTTAGCTGTTATCCTGTTTATCTCAATTTTAACAACTTATTAGTTAGTAGTTACTGTATTTCTGACTGTGCTATTCTTTCTTTTTGCAACATGAAATCACTATCAGTTAGCATGTGGAACATTCAGGGCCTAAACTCATCAACCTTTGGACTGAAGAGTTTAGCACTGGAGTTCAACAAAAATCTTAAAGATGTTAACGTCATCATTCTGCAGGAGACATGGTGTAAGGCTGACATTGTCACTCACTGTCCCACAGGCTACAGAGAGGTAATTGTGCCATCACAGAAACACAGCTCTGTCAATAGAGGCAGAGACGGATCATTTGGAGACTGATCATTTGGTACAAATCCGAACTACAAAATCAAACTGATCCCCTCAAAATTGGTAAATATCACATTTGGTTAAAACTGAAAAAATTACTTGTACTGACAGAAAAATATGTGTTCCTTTGCGCAATATATATATCCCCCCCTCAGAATCCCCATATTACTCAGAGGAGATCTTCCCCCCCCTCAGAATCCCCATATTACTCAGAGGAGATCTTCCCCACCATTGAGGAAGAGACGTGCCATTTCCAGGCCCAGGGAAATGTGCTCATCTGTGGGGACACAAATGCGCGTACAGGAACACTACCTGACCTAACGACCACACGAGGGGACAGCTTTATTACAGGCCATACTGTTTCTAACTGTCTTCATCTCCCCCACAGAAACAACAGTGACAGCACCGTCAACAAAAACAGAAGGATCTGTTGCAGCTCTGTAGAAGCCCGGGTCTGTACTTTGTCAATGGTAGGTTACGGGGGGACTCTTTGGGGAGATTCACCTATTGCTCACCTCTTGGCCACAGTACAGCCTTCCCTGTAGCTCAGTTGGTAGAGCATGGTGCTTGCAACGCCAGGGTTGTGGGTTCGATTCCCACGGGGGGCCAGAACAGAAAGAAAAAAAAGTGTATGAAATGTATGCATTCACTACTGTAAGTCGCTCTGGATAAGCGTGTCTGCTAAATGACTAAAATGTAAAATGTACGGTAGACTATATGATTACAGACATTGACCCTTTATCTCTCAGCTTATTCACTGTCAAGCCACTAACACCTCTGTCTGATCACAGCCAAATTATGTTGTTCCTCAAAAGAACAGACATGGAAACAACCACACATTCACAGCCCAGTAAGCTGTACAACATCAGAAATTCATACAGATGGGCCCAAAACAGCATAGAAGAATACCAGAAAGCAACCTGTAACCAAAATATCCAAACACTCTTAGATTAATTTCTGGATACCACATTCACTCACAGTAAAGAAGGCATCAATCTAGCAGTAAAAAACATCAACTATATATTCAGGCAAAAGAAGCACAATTGAAATTAACAAAAAAGACCACAGATGACAACTGGTTTGATGCAGATTGTATCACTATCCAACCAAAAGCACAGAGACCCAACTAATGGTGAATTACACCTTCATTACTGTGAGACTTTAAAACTCTATAAACATACACTCAGAACCAAAAAAGCACAGTACAACAGCAAGCAGCTGACACTAATTGAGGAGTCCACAAACAACTTCTGGCAAAATTGGAAAAAAATAAAAACAAGAGGAATTAGCAATACAAAATGGTGACATATGGACAACACATTTTAAAACACTCTACAACACCGTTCAAATGGATACAAATGCAGAACAAGGCCAAATTCATGAGAAGGCGAATGGAATAGAAAAAGCTATTAAGGACAATCAAAATCTATTGGACTCCCCAATTACTGACCAGGAGCTCTATAAGAAACTTCAGGCCCTCAAATTTAAAAAAGCATGCAGACCTGATGGCATCCTAAATGAGACGCTCAAACTCACAGGTGCAAAATTTCAATTGGCTATAGTAAAACTGTTTAATTTGATCCTGAGTGTAGGTTATTTCCCTGACATCTGGAATCAAGGACTCATAACCCCAAACAAATTTGACCCTAACAATTACAGAGGCATTTGTGTGAACAGTAACCTGGGGAAGGTTTTCTGTAGTGTTATAAATGTAAGAGTTCTAAACTTCCTTAATTAGCACAATGTCTTGAGTAAAAGCCAAATTGGATTTATACCAAAACATCGCATGACTGATCATATTTACACCCTACACACCCTAATAGATAAACATCTAAACACCAAAATAATACCAAAATATACGCTTGCTTTATCGACTTCCAAAAGCATTTGATTCTATTTGGCATACAGGACTGTTCTACAAAGTTATTGAAAGTGGTGTAAGGGGTAAAACATATGACACAATTAAATCGATGTATACTGGCAATACGTGCAGCATTAAAATTGCCAAGAAAAGAACATAATTCTTTAACTAGGGGTGGGGCCTTCGCCAGGGTTGCAATCTGAGCCCTGCACTCTTCAATATTTACATCAACGAATTGGCCACTATTCTAGAAAAATCCTCAGCCCCTGGTGTTAGTCTCCAAAATTCAGAGGTTAAATGCCTACTCTTTGCAGATGACCTATGCCTGCTGTCACCCACAGCACATGGCCTACAGCAGAGCCTGGACCTGCTAGAGCAGTACTGCCAGACCTGGGCCCTGGCAGTAAACCCCAAAAATACTAAAATAATGATTTTCCAGAGAAGGTGCAGATCTCATGGAATTAGACCAAAGTTCTCAATTGGTACATAATATATAGAGTACTGCACACACTACAATTCTTAGGTTTAAAAATAAGCTGAACTGGACACCTTCATGGTGCAGTAATTAACTGAGAGAGGAAGCACGCAGGGCATTCTACACCATTAAAAAACAAATTCAAATTGTAATATCTATTAAAATTTGGCTAAAACTAATTGAATGTGTCATTGAACCAATTGCACTTTATGGCAGCAAGGTGTGGGGTCCACTTGCAAAACAAGATTTCACCAAATGGGACAAACACCCCATTGAAACCCTGCATGTAGAGTTCTGTAAGATTCTCCTACATGTCCAGAGGAAAACTACAAACAATGCATGCAGGGCAGAATTAGGCCAATATCCACTAATAATACAAACTACAAAAAGAGCAATTAAGTTTTGGAAACATCTAAAATTCAGTGACCACCTCTCATATCATTACCAAGCCCTGCAATGCCATGATCTTAGCAAAGAAAAGAGTCCCTGCATCCAGCTGGTCCTGGGGCTGAGTTCACAAACTTGTTCTATTAACACACTGAAGCCTCAGGAACAGAACATCCAATCAATCAGAATAAACCAAATTACAACACAGTCAAAACAAAACTACATTGCTTATTGGGAAACACAAGCACAAGCAAAATGCAGTGCTATCTGGCCCTAAATCGACAGTAAACCGTGGCAAACTACTTGACCATGGTTACTGATCAAAACCTTAGAAAAACCTTGACAAAGTACAGGCTCAGTGAGCACAGCCTTGCCATTGATAAGGGTAGACACAGGAAAACCTGGCTCCCTGTAGAGGAAAGGCTGTGCAACCACTGCACAACAGCAAAACCTGAGACCGAGCTGCATTTCCTGACAAAATGTGAAAAATATAAAACAATTAGAGAGTGTAATTTCCCCAAATTTGAAACCCTTATTCAAGGCTTCAAAGACCTCTCTGATGAGAGTAGGCTACCCGTCCTGTTGGGGGAGGATGCAGAGAGCTGTGGGTTGGCAGCGCACTACATTGCTGCCTGCCATAAGTTGAGGGGCAGTGTCTGACAAACCAATCAACCTGCACATGTCCTCTACTGTATGCTTATTGTTATTGTTCAATGTATGGTGCAACATTCGCACTGAGCTAAAGGGCAGAGCTGCCGCTTTCAAAGTGCGAGACTCTAACCCGGAAGCTTACAAGAAATCCTACTATGCCCTGGGATGAACCATCAAACAGGCAAAGAGTCAATACAGGGCTAAGATTGAATCATACTACACCGACTCCGTCGCTTGTCTTATGTGGTACGGCCTGCAAACTATTACAGACTACAAAGGGAAGCACAGCCGTGAGCTGCCCAGTGACACAAGCCTACCAGACGAGCTAAATCACTTCTATGCTCGCTTCGAGGCAAGCAACACTGAGACATGCATGAGAGCATCAGCTGTTCTGGACGACTGTGTGATCACACTCTCCGTAGCTGACGTGAGTAAGACCTTTAAACAGGTCAACATACACAAGGCTGGGGGCCAGACGGATTACCAGGATGTGTGATCCGGGCATGTGCTGACCAACTGGCAGGTGTCTTCACTGACATTTTCAACATGTTCCTGATTGAGTCTGTAATACCAACATGTTTCAAGCAGACCACCATAGTCCCTGTGCCCAAGAACACAAAGGCAACCTGCCTAAATGACTACCGACCCGTAGCATTCACGTTCGTAGTCATGAAGTGCTTTGAAAGGTTGGTAATGGCTCACATCAACACCATTATCCCAGAAACCCTAGACCAACTCCAATTTGCATTCCCCCCTAACAGATCCACAGATGATGCCATCTCTATTGCACTCCATATTGCCCTTTCCCACCTGGACAAAAGGAACACTTATGTGAGAATGCTATTCATTGACTACAGCTCAGCGTTCAACACCATAGTACCCTCAAAGCTCATCACTAAGCTAAGGATCCTGGGACTAAACACCTCCCTCTGCAACTGGATCCTGGACTTCCTGACGGGCCTCCCCCAGGTAGTGAGGGTAGGTAGCAACACATCTGCCACGCTGATCCTCAACACTGGAACCCCCCAGGGGTGCATGCTCAGTCCCCTCCTGTACTCCCTGTTCACCCACGTCTGCATGGCCAGGCATGACTTCAATGACGAGACAGCCTATAGGGAGGAGGTCAGTGACCTGGCCGGGTGGTGCCAGAATAACAACCTATCCCTCAATGTAACCAAGACTAAGGAGTTGGTTATGGACTACAGGAAAAGGAGGACCGAGTACGCCCCATTCTCATCGGCGGAGCTGTAGTGGAGCAGGTTGAGAGCTTCAAGTTCCTTGGTGTGTACATCACCAACAAACTAGAATGGTCGAAACACACCAAGACAGTCATGAAGAGGGCCACACAAAGCCTATTCCCCCTCAGGAAACAAAAAAGATTTAGTATGGGTCCTGAGATCCTCAAAAGGTTCTACAACTGCAACATCGAGAGCATCCTGACTGGTTGCATCACTACCTGGTATGGCAATTGCTCGGCCTCCGACTGCAAGGCACTACAGAGGGTAGTGCGTACGGCCCAGTACATCACTGGGGCTAAGCTGCCTACCATGCAGGACCTCTACACCAGGCGGTGTCAGAGGAAGGCCCTAAAAATTGTCAAAGACCCCAGCCACCCAAGTCATAGACTGTTCCCTCTACTACTGCATGGCAAGCGGTACCAGAGTGCCAAGTCTAGGACAAAAAGGGTTCTCAACAGTTTTTACCCCCAAGCCATAAGACTCCTGAACAGGTAATCAAATGGCTACCCGGACTATTTGCATTGTGTGCCCCCCCAAACCCTCTTTACGCTACTGATACTCTCTGTTCATTATATATGCATAGTCACTTCAACCATATCTACATGTACATACTACCTCAATCAGCCTGACTAACCGGTGTCTGTATGTAGCCAAGCTACTTTTATAGCCTCGCTACAGTATATAGCCTCGCTACTGTTTTTCACTGTCTTTTTACTGTTGTTTTTATATCTTTACTTACCTATTGTTCACCTAATACCTTTTTTGCACTATTGATCAGAGCCTGTAAGTAAGCATTTCACTGTAAGGTCTACACCTGTTGTATTCGGCGCACATGACAAGTAAACTTTGATTTGATTTGGTTATTTTGACCCTTGGTTATTGTTGTTACTGTTGCTATTATTTTCATATTGTAAATATCCAAAGTAAGCTTTGGCAATATGTACATTGTTACGTCATGCCAATAAAGCGAATTGTATTAGAGAGAGAGAGAGAGAGAGAGAGAGAGATATGGGCTGGGCTGGGCTGGGCTGGGCTTGTGTTTTTCCACAATGGAGCATTGAACTGAACTGTGGAACTCCAAACAGGCAGAAGGGTTGATGCCGCCGGTAGGTCACCCCCCCTGGGCGAGCTGGGCTAGCCTGCGGGCAGACACCAGGCTCTGTAGGAGAGCCAGGCATGGGTGCCAGGACCCCATCCCCATTCCCACCACACCATAACCCCCACCAGGGGCAGGACGGGTTGGGGCTAGCCTGCCGTCCTGGCAGACCAAGCACCATGGACCGTGGGAGGGAGGGGAGACAGCAGGGTCTGAGTGCCAGGACACTCCGGGCCCCAGGCCCCCATCAGATCATAACTGGGGGCAAGGCGAGCTGGGCTAGCCGGAGGCACCAGGGGCCATGGGTAGGACTGGGAGGGGACACAGCCGGGAGAGTCAGGCCTGAGTGCCAGCATGCCCCTCCAACCCACCACCACATTACAGGCAGCATACTGTAGTTCAGCCACAGTAGCCAGCCCTGTTCAGTTAAATACAATTTAGTAAAGCAGCCATTGTGTCTCAGCCATAGTAATAGAATGACTAGAACAGGCCCCTCAGACCACCACGTCACCCCAGGAAGCTCAGTTCAAGCCACAGCAGTACAATACAGCCCAGTACAATACAGTAAAGCGTATTACAAGCTCTACGCAGATGCAAGATTCAAGGTGTTGCAATATCATAATCTGTCACGAAAGGGGTGGCTCCTTGTAATACGCTCCTGCATTCAACATACTTTTTTACTACCTGAAAATTGAGACGCCATATCATTCCTTCTGCAGCTGTGGGGGCAGTGTTGTCGCTTGGTTCATTGATCTGATCTATAAGCTATATAGGCTATTCATCAAAGTAGCCTATTTTGCATTGGTAACTTAATATAATCTCAGCGACTGTTCAAACAGTAAACCCAACAACAAGAATCCACCCAAAAAGGTATTTTGTTTAGATGTAATAACTAGTGATGATTACAGGCTATTGTGAAATGGTAGAACCTGCTGTAGCCAACTAGCTAGCCATGTACTTTTTTCTCCTGTGACCAAAACATCACAAAGTTCTATTTCTGGCTGATATGGGAATGAATACACAAGCATCAAACTGGGATAATGTTTTAGGTTACACCGGCAAGTATAAGAATATTTGGCAGGGCATTTAAAAAAAAATATATAAATCTGATTATTTAACGTGGAGATGTGGGAAGCTAAAAGGGCTAGCTATGTTTTTAGTCAGGCTATATCAACAGATTGAAGCTTGTAGTAATCTTAAAGCAGCTATTTTGACTGTCTGTATACATACCAAAAAACACCCTTTTGCCTTTAGAGGACAAGGGCCCATAGGGTGCCATTTGGGATGCAAACTCTGTCTCCACCATTGTGTCTCCATGCAAACATACTAGAAATTCTTCAGCCAAAGAAATAGAGTCCCTAGACCCCCCCCACCCCCCAAGCATCCCTGCTCAATACATTATAGTTCATACACACACACACACACACACACACACACACACACACACACACACACACACACACACACACACACACACACACACACACACACACACACACACACACACACACACACACACACACACACACACACATCCCGGAGGCTCAATTAAATTGAATTGTATTACTGTTCAGAGTAAACATTGTGGCTTTATGTCCAAACGTTAGAGTCTGTTTAGGACAACAGAGAAATGAATCAGATTACCATGTATGGCCTGAATGGCTGAAGGCAAGGCAAACAAACACAGTCACAGACACAGAGCTATTTTATATACATACATTTTTACATTTTAGTAATTTAGCTAGCAAACACTCTTATCCTGACACTTACAGTACAGTGAGTGCATACATTACATTTCTTGTATGTGTATGTGATGCCTGCAGAAATTGAACCCACAACTGGGTCACACAGGACCAGGACCAAACCCCACCAGGCCAGCACAGTCAGCCCACCATGGAGGGTGTGGTGTAGGTAGAAAACAGAGGTAATAAGGGACTATCAGAGGTGTGGCCCTCCAAATTCACACCCCAGTAGCTCTCTCTCCCAGTGTTAGTTTCCAGCCAACAGAAGAGAGAGAGAGAGATAGGGAAAGAGAGAGAGAGATGATGTGAAAGGTGAAACCACTTCTAAAGAATGTTCTGTAGCTCGACGTTCCGTACGAAACAGAAACAGGAGAGAACGTTTTCTCGAGACGTTAACAAACACAATAACAACGGGCTGTAGATACGCTGGAACACTGAGTCTTTACTTCAGAGAGAGAGAGGGGGAGGGCTTGTGTGTGTTGCATTGGGGTGACAGGCAGTCTGGTAGGCAGCTTTGTTTCATGCGGGGAGAGAGGAGAGAGGGAAAGAGCGAGGGAGAGAAAGAGCGAGAGAGAGAGAGAGAGAGAGAGACAGAGAGAGAGAGAGAAAACTGTTAAGGGCTTGGCTGGGTGGATGTGGTCCTGAAAGGAATGCTGGGTAGTGGGAGGGAGGGAAGACCGCTGAGCTTAGATCTGGACCATCAATAACTTTCAGGTCTCCTGGAGACACTCTGACTCACACGAACGTGTGTATATACTGTACATGCACCGCACACGCTAGCGTACACAATTACACACACAATCTCTATTATCCCCGTACACTCAAATCCACATTCTTCAGTGCATGAGAAAAGGTTCTAAGGTGGATGCTCCATGTTTTGACTTATATAGATAATAATATAGAAGGGGAGCAAAGAAGGTGAAAAACAGTCCTGAATTCTAATTAATTATCTTTATTTACTCAGTCAAACGCCAGATCATGAAAGGCTTCAGCGCAATTAACCTGAGAAGGATCAAACAAATAAAAACGACATTTGAATAATTTAAAGGTAAGGGAGGTTTTGACTCCAAAGCACTTCAAAGCTACAGTTGAAGTCAGAAGTTTACATACACCCGAGCCAAATACATTTAAACTCACTTTTTCACAATTCCTGACATTTAATCCTAGTAAAAATTCACTGTCTTAGGTCAGTTAGGATCACCACTTTATTTTAAGAATGTGAAATGTCAGAATAATAGTAGAGAGAATGATTTATTTCTGCTTTTATTTCTTTCATCACATTCCCAGTGGGTCAGAAGTTTACATACACTCAATTAGTATTTGGTAGCATTGCCTTGGGGCTAGGGGGCAGTATTGAGAATTTTGAACAAAAATATGTGCCCATTTTTAACTGCCTCCTACACCAACTCAGAAGCTAGGATATGCATATTATTACCAGATTTAGATAGAAAACACTCTGAATTTTCTAAAACTGTTTGAATGGTGTCTGTAAGTATAACAAAACTCATATGGCAGGCAAAAACCTGAGAAAAAAAAAGAATTTTGTGGCTGTACTATTTTTTCGAGTCATTGTTGATAGATCACACAGTGAGAAAGGATTCATTTCGCACTTCCTACGGCTTCCACTAGATGTCAACGATCTTTATAAAGTTGTTTGAAGCGTCTATGATGAACAGAGACCGGATGACAAGGAAGAGAAGTTGACCTCCCTGGGATGTCGTCACTTCATTATTGCCCGCACCTGCGTATGCATGTGAGTTCATGTCAGGCGAGACATTTTTCAAAAACGTTTTTCAAGACACAGGAGAGGTCGGGTTGAAACATTACTGATGTTTCACGTTAAAAATGGCTCTAAAGATTGATGCTAAACAACGTTTGACATGTTTGAACGAACGTAAATAGATTTTTTTTGTAAACTTTTCGTCGTGACTTCCCCCCCGCCCTACTTTTTAGTAGCCTACCGAAGCGCTAACAACTTGGAGTTATTTGGACATCAATTACGAACTTTGTCGAAAGAAACCACATTTGTTGTGGACCTGGGATTTTTGGAAGTGCCAATGGATGAAGATAATCAAAGGTAAGGGATTATTGACAATAGTATTATTGATATTACATGGTTACAAGATGGTGCTAACCTGTATATCCTAGCCTATTGTTCTTAGCACAGCACCCCGTTTATTGCAAAGTGTGATTTCCCAGTAAAGTTATTTTGAAATCTGGCAATGCAGTAGCATTTACGAAATGTTAAACTATAATTATTTGAATGACAATATTATAATTTACTAATGTTTTCGAATAGTAATTTTGTAAATTGTAACGTTGATTGACGGGAAGCATTTATGGGAAAAAAAATTCTGAATTTCACCGCTACTGTAAAATGCTGTTTTTGGATATAAATATGAACTTGATGGAACAAAAAATGCATGTATTGTATAACATAATGTCCTAGGAGTGTCATCTGAGGAAGATTGTCAAAGGTTAGTGCATAATTTTAGCTGGTTATCTGCTTTTGGTGACGCCTGTCTTTGAATTGACAAAACATTACACACAGCTATTTTCAATGTACTCTCCTAACATAACCTAACTTTATGCTTTTGCCGTAAAGCCTCTTTGAAATCGGACAATGTGGTTGGATTTAGGTGATGTTTATCTTTCAAATGGTGAAAAATAGTTGATTGTTTGCGAAATTGAAATGATTAGATTCTTGCCGTTTTGAATTTCCCGCCATGGTCTCTTGACAATGAATCCCAATACCGGGCAGGGATCCCCAACAGGTTTTAACTTGGGTCAAACGTTTCTGGTAGCCTTCCACAAGATTCCCACAATAAGTTGGGTGAATTTTGTCCCATTCCTCCTGACAGAGCTGGTGTAACTGAGTTAGGTTTGTAGGCCTCCTTGTTTGCACACGCTTTTTCAGTACTGCCCACAAATCTTCTATGGGATTGAGGTCAGGGCTTTGTGATGGCCACTCCAATACCTTGACTTTGTTGTCCTTAAGCCATTTTGCCACAACTTTGGAAGTATGCTTATGGACTCTGCCAGAACCTAGGATCAAGGGAGACACTCAAGTGTTTTAGTACTATATCTCTTGACACAATGATGAAAATAATCATGGCCTCTAAACCTTCAAGCTGCATACTGGACCCTATTCCAACTAAACTACTGAAAGAGCTGCTTCCTGTGCTTGGCCCTCCTATGTTGAACATAATAAACGGCTCTCTATCTACCGGATGTGTACCAAACTCACTAAAAGTGGCAGTAATAAAGCCTCTCTTGAAAAAGCCAAACCTTGACCCAGAAAATAAAAAAAACTATCGGCCATTATAGAATCTTCCATTCCTCTAAAAGAAAATTGAAAAAGCTGTTGCGCAGCAACTCACTGCCTTCCTGAAGACAAACAATGTATACGAAATGCTTCAGTCTGGTTTTAGACCCCATCATAGCACTGAGACTGCACTTGTGAAGGTGGTAAATTACCTAATGGCGTCAGACCGAGACTCTGCATCTGTCCTCGTGCTCCTAGACCTTAGTGCTGCTTTTGATACCATCGATCACCACATTCTTTTGGAGAGATTGGAAACCCAAATTGGTCTACACAGACAAGTTCTGGCCTAGTTTAGATCTTATCTGTCGGAAAGATATCAGTTTGTCTCTGTGGATGGTTTGTCCTCTGACAAATCAGCTGTAAATTTCGGTGTTCCTCAAGGTTCCGTTTTAGGACCACTATTGTTTTCACTATATATTTTACCTCTTGGGGATGTCATTCGAAAACATAATGTTAACTTTCACTGCTATGCAGATGACACACAGCTGTACATTTTGATGAAACATGGTGAAGCCCCAAAATTGCCCTCACTGGAAGCCTGTGTTTCAGACATAAGGAAGTGGATGGCTGCAAACTTTCTACTTTTAAACTCGGACAAAACAGAGATGCTTGTTCTAGGTCCCAAGAAACAAAAACATCTTCTGTTGAATCTGACAATTAATCTTGATGGTTGTACAGTCGTCTCAAATAAAGCTGTGAAAGACCTCGGCGTTACTCTGAAACCTGATCTCTCTTTTGACGAACATATCAAGACTGTTTCAAGGACAGCTTTTTTCCATCTACGTAACATTGCAAAAATCAGAAATTTGCTGTCCAAAAATGATGCCGAAAAATTAATCCATGCTTTTGTCACTTCTAAGTTAGACTACTGCAATGCTCTACTTTCCGGCTACCCGGATAAAGCACTAAATAAACTTCAGTTAGTTCTAAATACGGCTGCTAGAATCCTGACTAGAACCCAAAAATTGTATCATATTACTCCAGTGCTAGCCTCCCGACACTGGCTTTCTGTTAAGGCAAGGGCTGATTTCAAGGTTTACTGCTAACCTACAAAGCATTACATGGGGTCTTTCCGATTTGGTCCTGCCGTACATACCTACACTTGGTCCCGTGTGGCTCAGTTGGTAGAGCATGGTGTTTGCAACCCCAGGATTGTGGGTTTGATTCCCACGGGAGGCCAGTATGGGAGAAAAAAAATTATGAAATGTATGCATTCACTACTGTAAGTCGCTCTGGATAAAAGCGTCTGCTAAATGACTAAAATGTAAATGTACACGAATGCTACGGTCACAAGACGCAGGCCTCCTAATTGTCCCTCAAATTTCTAAGCAAACAGCTGGAGGCAGGGCTTTTTCCTATAGAGCGCCATTTTTATGGAATGGTCTGCCTACCTATGTGAGAGACTCGGCCTCAATCTTTAAGTGTGTATTGAAGACTCATCTCTTCAGTAGGTCCTATGATTGAGTGTAGTCTGGCCCAGGAGTGTGAAGGTGAACGGAAAGGCACTGGAGCAACGAACTGCCCTTGCTGTCTCTGCCTGGCCGGTTCCCCTTTCTACACTGGGATTCTCTGCCTCTAACCCTATTACAGGGGCTGAGTCACTGGCTTACTGGTGCTCTTCCATGCCATCCCTAGGAGGGGTGAGTCACTTGAGTGGGTTGAGTCACTGACGTGGTCTTCCTGTCTGGGTTGGCGCCCCCCATTGGGTTGTGCCGTGGCGGAGATCTTTGTGGGCTATACTCGGCCTTGTCTCAGGATAGAAAGTTGGTGGTTGAAGGTATCCCTCTAGTGGTGTCGGGTCTGTGCTTTGGCAAAGTGGGTGGGGTTATATCCTGCCTGTTTGGCCCTGTCCGGGAGTATCATCAGATGGGGTCACAGTGTCTCCTGACCCCTCCTGTCTCAGCCTCCATAATTTATGCTGCAGTAGTTTATGTGTCGGGGGGCTAGGGAAAGTCTGTTATATCTGGAGTATTTCTCGTGTCTTATCCGGTGTCCTGTGTGAATTTAAGTATGCTCTCTCTAATTCTCTCTTTCTCTCTTTCTTTCTTTCTCTCTCTCTCTCTGAGGACCTGAGCCCTAGAACCATGCCTCAGGACTACCTGGCATGATGACTCCTTGCTGTCCCCAGTCCACCTGGCCATGCTGCTGCTCCAGTTTCAACTGTTCTGCCTGCGGCTATGGAACCCTGACCTGTTCACCGGACGTGCTACCTGTCCCAGACCTGCTGTTTTCAGAGACAGCAGGAGCGGTAGAGATACTCTCAATGATCGGCTATGAAATGCCATCTGACATTTACTCCTGAGGTGCTGACCTGTTGCACCCTCGACAACTACTGTGATTATTATTATTTGACCATGCTGGTCATTTATGAACATTTGAACATCTTGGCCATGTTCTGTTATAATGTCCACCCGGCACAGCCAGAAGAGGACTGGCCACCCCTCATAGCCTGGTTCCTCTCTAGGTTTCTTCCTAGGTTTTGGCCTTTCTAGGGAGTTTTTCCTAGCCACCGTGCTTCTACACCTGCATTGCTTGCTGTTTGGGGTTTTAGGCTGGGTTTCTGTACAGCACTTTGATATAACAGCTGATGTAAGAAGGGCTATATAAATACATTTGATTTGATTTGCTTGGGGTCATTGTCCATTTGGAAGACCCATTTGCGACCAAGCTTTAACTTCCAGACTGATGTCTTGAGATGTTGCTTCAATATATCCACATAATTTTCCATCCTCATGATGCCATCTATTTTGTGAAGTGCACCAGTCCCTCCTGCAGCAATGCACCCCCACAACTTGATGCTGCCACCCCCATGCTTCACGATTGGGATGGTGTTCTCCCCCTTTTTCCATCAAACATAACGATGGTCATAACGATGGTTTTTGTCTCCATGTGCAGATGCAAAGCATAGTCTGGCTTTTTTATGGTGGTTTTGGAGAAGTGGCTTCTTCCTTACTGAGTGGCCTTCCAGGTTATGTTGATATAGGACTCGTTTTACTGTGGATATAGATACTTTTGTACCTGTTTCCCCCAGCATCTACACAAGGTCATTTGCTGTTGTTCTGGGATTCATTTGCACTTTTCGCACCAAAGTACGCTCATCTCTAAGAGACAGAACGCGTCTCCTTCCTGAGTGGTATGACGGCTGTGTGGTCCCAAGGATGTTTATACTTGTGTACTATTGCTTGTACATATGAACTTGGTACCTTCAGGCATTTGGAAATTCCTCCCAAGGATGAACCAGACTTGTGGAGGTCTACAATTTTTTTTCTGAGGTCTTGGCTGATTTCTTTTTGATTTTCCCATGATGTCAAGCAAAGAGGCACTGAGTTTGAAGATAGGCCTTGAAATACATCCACAGGTACACCTCCAATTGATTCAAATGATGTCAATTAGCCTATCCGAAGCTTCTAAAGCCATGATATCATTTTCTGGAATTTTCCAAGCTGTTTAAAGGCACAGTCAACTTAGTGTATGTAAACTTCTGACCCACTGGAATTGTGATACGGTGAATTATAAGTGAAATAATCTGTCTGTAAACAATTGTTGGAAAAATGACTTGTGTCGTGCACAAAGTAGATGTCCTAACCGACTTGCTAAAACTAGTTTGTTAACAAGAAATTTGTGGAGTGGTTGAAAAATGAGTTTTAATGACTCCAACCTAAGTGTATGTAAACTTCCGACTTCAACTGTATATTTGGATGTTTGGTACAAATCAAAATGTACAAAACGTGCAAATACAGATCAACAAAACCATTACTATTTCACTCCAAAACCTGCAAAATATCACTTTTTCTTTAAGTCGATGTAAGGTACTGCCGTTTGGTCACAGAGGCCTGAGTAGTATACAGTACAGTCGTTGAGTAGTTGCCTGCCTTGTCCGTCTTTTCTGTTGCCCTAAATACCAAGTTGATTTCGGCTCTGTGTGTATATGCCACATGTAATAAAGCAGCTACTGTAGGTTATCACACTGTGGTCATTGTTGACTGCCCTTTTGAACCCACTATTAATCCAAGCTCCATCTCAACTCCCTTGCCACACACAGACGCACACACACATCAACCCCCCCTCCCCACACACACACACACACACACACACACACACACACACACACACACACACACACACACACACACACACACACACACACACACACACACACACACACACACACACACACACACACACACACACACACACACACACACGGGCCCTGGTCTAAAGTAGAGCACTACAAAAGAAATAGGGTTCCATTCACTGGAAGCCCTTTAACTCAGGTCACTGCTGGCTGGACAATTGATTTTCCATGGCCCATCTCCCTGCTCTGTCTGCATTTGTTCCACATTCACACACAGTGTGTGTGTGTGTGTGTGTGTGTGTGTGTGTGTGTGTGTGTGTGTGTGTGTGTGTGTGTGTGTGTGTGTGTGTGTGTGTGTGTGTGTGTGTAGTAGAAGGAAAACCCAGAGGAAAACATCTAGACTGCATGGTTAAAAAGAGAAATGGATGGCGGTTGGACCAGCCAGTCTGACTAGATGTGTGTGTGGTCTCATCTGGTCCCTACGGACTATCTCTCATAACAAGGACTAGGCAGAGGTCAGCTAGCTAGCCACCTAGGATGCTTATGTGTGTGTGTGTGTGTGTGTGTGTGTGTGTGTGTGTGTGTGTGTGTGTGTGTGTGTGTGTGTGTGTGTGTGTGTGTGTGTGTGTGTGTGTGTGTGTGTGTGTGTGTGTGTGTATGTATGTGTCGCCTACTGTAGGCTGTGTGAGATGGTATGAATCAGGACGAGGGGAAAACCTTTCATCCGACACAAAGCTACAAAAACCTACACAGAACAAAACAAAATACAAACCAATGAACTAGTCTCTCACTTATGACAGACCACAGAGCTAGCTGTTAGAGGAACAAGCTTGGTGACAGACACAGGGTGACCATAAACACTGAGTCACACAGAGCACAGCTGCAATGGGGAGTAATAACATGGTAATAGGAAGACATTTCTGAAAGGAAGAAATTCTTATCATTCATTTTCAGGTAGCCTTACCTGTGTAATTGCACACACACCAACTTGGCTCACAATAAAATAGGATAATAAAGAATGCAATACAACTGAGGTACTTCACATCATGAAATACTATCACATCATAAGCCATACAGTTTACTGCAGATAATAAAATGTATTATTTTAAGAGTTGAATCGCATTATTTAAAAGAATATGGCCTTCGTTAAGGCGTTTAACAAACTAAGTCATGAAGCTCCAATGAGTGTAAAAGCAAGGCAGTGGTTATGAGTTATACTTTAGCTGTGCTTTATCGAGCTTGCCTGGCACAACGGAACCAATGGAATAGCCCCAAAAGTGCAAAACCCACCCATCTTACACTCCAGTTAGTCTCAAGCAAATGCTCACAGACTATTTGAACCCATGCAGGTCTGATTGAGACCAGGCGTTGTGCAACCCCATGGGCCTGGTTCCCTGGTTTGCTACAGCTACCATGCAGTCACATTCCTCCCTGTTTAGAAGGAGAGCGAGAGTGGAGCAAGGCCTGCATACATGTACATCTGCCTGCTGCCTCCATACACAGGGGGCTTTGCACCAGTTTTACTCCCCACAGTACACAGCTGGTAGTACTCCTTTATCTCTCTTTCTCTTCTTCTTTCTTTCTTTCTTTCTTTCTTTCTTTCTTTCTTTCTTTCTTTCTTTCTTTCTTTCTTTCTTTCTTTCTTTCTTTCTTTCTTTCTTTCTGTCTGTCTGTCTGTCTGTCTGTCTGTCTGTCTGTCTGTCTGTCTGTCTGTCTGTCTGTCTGTCTGTCTGTCTGTCTGTCTGTCTGTCTGTCTGTCTGTCTGTCTGTCACTCTTTCTCTCTCTCTCAGGGAGTGAGGTGCAGAGGTGGTTAATGCATCCATTGGGAATTGCAAAGGCAGCTTTTGGGATGTGCGTGTTTCTGTGTGTGTGTACTCGGAGAACACCTGTGTCTTTAATCACTAATCACTTACAGCAGGGCCAAGTCAAACCTGTGGACAAACAAGAGTGCACCTTGTATCATGTACTCCTGCTACCCTCTGCCCCCCCAATAACCTTTTATGCTTTTATGTGAATGTTTACACACGCTCAGGGACCACGCCTCCAACAGGCCAGCATGCCACCTCACAAATCAGACACCTGTTGGCACGTGTGTACCTACATGTGTGTGTACCTGTGTATGTGTGTGTGTTGTTGGCACGATTTAACAGGAGTTAAATCACTGAGTTCTTTCCGATGGCCTACTACTCTCCCTCTCTCTGACTTTCCCATCAGGGTCAGTAGGAGAGGGTCATACACCTCTCTCAGTCTCCTCTGAGCTTTATCCTCTGATCTCAGCACAGGACATGGTCACAACAGGAAGATACACATCATATATCATGATAACCTTAACACCAACAAATAAGATGGTCCATTTTCTTTGCAGGCTGCTCTAGTAGTCTTGGTAGTGGCTGTAGTAGTAGTGACTAGGAGACATGAAGCAGAAATGAGATGAGGTAACTAGCTAGCGTCTAGTACTGTAATTGTATTCCAAAACTTTTAAGAAAAATGCAGAATTTTCAAGGCTGACGGAATGCAATATGACATTTTATTAAATACAGTAGTTTGAGGAATGGCCTCGTCTCCGAGCAAAGATCCTCCGAGCCAGATGATGTGATGACAGGTAAAATAATATAAGTTAACATGGAGAAGGGACGCAACTAAGCAACAATTGGATCTAAAGATTGAAAACAATGATTCATTATATGTAAAAGAGTTGCATGCAAGGAATCAAACAAAAGTGAGATTATGCTGAAATGGAAAGTATTATATGACATTTTTTCAATAGAATCAAACATTTTCTGATATGTTTCGTTGAAATGCTGTGTATGCCTGTACATAGAACCCAACCATGCATGCTGTAATGCAATTTGTATGATAAGATGAGACGTTTGCTCTGCGTCTAACCCAGTCCCGCAGGCAGTAATGTGAAGCAATAGGGACATGTGACAAAGAGTGAGTGTCTGACCCAATGCCGGCCTGCTGAGTGACTCGCATTGTTACATATGTGAAGGTGTAATAATGAATGACTGCAACCGTTACGTGCAATGGTGTGATTGGATACTCACAAACTAATGTAGCTATTGATGGCTATGGTAAAATGACCATAGACCTGAGAGAATGGCCAATAGATTGTGGCTAACATATGAGGTGTAGGCAGAGCATGACCAGCGACCTAGTTGCTGGAGAGTGAGGGTGGAATTATACCTAGTGTGGCAGCTGTGTTTGCAGCTCCAGTTCTGAACGAGTGACCAGTAGTTTAGCATTGAGGTGAAAGATAACACCTTTATATTACTTCAAATCAAATCAAATTTAATTTGTCACATGGGCTGAATACAACAGACCTTATTGTGAAATGCTTACTTACAAGCCCTTTACCAACAATGCAGTTCAAGAAATAGAGATAACCTCTCTGGGGCATGTGGGACGCTAGCCACCTGCGGGACACACTATTCAACAGCCAGTGAAATAGCAGGGCGGCAAATTCAAAAGAACAAAAATCTCATAATTCAAATTTCTCAAACATACAACTATTATATCCCATTTTAAAGATAAACTTCTCGTTAATCCAACCACATTGTCCGATTTCAAAAAGGCTTTATGGCGAAAGCATAACATTAGATTATGTTAGGACAGAGCCTAGACAAGAAAAACCACACAGCCATTTTCCAAGCAAGGAGAGGCGTCACAAAAAAACAGAAATTCAGCTAAAATTAATCACTAACCTTTGATGATCTTCATCAGATGGCACTCATAGGACTTCATGTTACACAATACATGTATGTTTTGCTCGATAAAGTTCATATTTATATTCAAAAACCCCATTTTACATTGGCGTGTAATGTTCAGAAATGTTTTGCCTCCCAAAACTTCCGGTGAATGAGCACATCAATTTACAGAAATACTCATAATAAACGTTGATAAAATATTCAACAGTTATTCAAAGAATTATAGATACACTTCTCCTTAATGCAACCGCTGTGTCAGATTTCAAAAAAGCTTTACGGCGATAGCAAATTTTGCAATAATCTGAGTACAGCGCTCAGATATCAAAACAAGCCATACAGATACCCGCCATTTTGGAGTCAACAGAAATGACAAAAATTACATTATAAATATTCACTTACCTTTGATGATCTTCATCGGAATGCACTCTCAGGAATCCCAGTTCCAGAATAAATGTTCGTTTTGTTCGATAAAGTCCATCATTTATGTCCAAATACCTCCTGTTTGTTCGCGCGTTTGGTCCACTACTCCAAATGCAGGAAGCGCGTGCAAAATGTCACGACGAAAAGTCACATTCATAGAAACATGTCAAACGATGTATAGCATCAATCCTTCGAATGTTTTTTTTTAATCATAAATCTATAGTAATATTCCAACCGGACAATTCCAATGTCTTCAAAAAAGAAAAGGAACACAGCTAACTCTCATGTGAGCGCACGCCACTGAGCTCATGTCATTTTCTCAGTCGTCTACTTCCAGGAGCTCTTATTCTCTCCCTATTCACAGTAAAAGCATGAAACAACATTCTAAAGACTGTTGACATCTAGTGGAAGCCTTAGGAAGTGCAAAATGAACCATAAGTCACTGTATACTCTATAGGCAATCACTTGAAAAACTACAAACCTCAGATTTCCACACTTTCTGGTTGGATTCTTCTCAGGTTTTTGCCTGCCATATGAGTTCTGTTATACTCACAGACATCATTCAAAAAGTTTTAGAAACTTCAGAGTGTTTTCTATCCAAATATACTAATAATATGCATATCCTACCTTCTGAGCCTGAGTAGCAGGCAGTTTACTACGGGCACGCCTTTCATCCGGACGTCAAAATACTGCCCCCTACCCTAGAGAAGTTAAGAAAATATTTACTAAATAAACTAAAGTAAAACAATTAAATAAAATCAAAAAGTAACAAGAAAATGACATAACAATAATACAGTTTTATACAGGGGGTACCGGTACCGAGTCAATGTGCGGGGGTACAGGTTAGTCGAGGTAATTTGAAAAGTGACTATGCGTAGGCTATAGCTATAGTGATTAGGGTGAAAAGACCAGATCAGAAAAAACGAAATCACGTGAAGGAATGAAAGTGATAGAAGAAGCTGTGAACAATTAGAAAGAAACTATGGAAAACCAGTAAGAAGACAGCCTTGCAAAAACGTCAATGCGGAGGGAAGACGCTTTGTCTGAGGGTTGCGAGCATATGCTGTAGAGATAAAAAAATTCTGTTGCGATAAAGAAGAGTCGAGCTAATTGAATATGAATGGGCAAAGATGGTACAAGGCAAAGCAACAAGACGTAATAGTTGCCTGAATTAATGTGATTCACCAAGTGTGTGACATGCTGTCGCTAAGCCTATGAGTTGAGGCCCACTATAGAGTTTATCTGTAATGTAAGGGCAATAGGGGTGTAACGGTTCACCAAACCCACGGTTCAGTACATATTGCAGTTTTGGGTTCACGGTTCGGTTCTGTTCTGTTTCAGTACAGTGGGGAAACTAAATGCCAGCAGTTACTGTAGTTAATTTGAGTTTATTTAAGAAAATAGGAAGCGTTGGTATTCCTGATTCCATATATGATCAAGAGACATATAATGCCTAATGAGAGCACAATTAAATGAAAACACACGATTACTCATCAACAACACCAAAATAAAGTGCAATATGTGTGTGTAGTCAATATGGAAACATGGCTCAGACATTGTATAGGCCTATGCTATAATGTTTTCTTACAAAGAGAACTCTCATAAAGGGGTCGCATCTGTAGCACGGCCCTTCTAACTTCTCACTCCGGGGTAATGTGATGGGCTGTCACTTTTAAGTAGCCCTGGAGGTCCATCAATCTGTAGTAAGCACAACACAGGTTGCATTGGCCAATTCATTGACAACTTCGGCTTTAGCTTGCTCATATAGAGAGGCTACTACCAATTTGCTGAAATGGGTGTGCGAAGGCAAAGTTCATAACGTCGCTCGAGCGCGTTCACAATGTGCTCAAACCCCCTATTCTTCTCAACCACTGAGAATGGGGGCATTTCCGCGGCTATAAACATACTTATCGCTCTTCTAATTTATTTGGCCTGGTCAGAAGCAGCTGCAAAGGGGAGACGAAGTTGTGTTGTTGTTTTTTTGGTGTTTCCGTCTTTCTCCGGTGGTAGGAATAGTGTGGCGACGTGGCGCTGCTAACAGCTGGGCTACTGACGGGCTGGGAGGTTACCTAACAGACAACCCTCGGAATTGTTCCAGCAATGTGTTCAATGCTCGGTCATGGTGTTTGGACAAGGTCTTTTTTATTTAACCTTTATTTAACTAGGCAAGTCAGTTAAGAACAAATTCTTATTTACAATGACAGCCTAGGAACAGTGGGTTAACTGCCTTGTTCAGGGGCAGAATGACAGATTTTTACCTTGTCAGCTCGGGGATTTGATCTAGCAACCTTTTGGTTACTGGCCCAAAGCTCTAACAAACTGGGCTACCTGTCGCCACGAAGCAACTCCTCGTGCCTTCCAATGGCGAAATGGGAGGAGATGGCATTGTGGAGCTGGTCCAAGTCTGCTCGGTCAGTCATGGGCAGTTCGTACTATCACGTTTCAGGAGAAGACCCAGATGCAGACAGTGTCGAAGTAACAAAAGTTTATTACTAGAACAGGGGGCAGGCAAAACAACAGGTCAAGGGCAGGCAGAGGTCAGTAATCCAGATCAGAGTCCATAAAGGTACTGAACGGCAGGCAGTCTCGGGGTCAGGGAAGGCAGAGGTCAATAATCCAGTGTGGTGTGACAAGGTACAGAACGGCAGGCAGGCAGGATCAGGGTCAGGGCAGGCAGAATGGTCAAAACTGGGAAAACTAGAAAACAGGAACTAGAAAAAGATAGGAGCAAGGGGGAAAATGTTGGTAGGCTTGACGAATAAAACGAACTGGCAACAGATAAACAGAGAACACAGCTATAAATACACTGGGGATAATAGGGAAGATGGGCAACACCTGAAGGGGTTGGAGACAAGCACAAAGACAGGTGAAACAGATCAGGGTGTGACACTCAAGAGGCATAGGAATACAACGCAGCTTAGGCATCGCCTATAGGCCTAGTATTTTTATTTAGTAAATGTTTTTTTTATGTATTCATTCAGAAGTCCCTGTACTGAACGGTTCGGTATGAATACATGCACATTTACATCCTTAAGTCAATAAACTGCAGACTGCTGATCCTGAAAATCACCCAAAAGTACATGGATGGGAAGCATCCGTAGTAAAAACTGTCTAACATATAATGACTAATATCCCAACATTTACACCCATTGGTTGAGAGTAAGGAGGGGGATAATTACAAGAATGAGCTCATAGGTTAAACAGCAGTGTGAGGAATGTGCATTATTGTGCCGTGCTTATAGACTACAAGGTAAATAGGTGAATGACATTCCACACATGGCTAATAGGAAAGAGGAGAAGAAACAGGACACTGTGCTGATGATGATACATTCGTATTCATTCCCACTATGCCTGTAGAATAGGAAACAAAGTTCATTATGTTAAGCTTACTGGATGAAGATAAACGAGCATTCAAACCAGCCTTCCCGATTGAACTTTTGTAAACTACATTATAAAACTCCAACATCCCCCACACAGACATCAACACAGCCCTGGCTGACAGCACGCATACAGCTCTCTCTGAAAGCAGCACAGCAGCACTGCAGCAGCAGACAGCTCTTAACGGGGGTTCACCCCGCTGTTGGTGGAAGTTCCAGACTGTCACCGACTGACAACTTCACAGTTGGTTGCCTAGCAACAGGGTCACACTCCCTCTTGGCGTGCTGCCGCTGTGACTGTCGCTAGACGGGGAGCTCCGGCCCTAGTAACAAAGACATCAGATGCTACTTCTCACTGCTCGTCTGCAGACACCTCAACTAATGTCCTAACGGCCTGTAGAGGGGAGAGAGAGGTGGTATGTTTCTGTGTGTGCGTGTGTGTGTGTGCTCTACATGTTTTTCTCTCTGTGTTTGTGTGTGTTTCTCTGTGTGTGTGTGTGTGTGTGTGTGTGTGTGTGTGTGTGTGTGCGTGCGTGCGTGCGTGCGTATGTGTGTATACTCCACTCTGCTCCACACAACGGAAGCTGTTCTCACGGGGGCTCGTCATGAGCTATAAAGAGACACTTCTGGGTGGGTGACTGGTCAAATAGGAGCACAATAACACACTGCTACAGCGCTGCAGCTGCAGCCAGTCCCTGTGGTGGACAGGAGCATGGTTAGGAAACAATGGTGTGTGTGTGTCAATGGAGTGTGTATGGTGTGTGTATGTGGACAGGGTTAGAGTTAGGAAACGATGCCATTACATGGAGAGGAAGTGGACAACTCTGGCCTACACTTTTTTTGTGCTCCATCCACAGCACAAAGTAGACTGGAACCTAATAATGGTGGTGGGTCTATTTGTATTTGAACCACTAGATCAACCTAATGTAATGATTCAAAGGCCTCAGTACTAACCTTGCATTCCACTGAGCAGCATGGGAACTGAGTTTCACAAAGTTAATTTCATAAATATGTTTTAGCTGAATTTCTAGGGGTTTGATGTGTGATGATGTTATGATATGTTTCTTATGATGTTTCTTACGATATATGACATATCCATAGGCCATATGGCCAAAACAAAAGTGAAAAAATTATTAGTTACTTCTGTTTCTAAATCAGTATTCGTATGCTAGAATTTCAATTGAAATACACACAATTTCCTTGTATAATGCCAGTAACCAAATCTCTCCCCATTACATTTTGAGTAAGATTCACAGTAATTTGACAAAAACCTAGATAAAAAGCAATTAGTATTATGATGATGTTTCTTGGTCTTATGCTTAACAATTATGTTTACATTTTGTTCAAGACACCTTTATTTCCTTATATTTATTGGTGTCACCCGGCCCGTTAGGACATTACGTCAAAAAGATGGACAATACACAACAGGTAGTCAAATATTACGGTTAAAACATAATTAATGACACTTTCAGAAGTTTCTAACCGCTGTAAAATGCAACCTCTAAACATCAGTCATGGATCCTCATTAATGGATTTAAAGTGTACTCATTCCAAATGAAAGGCATCGGAAGAGTACTGTATTGTTATTTTTCATCACTACCTCCCTGAGTTGGGAGTGGGAAACGTGTGCGCCTGGTGCCTTCTTTGGATAGTTAGCTATTTCTTAGGCTCCCTCCCTGGCATCTAACCCTGATTCCGAATTACCCGTGGTCACCATGGTATGCACAGAAAGTACCATTAATAAGGCAGACATTCTAATTAGACATCAGCGCATCACCAGTCAAGGTTCTAGTCACCAAAAGCGTATGTGGTGGCCGAGAGTACCCCGCGTGGTTTTGGGTGTGAATAAATGCACGCGTCATCGAAAGTCAGCATTCGTTGGCAAGTATTAGCTCTATGATTTCTGCAGTCATCAAAGTAACGTTGCAATCAAAGGAACCATAACTAATTTAATGAGCCATTTTACAGTTTCACTGTACCTGCAGTGTACTAAGACTGGCATGGCTTAATTTTTGAGACAAGACTGGCAGGATCACTCAGGTGGACACCCACAACAATGAGGTGTACCTGGGCACACAGCGAGGCGCAAGGGCACAGTCCCCTAGTGAAGGAGGAGACCCAAGCACACCCATGCACACCCAGTGGGAGGCCCTGACCTACCAACAGCCGTGGGAGCTGTGGGAGCTGAGGCACCACTCACGAGGGGTTCTGTTGGAGGGTTTTTTGGCGTATATCGCACAATGGAGCCAATGGGTTTGAAAAACTCAATGTGTCTCTGATGCTGGCGGGTAAAATGGTCAAATGCAGGGTGTGAGAAACCAGGCGTAGGAGAATGAAAATGTAAATATTACACTCAGAACCACTTAAAATGATCAAAATTGCAACAGAATACAAATAGGTATAATACAAAGAAGTTTAAAAAGGTCATTATAGGGGTTTATTTATAGGTGTAATGTCCCCTGGAGTGACACCATCTTCATGTCACAACAAGAGAAAAAAGCTGTCACACCAGTGGAAATCTCAGGCTGTATGGTCAATTGTTGGCCTTGTTATCTACCATTTGATTTCACCACAACAAAAATGTAACTTCAATTTTTTCAATACATTCAAAAGGCGTCACAACCAAAGGCCTAAGAAATGTACCCCATTGATGGCAACAGCAGAAAAGTGCAATATTATGATAAATATTTCTGATAAAGCTCACAATCTGTCCAGACCATGTGCTCCAGAAATGTCTTGTGCACTTCCTCATTGCAAGAGCACCCTCCCCAGTGAAATGGTTCCCAAATGCTGGCTTGTTGTTAATCACAGAATTGTGTCATACAATGTGGACATAGATTAAATTTGATCCCTAAAATCGATCAGAACTTTTTGGAAATATCATGAATGGACTTGGGGACTACTGTTTCTTGACATAGACATAGGGAATTGTATTAATGTTTTCATTAATAAACTTACGTTCAAAGTTCCACAAACTTAACTGGAACAGTGGACAATTACCATGTTTGTAATCGTCCACTTACCAATTTTTTTTTGTAATATGTCACAATTTTATCCAATTCAACTAAGTTTGACATTATGAACAAAAAATGACCCATGTCAACTACCCATACACCATGGGGACACAAAACTCACTGACTGTGGTGCTTTTATCCTGGAGTATTTTTTGTGTCCACGCCTCTCCTGAGAACACCACTGTTGATGTTGGCTGGCTGAATGAGGGTCCTGGCAGTGGCTGCTGAGGGCTAGGTAGCAGTGCTGGACAGGGCTAGGTAGCAGTGTGTATGTGTGCCACATTGTGTGTGTGTGTGTGTGTGTGTGTGAAGGCCTATGTGTGTGTGTGTTGTATGTGTGTGTGTGTTGTATGTATGTGTGTGTGTGTGTGTGTGTGTGTGTGTGTGTGTGTGTGTGTGTGTGTGTGTGTGTGTGTGTGTGTGTGTGTGTGTGTGTGAAGGCCTATGTGTGTGTGTGTGTTTATGTGCATGCATATTTCAGATGTACGTGTGTATATACAGTGCATTCGGAAAGTATTTGACCCCTTGACTTTTTCCACATTTTGTTACGTTACAGCCTTATTCTAACATTGATTAAAACACATTTTTCCTCATCAATCTAAACACAATACCCCATAACGGCAAAGCATTTTTGCAAATGTATGAAAAATAAAAACTCTAATATTACATTTACATAAGTATTCAGACCCTTTACTCAGTACTTTATTGAAGCATCTTTGGCAGCGAATACAGCCTCGAGTATTCTTAGGTATGACACTACAAGCTTCGCACACCTGTATTTGGGGAGCTCCTCCCATTCTTCTCTGCAGATCCTCTCAAGCTCTGTCAGGTTGGATGGGGAGCGTTGCTGCACTGCTATTTTCAGGTCTCTCCAGAGATGTTCGATCGGGTTCAAGTCCGGGCTCTGGCTGGGCCACTCAAGGACATTCAGAGATTTGTCCCGAAGCCACACCTGCATTGTCCTGGATGTGTGCTTAGGATCGTTGTCCTGTTGGAGGGTGAACCTTCGCCCCAGTCTGAGGTCCTGAGCGCTCTGGAGCAGGTTTTCATAAAGGATCTTTGCGCCGTTCATCTTTGCCTCAATCCTGACTAGTCTCCCAGTCCCTGCAGCTGAAAAACATGCCCACATCATGATGCTTCCACCACCATGCTTCACCGCAGGGATGGTGCCAGATTTTCTCCAGACGTGACGCTTGGCATTCAGGCTAGAGAATCTTGTTTCTCGTGGTCAGAGGGTCTTTAGGTGCCCTTTGGCAAACTCCAAGTTGATTGACCACAAAATGTATATGTTGCAATGGCCATCTCAGTCTCCAGACTTGAACCCCATTGAAAACCTGTGGTTTGAATTGAAGAGGGTAGTCCATAAGAGCAGACAAAGGATATCAAGGATCTGGAAAGATTGTTTATGGAGGAATGGTCTAAGATCCCTCCCAACACGTTCTCAAATGTCATAAAACATTTTAGAAAAAGGCACAGTGTCATTATCCTCACAAAGAGGGTGCTAGAGTATTTTGACCCCTACATCCAAAAACATTTTTTTTATTACTTTTTAACAAAAATATCTTATCTCTGAGCAATTGTAGTAGTATAAATTAACATAAATTCCCAATTATTTTGGATGCCAGTAATTATGTACCTGACTACAAGCCACTGTAGAGTTAGATTGAGTCTTACTCAGCAAGTTCCTAAAGCAGTGGAATCATTAAACAGTTCATTCAGGAAGCCAACAGGTCATGACATCATTTCCTCGCTGCCAGTCCAGGATGCAACAATATGAGTTACTGGTTCCACCACTGTTGACTATCAGGGCTTCTCTTACATGAAAATGTCCATTGTACAGTTAGTTTACAGAGTGAGGGACATAGGGCATCCAAAACCAATCCTTAAAGTCGAACTGACTGGGTTTTAGCTACTTTGCAGACATGAAACAGATATCAATCAAAAATATAAAATTCCCAGTTTATGTTTCAAAACCAACTTTATAAGAGGTTTTAAAAAATTCAAAATTCCATGACGTACAGCAAGGCATTGTTGGAAGAATAGATTGATACAGTTCAATGCATGATAAATATATATGTAATGTGTTGGTGTCATGTTTCATGAGCTGAAATAAAAAATCCCATTTCTCCTTTGCCAAGATTATCCATCCACCTGACAGGTGTGGCATATCAAGAAGCTGTTTAAACAGCATAATCATTACACAGGTGCACCTTGTGCTGGGGGCAATGAAAGGCCACTTTAAAATTTGCAGTTTTGTCGCAAAACACAATGCCACAGATGCTGAGGAGTATTTCTGTCTGTAATAAAGCCCTTTTGTGGGGAAAAACTCATTCTGATTGGCTGGGTCTCGCTCCCCGGTGGGTGGGCCTGGCTGCCAAGTGGGTGGGCATTGATCCTCTCAGGCCCACCCATGGTGGCACCCTTGCCCAGTCATGTGAAATGCATAGATTAGGGCCTAACGAATTCATTTCAATTGAATGATTTGCTTATACGAACTGTAACTCAGTAAAATCTTTGAAATTGTTGCATGTTACTTTTATCTTTTTGTTCTGTACATTTGGCAGGGAGGCAATTTCCCATTCAATTGTCAAAATGTGGGTTGGGATAAGCATGCATTGGCAGGCAAGCTACAGAAGGACAAGCAGGGTACTATTCCCCATCGTTTATCAGTGCAATTTCGACGGCCAACTAGGTGAAATAGTTTGAGAGGGTATATCTACTGTAGATAGTGTTTCCTCGTTAGATTTGAGCTAATCTCACTCTGGCTAGCATTAGTTGTTGTTAATGTGCACAGCCAACTGAGGGAGAGAGCCTACCTTTTCATGGTTGTTTGATCAATAGGACTGTGAAGTTACCAAACGTAAAAGGACTCCTGTGGTATTTACATACACTGTACTTGCAGAAATCCATTAAAGTGTATTTTGTGGCTTTTGGCGAATGCGTTCTAATGATCTAAATTCACGCTGATGCTACTGCATGTGAACACAGAGTCCAGTTCAAAGTGAATGATGCCAGGCCCGTGTGACAAATAGTTTATTTGCAAATACAGTTGAAGTCGGAAGTTTACATACACCTTAGCAAAATACATTTAAACTCAGTTTTTCACAATTCCTGACATTTAATCCAAATAAAAATTCCCTGTCTGAGGTCAGTTAGGATCAACAATTTATTTTAAGAATGTGAAATGTCAGAATAATAGTAGAGAGAAGGATTTATTTCAGTTTTTACTTCTTTCATCACATTCCCAGTGGGTCAGAAGTTTACATACACTCAATTAGTATTTGGTAGCATTGCCTTTAAATTGTTTAACTTGGGTGAAACGTTTCAAGTAGCCTTCAACAAGCTTCCCACAATAAGTTGGGTGACTTTTGTCCCATTCCTCCTGACAGAGCTGGTGTAACTGAGTCAGGTTTGTAGACCTCCATGCTCGCACATGCTTTTTCAGTTCTGTCCACACATTTTCTATAGGATTGAGGTCAGGGCTTTGTAATGGCCGCTCCAATACCTTGACTTTGTTGTCCTTAAGCCATTTTGCCACAACTTTGGAAGTATGCTTGGGGTCATTGTCCATTTGGAAGACCCATTTGCGACCAAGCTTTAACTTCCTGACTGATGTCTTGAGATGTTGCTTCAATATATCCACATCATTTTCCTGCCTGATGATGCCATCCATTTTGTGACGTGCACCAGCCCGTCCTGCAGCAAAGCACCCCCACAACATGATGCTGCCACCCCCGTGCTTCAAGGTTGGGATGGTGTTCTCCGGCTTGCAAGCCCCCCCCTTTTTCCTCCAAACATAACAATGGTCATTATGGCCAAAGAGTTCTATTTTTGTTTCGTCAGACCAGAGGACATTTCTCCAAAAAGTACAATCTTTGTTCCCATGTGCAGTTGCAAACCATAGTCTGGCTTTTTTATGGCGGTTTTGGAGCAGTGGCTTCTTACTTGCTGAGCGGCCTTTCAGGTTATGTTGATATATGACTCATTTTACTGTGGATATAGATACTTTTGTACCTGTTTCCTCCAGCATTGTTGTTCTGGGATTGATTTGCACTTTTCGCACCAAAGTACATTCATCTCTAAGAGACAGAACGCGTCTCCTTCCTGAGCGGTATGACAGCTGCATGGTCCCATGGTGTTTATACTTGGGTACTATTGTTTGTACAGATGAATGTGGTACCTTCAGGTGTTTGGAAATTGCTCCCGAGGATGAACTAGACTTGTGGAGGTCTACAATTTTTTTCTGAGGTCTTGGCTGATTTCTTTTGATTTTCCCATGATGTCAAGCAAAGAGGCACTGAGTTTGAAGGTAGGCCTTGAAATACATCCACAGGTACCCCTCCAATTGACTCAAATGATGTCAATTAGCCTATCAGAAGCTTCTAAAGCCATGACATAATTTTCAGGAATTTTCCAAGCTGTTTAAAGGCACAGTCAAGTTAATGTATGTAAACTTCTGACTCACTGGAATTGGGTTACAGTGAATTATAAGTGAAATAATCTGTCTGTAAACAATTGTTGTAAAAATTACTTGTGTCATGCACAAAGTAGATGTCCTAACTGACTTGCCAAAACTCTAGATTGTTAACAAGAAATTTGTGGAGTGGTTGAAAAATGAGTTTTAATGACTCCAACCTAAGTGTATGTAAACTTCCGACTTCAACTGTATGCCTACTTTAGCTCTGATTGGCTATAGAGCACCGGTCTGTGTAGACACCGGTCCTGGACAAGGCAGATGTTTTTAATAGGTTGTATTTACTGCAGTGTCTATTAATTGTCCAAACACACAGCTGCTTTCCCACTGTATTGCTATAGAATTTTCACAAATTCCTAAGTATATGTCCTTCCCAAACATTGTATGAATTTATGAAAATGTCCATATCAATTAAGTACCTTTTAAATTCTAAAAAAAAATTTGACCTTTATTTTACTAGGCAAGTCAGTTAAGAACAAATTCTTAAAATACCTTACTGTGATTGTTTTCCATTAAAATGGTCAAAAAGAAACAAAAATAACTTCTAAGCAATAATTTAGCTAGGACTGTTTTAGAGTGGTCTGAGTTGGGAGGGGAAAACTGAAAACTAGCTTTTATTGGCCGACTGGTTTGGAACTCTCTTTCTTATTGGTCTATTAACTAAATTACTTCCTGGTGATGTTACCAGGCAGGCCAAAACTACATCCCACCAAAACAGGCTGAAATTTCAGGTGGTCTATTCAAATGGTTCTTACACTAAAAGTTTATTATTATAATTTTCACAATGTCACAGTATTATTCCAACCTCATAGTGTGGAAATACATGTACTGTGCCTTCAGAAAGTATTCACACCACTTAACTTTTTCCACATTTTGTTGTGTTACAGCCGGAATTTAAAATTGATAACATTTTCTTCCAAAGAAGGGCTCCTTTTGGTTGATAAAAAAAACAAGCATTGAATATCCCTTTGAACATGTTGAAGTTATTAATTATACTTTGTATGGTGTATCAATACACACAGTCACTACAAAGACACAGGCGTCCTTCTTAACTCAGTTGCCAGAGAGGAAGGAAACCACTTAGGGATTTCACCATAAGGCCAAAGGTGACTTTAAAAAAGTTACAGGGTTTAATGGCTGTGGTAAGAGACAACACCACTGTAGTTAATCCCCAATACTAACCTAATGTACAAAGTGAAAAGAAGGAAGCCTGTACAGAATAAAAATATTCCAAAACATGCATCCTGTTTGCAACAAGACACTAAAGTAACACTGCAAAAAATGTGGCAAAGCAACTCCTGCATAATTATGCATTTCATACTGTGAAATGATTCAACAAATGTAAATTTGGTCTCGGGAACAGAAATATTTATTTCTTTTTTCAGCATCTCTTGAGAAAATGTGAATGTGCATGTAATGTGTTATCTTTGACACTGTTATGCAGACAGTACTTCAACCACATAAAATATGCACCCAAGCCAAACTGAAGTCTTATCAGAAACATGTTTTGTCGTTTTCTCCGTTTTTAATTTCCTTAAAACCAGTGAAACTGATGACATTTAGATTTTTTGCACAAGACCAATCTTTCCACTGCTTTGGAGTTCTTGCGTTTTCTCCTCGGTCCCTAAACGAAACAGACAACTTTACCGATTTTAACTAGATTACTAATGCATTAATTCTATCGATGTAAGACATTATTCTGGTGAGCACAACTTTATTTAGTCTTCTGGGCAACAAATTATGGCAGAAGAGAAGCTGCTATAGTTGACAAACAAATGGCCTATCAAATGTCGGAAATTATAAGCAGAAACTTCAATTAAATTATAGTAAATTCATAATAGAAGGGATACTTGAGTATCCCTAATAATAACGGGATACTGGTGCGTGATATTGGTGTGCATGTAAACGTGGTCAGTGAATGTTCCTGAGTGGCCCATTTACAGTTTTGAATTGAATCTGCTTGGAAATCTATGGTAAGACTTGAAAATTGTTATCTAGTAATGATCAACAACCAATTTGCCTGAGCTTGAAGAATTTTGTAAAGAATAATGGGCAAATATTGTACAATCCAGGTGTGCAAAGCTCTTAGAGACTTACCCAGAAAGTCTCCCAGCTGTAATCACAGCCAAAGGTGATTCTAACATATATTTACTCAGGGGTGTGAATACTTATATACATTTCTGTATTTCATTTTCAATAAATTTGCAAAAACTTCTAAAAACATGCTTTCACTTTGTCATTATGAGGTATTGTGTGTAGATGGGTAAGAAAATCTATTTAATATATTTTGAATTCAGGCTGTAACAACAAAATGTGGAATAAGTCAAGGGTTATGAATACTTTCTGAAGGCCCTGTATATATAAAACACAGGTAAATCATGTTTATGTCTGCACTGGACCTTTAAAAACTAAAGAAAGAAAAGTCAGATTGCAAAATCTATTCTCACATTCCCACTTTCCTAACCACATACAAGATGAGGTCTATGAGTCGTTATACTGCAAAGCCAAACCAGCCAGCTAAAATCCTCCTGTAGCCTCTAGCTATTGGTTCCTCTATCACAGCAGTAACACACTGACTGAAGCAAGACTTTTCTTCTCTCTTTCTCTGCTCCAGTTTTCCTCACACGTCCTTTCACCTTTCTCTTCCGCTCCCCTCAGCAAGACCACCCCTGCAGTACACGTCTGGCTCACTGGAGCGAATTATCTCACACACACACACACACAAATGCATGCGATTCATTTTCACATATATATATATATATATATATATAAGGGTCAGAAATGAGCTGTGAATGCAGGTGGCATGAGCACACATGCATTCAAAAGCTCACACATAATCAGAGACTACAGGTACCGTATCTTCCCTTGCCCATCAGTGGCAGAGCTATAGGAGTGGTGACATCTGAATGGCATCATCAGGGGGATTGGGACTACTCAGCTGAGAGTTTGTGTGTTCATGGGGGTTGTGGCTCTCTCTCTTTGTGCCTTGTTATCAAGGACAGCTGAGTCACAGCCTCCCTTTGTCTGCCCTACACAATAGACCCAGGCTAGGCTGAGCAGTCACTCAAGCTAGCTAGCTCACACCCAGCTCATCCATCAGTCCTGACAACACAGCCCCAGAATAAAGCCTCACAGCCAGGATGACCAGGGGACAGGAAGACCAGACACAGGACTCTGTCTGGACAACCATGACAAAATCCTCTTCCCAGAAACAATGCCTAACACATAACCATTCATATTACAGTTCAACTAATGTTGCTGACGAAGGCTTGAAATGGTGGCCCGGAAAGCATCCATTGTGACTGCTGATAATAATACATCTAAGTAGCTAAAACTTTACTTGCTGTCTGTCTTTTCCTTACTAATGTTTCAGTCCAGTTTATAGTTGTCATACTATGTAGGCTAATTAATCAACCAAAGATGACTCCCACTAACTCCACCATGAAAAGGTCCTAGAATGTCTGGACCATAAAAGTCCTCCCCATCCCCCTTGTCGTGGTCGGTCAGTCCACGAGAGCGCTTTCCTTTCTTTTTGAGCAGACTGGCCGGCCAAACATCTCTTTGTGCTGCAGATAGTCTAGACTGGCTGGCCAACATGAACTCATACTGTGATTCAGTAATGCGATCTAATTCACTGGAAGACGTAGCTAGCTGGATGAGTCTCCAGCCCGCATGGTCATCTCTGTTTATCCTCCGACGCACGGCAAAATTAGCCATGATTCTAATTCAGCCTAGGGAGGGATGGAGGGAGCAGTCTCTCCATCCTCCGCTTATCCATCTCCCCTCGGCCTGATGACACCATGAGCACAGAGCCATGCTCGTCATTCACCCAACATCCACATCATAAGACACACAGAGACTGAGACTGGAGACAAATATGGTTGCAGATGGGGTGTCTGTCTGTTCACAGCATCATCTTTTAACGTAAAGCCAAGAGAATCTAACCAAATAATGTAGTATTTCAGGGTTGTATGTATCAAATGGTGTACATTATTAAAAAGATGAACCACCAACTATAATTTTTTACTGGGTGATATGGTTAAAGGAGAACACAAAGTGAATACTGATATAACGCCTTGAGTATATCAGCCTTTAACTTCCTTGCACCCTGTTTGGAATAATCTCCAAAAGACATTTCAATTCGATGCTTTGGTGTCCCTAGGGCAATACAGACAGCTGACAGAGGATTTTTATAATGAAGAATGTGTTTGTTTTAATTTGTGTTGTGTATCTTTATGTGTATATTTATCTATTCTTGCCTATTGATGTTAGTTTTTGTATGTGCAGGGCTCCTTTTCAAGATACTTTAGGCTCAATATGACTTTCCTGTTCAAATGGTAGATAAATGGTAGATAAAGGTAAATAAACACTATTCTAAAGATAAGAATTTTTACATGAAAACAACTTCATATATTGAACAGTACACATGTTGTGAGATTAATTATCAGTGTGTGCATTTTGTTACTCCTCGCCCTAAGAGCTGAGATGAACCGTCTATAATAAATCACAATTTGCACACATAGCGATACAAATCTTTAATGCATATTTACCATAAATCATTTGAAAATGGAGGAGACATGAGCAGTAACATTTCACATGCCCTCTCCCCTATATCAGAAGTAGACTACCCCCGTCTCACCACCCTTTCCTATCCTCCCTCACATCCCCAGACAGTGATTGATGTGGACGGACACTGAAGGACAACCTGCCTGTGTTCCAGGGACGAGCTCAGAGACCCAGGCCCCTGGGGTAGTGAACCCACGGGCCGCAGGCAACCCCCTGTCTTGGGTCAGGGCCTAACAAAGGCAACACAATGGGCCAAGGACATCCAGTCATACAACTAGTCAGACTAATAGAATATTGTATAATGGCTATAGGTAATACTCAATTTTTTAAAGTATGCAAAACCTTTTAACAGAGATGACATTAGTATGTAGTATGATTCATATAGGAGAGTCCCAGTGTGTACTGGGGCGGCATGTAGCGTAGTGGTTAGAGCGTTGGGCCAGTAACCGAAAGGTTGCTGGATCGAATCCCCGAGCTAACAAGATAAAAATCTGTCGTTCTGCCCCCCGAACAAGGCAGTTGACCCACTGTTCCCCGGTAGGCCGTCACTGTAATTAAGACTTTATTCTTAACTAACTTGCCTAGTTAAATAAATATTGTTACAAATATTCTGTGTCTGAAGAACGAGAGCTCATTGCGAGCATAGCGACATGTGGCAGAGCATATATCGAGAGGAAACAGAGCTTTTCTCAGGTATTACATCCTTACTTATTCTGAAGATTGTGTTTGAGTCAAAGCAGTGCAACACAAGATAAGACATCCCCCAGACATACGAGATGATTTCTCTTAAAATAAAGAGGCTTTAGTGGCTGAATGGTGGAGTGAAGGGGGAGATGTTCTCAGGATATGGGAAAATAAAATTGTCCAGACAGTGAGAACGTTTAGCGGCTGCGTCAATACAGGCGCCTAATATTTCAGGCAGCTAAAAACCATAGTACAACACCCACATTTTTTACACCTCTTCAGTTACCACATTTTTTAAATTGCTTAATAAAAAATAAAACCGATGACCAACAACTTCCACAAACTCTACAGCTCATCATCTGTGCACCATCTGGCTGGTAGTCTCGCCTCGCTGGGGTTACAACGCCATGATGATGCTATACCATATACCTCCCAATGTCAACGAGATGCAAATGGGGTTGCGTCGCATTCAATAGTAGGGCGAGTCACGTAACCTAAAGGTCTAAGGTCAGAGGGCGCCGGGAGGCCCATCGTCACAGATGAGAGTCGCTCCTTTGCATATGGAATCGCCCAATAGCATTATTTACAATCTAACATTATACCAGGCAAGTGATCATCGGAATCACAATTTTAGTCACTGAAAATCAAAACCCATTGTATTTTAGCAAACTAAAATGAAATTCACCTTATAGGCAGGTGCATACCTAGACAGATGGGTTTGTATATACAGATAATTGCCAAAATAATTGAAACCCTTGAGTAAATGAGAGATGCAATGTTTATTGAAAGCAGGTTTTTCCACACAGGTGTGGTTCCTGAGCTAATTAAGCAATTAACATCCCATCATGCTTAGGGTCATGTATAAAAATGCTGCACAGGCCATTATTTTGGCTACCATGGCTATGCCCCCATAGGACGACAATAACCCCATCCACAGGGCACGACTGGTCACTGAATGTTTCATGCTCATCAAACCAATGTAAACCATATGCCATCTCTGTCACCAGATCTCAAACCCAATTGAACACTTAAGGGAGATTCCCTGAGCGTTTACCAACACCAACAAAACAGCAAATGATTGAATTTCTAGTGGAAGAATGATGTTGCATCCCTCCAATTGAGTTCCAGACACTTGTAGAATCGACGCCAAGGGACATTGAAGCTGTTCTGGCTCATGGTAGCCCTATTGTTGGCGTTTCCTTTATTTTGGCAGTTATCCGTATCTCCAAATTATTTAAATTGTTTTAAAATACCCTATTGTTTTGGATGTGTGCCTACCTTAAAAGATTTGAATTCTTGATGCAACAAAAAAATGAAATGCCCAGAGATTCAGTTCAATAGGAAATCAGAAGCTAGTAACACTAGTAGTACTAGGACTGACAGACTGCCCCAGAAAGAGCAGTTCCTTCAACATGAGCTGAAGCCATAGTAAGAACACATGGAAAAGCCACTTCCTATCCACACAACCACAACCCTATAGCTAATCATCATGGCTAGAATATCATATCTTATGCCAGTCATTCCTTTCCAATCAGGAAAGGGAAGTGAACAAGTGCACACTTTGGAAGGGTTGCTAAATGGGACGTGTCCCTTGTGTCTCTTTGCACCATGCCCTCCTAGAGCTCGCTTCGTCGTCTTAAATACTGGTATATTCTGTATATTCGATTACATTTAATTGGATTACATAATTATGATTGGGTTGATATGTCAATATTGTTGTACACACATTTGCAGAAGCCAGAGTAATGCGAATCACATACTAGCTAACTACATTGTCATATATATATTTTTTTAGAATCTGTAGAATAAAACAGGTTTTTTCCTCTCTCAAAAGCAAATACTTCATCGTCACACAGATAAAGAGTTGCAAAATGTCCAACACTGCAAAATGGCTACTTGAACAGGAGAACATTTGAAGAAGCGATTTGTATCAGGCTCGTTTTTCTTTAGTTTTTTTTTTGCAGGAAAAAAATAAAATAAATAATCACCTCACTAAATTCGGTCACTCGGCAAGCACTCTCCACCTCTCTTGGACCTTGTCTTTCAAAACAACAAGGACGCAACTCTATAAATGTAGTTATAGTTCACAAGGCCACTAGTCTGACTGACTTCTTCAAATCCATAATTTCTTTGATTCTTCCTTCTGGCTAAACCTTCCCTTTCTAATCAACCAACCCCTCAAACCTATTGAGTCTTTTTAATGCTAGTATTTATCCATTCCACCGTTAAAAAGCATTTTTTTCTTTTATCGTTTTGACTTTTAAAACAAGTAATCACCTTAAAACAGTGCAAAACAAAATCAAACCTGTGCAATACATCTACCCTAAAATATTCCATTATCATACATATTTACAGTACATGATTTAAAAGAAATAACACAACAATAATAGTAACAATAATATAATATAATTAATAACAAAGGTAACAAAAGCATGGACAGAGAAAATTAAACCCTTCTGAAAATGATAATGACAACAAAAGCCCCACTAAAGCAGCAGATTGATGCTTCTGTCTGCTGCGCCACCCCCCCCAGTCCCCAATCCCTAGCCCCCCACGGTAGCCCCACTGGCCCCCAGGACAAACCCACTGCCCCCTTCTGTCAGCGGCCTGGCTGGGTTAGGGTTAGCCTGGGTTGGAGGATGGGTTGGCCTTGGCTGGAGTGTAGGTGGGACTGGGAGGTTGTCTGCAGCCAGCCCACTGAGGCGCCAGAAGCCATCTGCTACCCAGCCAGCAATCCAGAGTGCGCCAGCCAGTGTCTCAGCCACACAAAGCGCCTCTGGGGAGTGGGGGGGGGGACGACGACAAAGGCAGGCCTTACTGGAACCTAGCCCTGCAGTCTGGCCATTTGACCTGGCCCACTGGAGGGAGGTCTGGGGAGGGGACAACCCAGACAGAGGCTTGCCTGCCTCCCCTCTCATCTCCCCCAGTCAGCCACATAGGCCCTGGGACAGAGAAGAGGAGGAGGGGAGATAGATAAAGGAGAAAGACAGAGAAAGGAGGAAGGGTGGTTGGCACATGAACACAAAAGAGAGAGAAAGAGATCTCCCTGGACCCCCCTGCTTCTTCTCTTTTTAACCTCTGAGGAGAGACTGTTCACCAAGGACAGGCGGCTGCTGTTCCAACCCCCCCCCCCCCCATCATGCCGTCTCTTTGTCCTCCACCCATCTCAGTGACCAGGCACGCCACCACAGTTGAATGTGTGCCAGTGGCCAGTCTCTTATGTCTGTGTGCGTGGTGTAGTGTTTGTCTTGTTTTTGCATGGATTTCAGGTCTGTCTGTATGTCTTGTCAGTCCCATCTCCTTATACCTAAACGCATTTGCAGTCTGGTATGGGACCAACCAATTATGTTCTGCAACTCTGTACGGTCCCATGTCTAGTCCAACCCCATGCATCCCGGCCATCAACCCAGCTCAGGCCTCCATGTGTCTGACCTGTGGGACAGGTCCTGGGTCTGGGGGGCTAGGCGGTGGTGAGCTTCTGGATGGTCCTGTTGTAGTACTGTGTAGTGAGATCCTCCAGAGGGGTCCAGTGGTTGGCGTGCAGCTCGATGACCTCCATGAGCAAGGAGCGAGTTAGCTGGGACTCGGCCGGACACAGCATCTTGTCCCTGGCCGCAGCCAGGAGCTCTGTCATCATCTCTGGAAGCTGCTCCTCCAGGAGACGACCAGTGGACTGCAGCTGGAGAAGGAGGATGAGAGGGAGAGGAAAAGAGGAGAGGTGACTTGGCGTTGGAGTCGGGGGGTTATGTCTAGCTGTCTGAATATTAAGAAGGCTAGTCTGAGAGACGGGTCGTGGCTGGCTGACTAAAGAGTGGGGGTGTCTGTCTGAGTTGTGGCATGCAGAGGGCAGGCTCATTAACAGATGTCTGTCTCAGAAGGATGGAGTCCCATTATAGGAAACTTGGCCTGTCTGTCTGATATTCCCAATTTCCCATACAATTCAAGGTGAAAATTCTAGCAATTACTGACTAGCTCCACTATAGCTATGGCAGTCTTTTTAAAGCTACCTTTATTTAACTAAGCAAGTCAGTTAAGAACAAATTCTTATTTACAATGACGGCCTACCGGGGAACAGTGGTTTGACTGCCTTGTTCAGGGGCAGAACAACATTTATTACCTTGTCAGCTTGGGGATTCGATCTAACAACCTTTCGGTTACTGGCCCAATGCTCTAACCACTTGGCTACCTGCCGCCCCACCTTGCCTGCCCTATCACACTCTTTTCCCCCCTTGAACAGAGCTCTTACCTAGCCCTCCTTTTTCCAGCCCAGCTCCAGTCTACAGGCTGCAGGCTGGGACTCAGGGAGTTTCAGACTCTGTTCTTAGCCTCTACACTACCTCACAGTCACTCTATAATTCATGATGACAGAAGATTCCTTCAATACATCCAGACAGAGAAAACGGCCTCACTACAGACACACTCCTACTATGGCTTGGCTTATAGGTGCATTCAAAAACAAATCTATCACACATACCATAACAATTCATTATTCATAAATGACTGTGTGCAGCTGTAGGAGGCATCAGTAAATATGAAGGACCGTATTGACATTCAGTAGTATGGTAAAGTACATACCTCCATAGAATAACAGAGGACTGCATCCTCCTTCACCTCTGGAGACTCCAGCAGCTGTAAGAGACAGACAGAGAACAGAGAGGAACAGAAGAGAACAGAGATGAGAGGATGGCTCTATAGAGATGATACTTTATTCATGGACTTCATTATTTTCTATATATGGCTGGCTCAAAGTAACACAGCTCCACAGAGAGTGAGACAGACGGACATACATTGAGTACAGCAAACATTAGGAACACCTTCCTAATATTGAGTTGCATCCCCCCTTTTGCCCTCAGAACAGCCTCAATTAGTCGGGCATGGACAACACAAGGTCTTGAAAGTGTTCCACAGGGATGCTGGCCCATGTTGACGCCAATGCTTCATAAAGTTGTGTGAAGTTGGCTGGATGTCCTTTGGGTGGTGGACTATTCTTGATACACACGGGAAACGGTTGAGTGTAAAAAAACAAAAAAAAAAAACAGCAGCGTTGCAGTTCTTGACACAAACCGGTGCGCCTGGCACCTACTACCATACCCCTTTCAAAGGCACTTAAATCTTTTGTCTTGCCCATTCACCCACTGAAAGGCACATATACACAATCCATGTCTCAATTGTCTCAAGGCTTAAAAATCCTTATTTAACCAGTCTCCTCCCCCTCACCTACACTGATTGAAGTGGATTTAACAAGCGACATCAATAAGGGATCATAGCTTTACCGGAATTCACCTGGTCAGTCTATGTCATGGAAAGAGCAGATGTCCTTAATGTTTTGTACACTGGGTGTATACTCAGAGCAGAGATGGTACTCTAAATGTACTATGCACACCGAGGAGGGGTTGTCTCTCTGTAAGGTTGACTGACAATGAGAGGGAAAAACAAACACACAGAGACAGCCAGAGAGAGAGCGAGAGACAGCCAGAGAGAGAGAGAGCGAGAGACAGCCAGAGAGAGAGAGAGCGAGAGACAGCCAGAGAGAGAGAGCGAGAGAGACAGCCAGAGAGAGAGAGCGAGAGACAGCCAGAGAGAGAGAGCGAGAGAGACAGCCAGAGAGAGAGAGCGAGAGACAGCCAGAGAGAGAGCGAGAGACAGCCAGAGAGAGAGCGAGAGACAGCCAGAGAGAGAGCGAGAGACAGCCAGAGAGAGAGCGAGAGACAGCCAGAGAGAGAGCGAGAGACAGCCAGAGAGAGAGCGAGAGACAGCCAGAGAGAGAGCGAGAGACAGCCAGAGAGAGAGCGAGAGACAGAGCGAGAGACAGCGAGAGACAGAGCGAGAGACAGCCAGAGAGAGAGATGAGAAAGCTCGGCTCACTAAACATCCAGCTCAGTGTGTGTGTGTGTATGTCCAGCTCAGTCCAAACAGAACATAGAAGAGCAGAACAGGGCTGTAAATTCAGTCAGGTCCAAACACCATAAGGATCTATTGCTGAGCTATCTGAGGCAGTGTGGCTGTGCGATTGTGTTGGCAGGTCTTTATTGGGTGCGTAACTACAAACAATTAGATCATATGGACCAGAGAGAGGAGAGCAGAGCAGGATCTGTCCGCCTTTGTTCTGAGATTGTCAGAGAACAAATTAAATTTGGTGACTCTGCTGCCAAAAAATACTTTCAGAACACACAAGTAGGTATTATGCGCGCACACACACACACACACACACACACACACACACACACACACACACACTTCTCATGAGCTAGTTCCGCTTCGTCACAGGGAAATAATGGTGCATGGTGGTGCGTAAGAAGAAGTGAGTTAAGTAAGCAAATTCCTACCCTGAAATACTGAGCTATTTCCCACACACTGTAAGTGTCCCAAATGGCACTATTCCCCTAACAGTACACAACTTCAGAAAGTATTCAGACCCCTCAACTTTGTGTTACGTTACAGCTTTATTCTAAAACGGATTAAATATATTTTTTTCTTCATCAATTTACCATCAATTTGACAAAAGCTCTGACGAAGGCCGTTAGGCCGATACGTAAGCTTATTAAATATCAGTGATACTATCAAGAGCAGTGTGCGGTTTCCTTTTTTCCTTCATCCTGTTTCAACTGTTGCCATGCACCTGCAACAAGATTGCTCAGATGTGGGAGTGCCTTTTGATTTTTTTTCATCAATTTACCCACAATGACAAAGCAAAAACAGGTTTATTGACATTTTTGCAAATCTATTAAAAATAAAAAAACAAATATCACATTTACATACTGTAAGTACTTTAGATGCTTTACTCAGTACCTTGTTGAAGCACCTTTGGCAGCGATTATAGCCTAGAGTCTTCTTGGGTATGACACTACAAGCTTGGGACACCTGCATTTGGGGAGTTTCTCCCATTCTTCTCTGCAGGTATTCTTAAGCTCTGTCAGGTTGGATGGGGAGCGTCGCTGCACGGCTATTTTCAGGCCTCTACAGAGATGTTCGATCAAGTTCAAGCCCGGGTTCTGGCTGGGCCACTCAAGTACATTCAGACACTTGTCCAGGAAGCCACTCCTGCATTGCTTGGGCTGTGTGCTTAGGGTCGTTATCCTGTTGGAAGGTGAACCTTCGGCCCAGTCGGAGGTCCTGAACGCTCAGGAGCAGGTTTTCATCAAGGATCTCGCTGTACTTTGCTCCATCCATCTTTCCCTCGATCCTAACTAGTCTCCCAGTCCCTGCAGCTGAAAAACATCCCCACAGTATGATGCTGCCACCACCATACTTCACCGTAGGGATGGTGCCAGGTTTCCTCCAGACGTGACGCTTGGCATTCAGGCCAAAGAGTTCCATCTCAAGGATGATCAATGGAAACAGGATGTACCCAAGTTCAATTTCGAGTCTCATAGCAAAGGGTCTGCATACTTATGTAAAATCTGTTTTTTTATATTTAATACATTACCAAAAATCTGTTTTCGCTTTGACGAGAGATTTTGTATTTATTTAATCAATTTTAGAATAAGGCTGTAACGTAACGAAATGTGGAAAAAGTCAAGTGGTCTCAATATTTTACGAATGCACTGTAAAGGGAACAGGGTGCCATTTGGGATGCAACCACTGAACCAACTAAGAGTGGTTTAACAGCTTAATGTACCAACCACTCCAATCTATGGCCAGCCCTCACAGAGACGTTGACCTTTCACCTCTGGGGGAATTGTGTGTGTGGGAGCCGAGAAGCTGGGTCCCGGGATAACTGCTTTCCTAACCATGCCAGTTCAGACAAACAAAAATATTCCACATGGAAAAGGAACATCCTTCATGTGTCATGCAGAAAAGTGCTATGTTGTGGTGGTTGGTGGGGAAACCACCAAGGAGGATGAAGGGATTTTGGAACTGTGATGGAAAAAAACTGGGTCAGAGCAGCTACTTTGTGTCCCAAGGACTTCCATTTTGTAAACACATCCAAATGTATACATGAAATTATGCCCATGGCCCTACAAATTAACTCCTGTAACTTGGTGGTATGCTTAAGCCATACTCAAAGCCTTGCACTAGTTAGCTCGGCCTTACTAAACTGAAGTCGGCAGGAGAAAGTAGCTTTGTGCAAACTATGTATTATAACAAACACACATTAAGCACTATTGGTAGAGATTCCGGTGGAGGCGGTAGATTGGTAGCTTGGTGCTAACTTTGGTGTGTCTCTCAGGGTCGCCCCCTGGGGGCAGTGTGGGTATGTGAAAGCGGTGTCCCCTAGCTTGGCTCTGAGGGAATTACCTGACTGCCTGCTACCAGATGGTCCTCCGAGCCTCATCACTTCACACTGCTGCACAGTACAGCACAGCGACCGCTAAGCTAACGCTCCCTGAGCTCCTGCATGAGTCCTCCGGTGCTTCTCAAATGGCACCCTATTCCCCATCTAGTGCACTACTTTTGACCAGAACCCTACACTGTCCCAGAGCAGCCAGTCACACTGCCTTGCTGAAGGGGGTCACAACCTCACCGGGCGGGCTGAGGACGGGGACATCACGTCTCCTGAGGGTATGGTCAGGTCCCACAGAGGTGAGGGGACGCAGAAAAGAGGCCAGAGAGAGAAAATAACCACAATGTGCTACTTTCTACTTCCCTCAAGATGAAGCTGTGAGGAGTGAAGTCTGGAGGGGGAATTGTGACGTTATCTAGCTAGTTATCTGGGCTGGTTGTCTTTGTAGGAACAGATGGAATGGTATCTGTAACTGGGACAAAAGGCTGGATGATGGAAAGACCACCGTGGATAAGAACCCTAGGCGAGTTAGCCCTCTGGTATAGGCAGTCTGTGTAGGTTGTCTCTCTCAGTGATACATATTTGCACTGACTGAGAGAATATCGTTCAGGCAGAATGAACACTGTCTGACGAAGACTGAAACAGATTATAATGAGGTCCCTAGTTTACAGCCTGTCTGTGTGTATACAGCTCCCCTAAGGAGTTTGTCTGTGTGCGTGTGTGTATGCCGTGTGTGTGTGTGTCTGGGTGTCTCGCTCTCTGTTTTCTTACATGGGGAGGGATAAAGCATAAACGGGGGGTTGGGGTGGACATGTGCATAGAACATGAGTTAAGCAAATAAAATATTTTTTTGCTAAACTGGCAAGACAACCGAATGCGGCGGCAGCAGCAGACAGACTAAAGAGAGGAGCATCAAACGGTAACCCCTGCTGTTCAGTAAACACACTATGCTACAGTACAGCGGGGGGGAGAGAGGCTGTTTTCATCTTCGCACCAATGGCACCATAAACACTGTTCATAGGAGGGCAGAGCAGCCTGATGGGTGTCATTATGCGCAACAGTGTGTGTGTGTGTGTGTGTCCCCGTTAGCCTGAATAAGTGTGTGACTGTGTCGTGTGTGAACGGTCTCATATCTAGCCTGAATAATGACACACAGACGATCCTATACAGTAGTACAAACATCAAAGCTTTGAAAAGCAAGGCCAATGTACTTTTTTATATAGGAAAGATGAATAGTTCGGTCACAGTAAAGGACATTGCGATAGGTGAACATCTAAAGAGCATAATGATGTATTGCGCACAAAAACCAACATTACTCTCTCTAACTGTGAAGAACATACAGTACCAGTCAGAAATTTGGACACACCTACTCATTCAAGGGTTTTTCTTTATTTTTACTATTTTCTACATTGAATAATAGTGAAGACATCAAAACTATGAAATAAAACATATGGAATCATGTAGTAACCAAACAAAGGTTAAACAAATCCAAATATATTTTCTATTTGAGATTCTTCAAAGTAGCCACCCTTTGCCTTGATGACAGCATTGCACACTCGGCATTCTCTCAACCAGCTTCACCTGGAATGCTTCTCCAACAGACTTGAAGGAGTTCCCACATATGCTGAGCACTTGGCTGCTTTTCCTTCACTCTGCGGTCCAACTCATCCCAATTAGGTTAAGGTCAGGTGATTGTGGAGGCCAGGTCATCTGATGCAACACTCCAATCTCCTTCTTGGTAAAATAGCGCTTACACAGCCTGGAGGTGCGTTGGGTCATTGTCCTGTTGAAAAACAAATGATAGTCCCACTAAGCGCAAACCAGATGGGATGACATATTGCTGACCAATGCTGTGCTAGCCATGCTGGTAAAGTGTGCCTTGAATTCTAAATAAATCACTGACAGTGACACCAGCAAAGCACCACCACACCTCCTCCTCCATGCTTCACTGTGGGAACCACAGATGCGGAGATCATCCGTTCACCTACTCTGCGTCTCACAAAGACACGGCAGTTGTAACCAAAAATCTCAAACTTGGACTCCGGACCAAAGGACAGATTTCCACTGGTCTAACGTCCATTGCTCGTGTTTCTTGGCAAAAACAAGTCTCTTCTTCTTATTGGTGTCCTTTAGTAGTGGTTTCTTTGCAGCAAAATCGACCATGAAGGCCTGATTCACACAGTCTAATCAGAACAGTCTGCTACTTAAACTCTGAAGCATTTATTTGGGATGCAATTTCTGAGGCTGGTTACTCTAATGAACTTATCCTCTGCAGCAGAGGTATCTCTGGGTTTTCCATTCCTGTGGTGGTCCTCATGAGAGCCAGTTTCATCATAGCGCTTGATGGTTTTTGCGACTGCACTTGAAGAAACGTTCAAAATTCCTTAAAGTAATGATGGACAGTCGTATCTCTTAGCTTTTTTGAGCTGTTCTTGCCATAATATGGACTATCTTCTATATACCATCCCTACCTTGTCAAAACACAACTGATTGGCTCAAATGTATTAAGGAAAGAAATTCAACAAATTAACTTTTAATAAGGCACAATTGTAAATTGAAATGCATTCCAGGTGACTAACTCATGATGCAGGCTGAGAGAATGCCAAGAGTGTGCAAAGCTGTTATCAAGGCAAATGGTGGCTACTTTGAAGAATCTCAAATATAAAATATATTTTGATTTGTTTAACACTTTTTTGGTTACTACATGATTCCATGTGTTATTTCATAGTTTTGATGTCTTCACTACTATTCTACAATGTAGAAAAGAGTAAACATTTTTACAAAATTAGTAGGTGTCCAATCTTTTGACTGTAAATAAATACCTTTACTACCTGTAGCCTATACCAACTTCAATTCAACAAGTGTAACAAATCATATTCGCAAATCCATTTTTCCACATATTAAAACATTATTCTCTAGACTTGTACAACATAAATACATGAACTAGCTGAATACCATTTACCAACTCAACCAATTCATAATTTGCAACTTCATCTCCTTCCACCCTCCTCTACCAAGAAAAGCAGAGTTGTTTGCCTGTGCCATGACATCACAAAAATAGCTTGTTCCCGACTCATGGGACGTTCTGGCTGTGTGCATCTGGTCTCCTCTAGGTCGTATCCATTAGGGCACACTGTAGCAAAAACTTTTGCAACGGAAAATTTTAAAATTCACATTTCTTATTGGACAAGTCCCTATTTCAGTACGTTGTCTTCCGTTTGGTGCCTTATGAACCCAACCTTGCTCTGTCTGGGGGTATCTAATGAGAGGACTAGCAGACTACAGCCTGTGTGACTATGTTTGTCTGTCTGTGTGTGTGTGTGTGTGTGTGTGTGTATGACCTGTGTGTGTGTGTCTGCATGCGAGCGCATGTTTGTGTGTGAGCGGGGCCGACAGTGAGACAAGCAGCTCTTTGTGAGGAGGGGGCCTTCCAGAGAGAGAGGGATGATCAAAGAGACCAGGGAAGGCCCTGGACACTGTCTGGGTCTGGCTGGGAGTTAAAATGGCTGACAAGCCACAATAATTACCCTACCCCCGCCATGTGAAACTAAACTTGGGCTGCCTCCGAAATGGCACCCTATTCCTTTTATAGTGTATAACTTTTGAGCAGGGCCCATTGGGCTCTGGTTAAAAGAACTGCAAGACATATCCCTACCCAGGAAACCAACCAACGACACCAGCCTGACACCAGCATAGAGCTTTGACTTTCAACTCGATTATTATTTCATACACTGGGTAAAACGGAGGTGGGGGCGACACACTCAAAAGGACTAAAATGTTGAGAGGTTGTGGGGTTTAATTAATATATTTTGGACCAAATAGCAGGGATAGAAATGTAATAAATGGTGCAATTTGAACAAGAGCTCTTCCGTTGCCCATTTTTCTACATGTTGTAATAGGGCTAGAGGTCCATAAAACATTGTATCTTCTCATTGTCTCTAACTAAAGCATTTCCCTACTGTATATTCTGTTAGGACCGACATTATTCTGAATACAGCCGTTCCACTGTGGGAGTTACTGATGGAGTTGTACATTTCCATCTAGGATGGGGGGAGATAGAGCTTTAACACTGGTCTCTCTCACACTCACACCAATTAAAAGGACAATGAGCAGGCAGGGCAGGAGAGCAGGCCTAGGAGTACACAGCTACACTACTAAGCCCACTGATGAGGCTAGCTATTCAGAACCCACCACCAGCTCAACTTAGAATGCCTGGCTGGGGCCTACATACTGTACGTAACACAGGCTATAGTTTCCACTACAGTTACTAATAGTAGTCAGAAAAGTGAACATAAATCAAACAGTAACGAGTATTTGTGGATTAACGTTACTAAATGAAGCGGTGCTAACAGGTTTCTTAGAATGCTGTGGGAAAACAACACTAGGCTATAATCAAAATATGTATTACTTTTAGATTCTAAAGTAACTGAGTAACTGCACTACTACAATGGTTATATGCCATTCCAGTTTTGTCTATCTGTCAGCAGATGTCACCTGCTGAAGTGTGTGTGTTCACTATGTTCGTGTGCAAGATGGCTGCTAGGAAGAATTACTGGTGATCTGTGGTCATTTACTGAAGACAGAGTAGTCTCAGCAGTAGGACTGGGACTAGGAAATAATTCCTAGACTGAGCATTGGGACTGGGGATATAAGCTGAGACATGCCCATAATGACATACCTGGAGACCTGGTAGACTGACGGTTGCCAAGCTCTAACATTACTTACATTGCATTTAGCACCCACATGTGCAGGTTATCACCAGAACCCCCAACCACTTCCTTTCCACATTCTCCCATTCCCACTTCCTTTCCTATGAATACTGAAAACTCCCAGACGTCCATAGACATTCTGCTCGGGACTCCTGTGTGACATCTTTTAAGGTATTGTCACTCACTGACCTGTGACCTCTATTCTCATTGGTGGTGTTCCTTAGCTCTGTGGTTCCAAACACATCAGTCAAAAGAAGCAAGGCTAAACATTTTCAGAACTTTATAAATTGCGGTTGGTGAGGCAGTTCCACCTTAGTCATTCTCGAAGGCCATTTACTCTTAATGTGTCATTCATCCCAGGATTAACATACACACAGCTCCAAAATGATTGGCACCCTTGATAAAGATGAGCAAAGACTGTATAAAATAAATACAAATCCTGAGCTACAGTATATTGTATGCTTTTATACTAATACAACTGCACCGGTGTGCGTGGCCAAAGAGCTCTATTTTCATGTCATCTGACCATAGCACTGGTTCCAATCCAAGTGCCAATGCCATTTAGCAAACCACTGGCAATGCTATGGTCAGATGACATGAAAATGGAGCTCTTTGCCACGCATACCAGTGGCAGGTTTAGCTTCATAAAACGGAAGTATATGCAGTACCTCATACTGACGGTAAAATATGGTGGTGGATCTTTTTGTATTTGTATTTATTATGGATCCCCCATTAGCTGCTGCCAAAGCTAGCTAGCTTGAAAAATGGGTGTCTGATTATTTCTGGCTGGGTACTCTGCTGACATAATCTAATGTTTTGCTTTCGTTGTAAAGCCTTTTTGAAATCGGACAGTGTGGTTAGATTAACGAGAGTCTTTAAAATGCTGTAAAATAGTCACATGTTTGAGAAATTGAAGTAATAGCATTTCTAAGGTATTTGAATAACGCGCCACAGGATTCCACTGGCTGTTACGTAGGTGGGACGATTTGGTGCCACCTACCCTAGAGAGGTTATGGTCAACGGCATCCTAAACTTTACCAAGTACCAGGACATTTTAGCCAAAAACCTGTTTGCCTCTGCCAGGAGGCTGAAATTGGGCTGCAAGTGGATCTTCTAGCAAGACAATAACTCCAAGCACACACACAAATCCACAAAGAAATTGTAAATTTACCACAAAATAAAACATTTTCAATGGCCATCTGTCTCCAGATGTTAACCCCATTGAAAACCTGTGGTTTGAATTGAAGGCGGCAGCCAATGAGGGAAGACTAAGGATATCAAGGATCTGGAAAGAATCTGTATGGAGGAATGGTCTAAGATCCCTCCCAATGCGTTCTCCAATCTCATAAAACATTTGTGACCGGATTCAAGAAAGTGGGCGTTTGAAGCTAGTTCCTACTTCACAGTAAGGCCGCTTGAATTTTTATTTTTTTTAATATTTCTTTGTCCAGAAATGCCTTCTTGAACATGTGAACTTTCATGTGCCTTAATAAAAAACTGGTATGTGATCTTAAATTACAAGCCTAGTTGAGCCAAGGAGAAAGCACTCCACTATATAGAGAATAGGACAGGATCCTTCCTGGCTTGCCCTGATAAAGAGCAATAGTTATGGCGCCGTTTTGTCGGCACTAACGGAGGCTATCTACGCCATGGCTCATTGGCCAAATCCTATTGGGAAATTACTGTTCTTTTTTATCCCCATAAACAGTGAAAATAAAGTCTGTGGTAAACACATGCTTAGGAGATCTTATACGTTTTGTTCTGAGATAATCTTCAGCTAACTTTTTTGTGAATTTTGAAGCATTTATGTCATCAACACAAGCACATAAGCACATTAAGGCTTCATAATTTATAAGAGTAATGTTAACCTTATATAGACAGGTGTGTGCCTTTCCAAATAATGTCCAAATCAATTGAATTTACCACAGGTGGACTCCAATCAAGTTGTAGAAACATCTCAAGGATGATCAATGGAAACAGGATGCACGAGCAAAATTTTGAGTCTCATAGCAAATGATCTGAATACTTACGTAAATAAGGTATCTTTTTATTTTCATAAATAAATTTTTTTTTTAAAAACCTGTTTTCGCTTTGTCATTATGGGGTAAGGCTGTAAGGTAACAAAATGTGGAAAAAGTCAAGTGGTGTGTATACTTTCCGAATGCACTGTACATAATGTTTGCCATCTCATATTTTTGGGACGATATAGCTATGGACAACTGCAAAAGTGTTGCTACAGCTCTCAACAACATTTCTGCCCTGAATTTAGCTGGTGCTCATGGCCTTGTTTAGCTAGCTAAACAAAGGAGAAAAAGAAGAGAGACCCAATTCACAAAGAGACCAGTTCACATGTGAAATCCTAAAGAAATGGGTGGTGCGAAGACCTAAGAGGGCGTGAACAATGCTCAATAGGCATTCACAAAGAAGAGCTCTCGAACAGGTGTTAGAACCTCAGGGGCGTTTTCAGGAGCCTTTTCTCACAAGTGGGGTTACAAGTTTATCAACTTTTAAAGCAGCATAACTTTCCCCAACTACAGTGTATGATATACAATTTTGAAGCTCTGAGTCTGTACTTTATTAAAATGTAAAAAGCCCAGATACAGCTGGCTGGGCACATTTTAGAAAAAGGCTCTGTCGTTATCCTAGCAAGGGGAGGGTGCTGCAGTATTGAAAACAGGGGTGCCAATAATTTTGACCCCCATCTTTTTCAGATTTATTGTTTTACTTGTTAAACAAAATCTCTTTCTCTGAACAATTGTATTAGTAATAAAATAATATAATTGTAAAAAAAATTCTTGGGGCATACAATACACACCCAGTATTTGTACTATTTATTCGTCTTTTTTGCTAATTTTTATCAAGGGTGCCAATACAGTCTAGTACCTACCTATACACCTGTCATGTAACTACAGTCCATCCAGATACACATTCAACACACCTGTAATTATCTAAACCTGTTCTACCAGACAGCGGAGAACATGTAGGCTACATCACACTTGGCTGGCGTGTGGAGGGAGCCTAGCCGATGAAAGCCATGTAAATACTGTCTAATATCTGACTGCCGTAAGCTACCAGTGTCTACAGCTGCAGCCTGAAGTGGTGCTCTAAAGGCGTCCGCATGCTTCCCATCCGAAACAGTTCGGAACAGTTTGTGCATATATTATGATAACATTTTGTGAAGTTTTTGTTATTTTGGCAAGGTATTTTTGGGCTGTCCGTGCACACTAAATGTTCGAGGCAAGCCGAAGTTTGGAAGCCGAAGTCTTCGCCCCTTCTTTGGTGATTGGTCACCTGAAGGGATTCTTCAATGAAGTGTTTGTTGTCATTCAAGGACAGATTACTTGTTTCATGCATATTTTTCACTTGCAAAATACTGCACCAAACAGATGTAAAATTGTAAAATTAATTCTGACTATTTTGTGTTGAATAACATATTCACTACATGGAACAACAGATAGTCCCCCCGCAAAAAAAATTGTTCTGAAGTGTCTGTCCTATATCTGAGAAATGTAAGAAATATCAGGAAGCATTTATAATATATATATATTTTTTTACATGTATTTAACCCATTATTGTGGAACTAAAGTGTCCATATATACTTTAATAAAAAAAAAAAATGTAACTGGTACTGGGGGACCTTCAGATGAGTCTTGTGGGCGTCCTAGAACAAAACAGAGAGTCACCTTGCCATAGAGGGGTCATATAAGTGTGTAGCCCAAACTGTTTGGACGCTACAGACAGAAGTTGACAGGTCGTATGTAACAACTTCTTTTTTGTACCTTTATTTAACTAGGCAAGTCAGTTAAGAGCACATTCTTATTTACAATGACGGGCTAGGAACAGTGGGTTAACTGCCTTGTTGAGGGGCAGAATGACAGATTTTTACCTTGTCAGTTCGGGGATTTGATCTAGCAACCTATCGGTTACTGGCCCAACACTAACCACTAGACTGCCTGCCGCCCCTTGGAGGACGCAGTAGGTTGAGATGCATCCAATGCAAAAAAACAGATACTGTATCTCAAGTTTAAACTGACAGATTTTTAAATGGGGATTTTTGTATTAAACCAACTAGATTTTCGCAAGATCGCGGACATCGACTTTAGGGGGTTAAGGGTGTATGCAAGCACACTCGTTTGGTTCGGCAGCCAAACCTGAAGCATTCGGAAGCATGTTGGGACATGGAGCCCAGACCTAATTGGGTACGCTCCCCGGCTGTGTCCTAAATGGCACCCTATTCCCTATATAGTGCACTCCTTTTAAACAGGGCCCATGCCAGCCATTGTGACCTCTCACCTATATCTCCAATACTGAGCTCTTGCTCTAGAAGTAGCATCTCAGTGATTGATGAAATACCTAACCCTGAGATAAGGATTTTTGCTGACTGCTTTAGTGTTAACTGCCATGTCTCAGTCATTTACATGATCTGAGAAGGTGATTGCTCTGTGTATTCTGTGTATTCGCAGACAATGTATATATACACACAGTAGTATACATTACACAATATACAGTTGAAGTCAGAAGTTTACATACCCTTAGGTTGGAGTCATTAAAACTAATTTTTCAACTACTCCACAAATTTCTTGTTAACAATCTAGAGTTTTGGCAAGTCGGTTAGGACATCTACTTTGTGCATGTCACAAGTCATTTTTACAACAATTGTTTACAGATTATTTCACTTATAATTCACTGTATCACAATTCCAGTGGGTCAGAAGTTTACATACACTAAGTTGACTGTGCCTTTAAACAGCTTGGAAAATTCCAGAAAATTATGTCATGGCTTTAGAAGCTTCTGATAGGCTAATTGACATCATTTGAGTCAATTGGAGGTGTACCTGTGGATGTATTTCAAGGCCTACCTTCAAACTCATTGCCTCTTTGCTTGATATCATGGGAAACTCAAAAGAAATCAGTGAACTCAGAATTTATTTTGTAGACCTCCACAAGTCTGGTTCATCCTTGGGAGCAATTTCCAAACACCTGAAGCTACCATGTGCATCTGTACAAACAATAGTATGCAAGTATAAACACCACGGGACCACGCAGCCGTCCTAACGCTCAGGAAGGAGACGCGTTCTGTCTCCTAGAGATGAACATACTTTGGTGCGAAAAGTGCAAATCAATCCCAGAACAACAGCAAAGGACCTTGTGAAGATGCTGGAGGAAACAAGTACAAAAGTATCTATATCCACAGTAAAACATGTCATATATCGACATAACCTGAAAGGCCGCTCAGCAAGGAAGAAGCCACTGCTCCAAAACCGCCATAAAAAAGCCAGACAACGGTTTGCAACGGCACATGGGGACAAGGATCATACATTTTGGAGAAATGTCCTCTGGTCTGATGAAACAAAAATAATACTGTTCGGCCATAATGACCATCGTTATGTTTGGAGGAAAAAGGGGGAGGCTTGCAAGCCGAAGAACACCATCCCAACCGTGAAGCACGAGGGTGGCAGCATCATGTTGTGGGGGCGCTTAGCTGCAGGAGGGACTGTTGCCCTTCACAAAATAGATGGCATTATGAGGAAGGGAAATTATGTGGATATATTGAAGCAACATCTCAAGACCTCAGTCTGGAAGTCAGGAAGTTAAAGCTTGGTCGCAAATGGGTCTTCCAAATGGACAATGACCCCAAGCATTCTTCCAAAGTTGTGGCAAAATGGCTTAAGGACAACAAAGTCAAGGTATTGGAGTGGCCATCACAAAGCCCTGACCTCAATCCCATAGAAGATTTGTGGGCAGTACTGAAAAAGCGTGTGCAAACAAGGAGGCCTACAAACCTAACTCAGTTACACCAGCTCTGTCAGGAGGAACGGGCCAAAATTCACCTAACTTATTGTGGGAAGCTTGTGGAAGGCTACCCAAAACGTTTGACCCAAGTTAAACAACTTAAAGGCAATGCTACCAAATACTAATTGAGTGTATGTAAACTTCTGACCCACTGGGAATGTGATGAAAGAAATATAAGCTGAAATAAATCACTCTACATTATTCTGACATTTCACATTCTGAAAATAAAGTGGTGATCCTAACTGACCTAACAGGGAATCTTTTACTTGGATTAAATGTCAGGAATTGTGAAAAAGTGAGTTTAAATGTATTTGGCTAAGGTGTATGTAAACTCCCAACTTCGACTGTACATAAAGGAAACATCCTGTTCGTTTCCATCTGCATTTGATTAGGAAAAATATGAGTTGATAACCCCAGAGAATTACAGCTAGAATATGTGTGAGCCTGCCATACAGAGGGAGTTGGGGGTGCCTTCAGAAAGTATTGATAGAATTCAAAATGGATTAAATAGATTTTTTTCTCACCCATCAACACACAATACTCCATAACGACAAAGTAAAAAATGTTTTTAGAAATGTTTACACATTTACAGAAAATTAATTAGAAATATTTAATTTACATAAGTATTCACACCCCTAAGTCAATGCATGTTAGAATCACCTTTGGCATGGATTACAGCTGTGAGTCTTTGGGTAAGTCTCTAAGAGCTTTCCACACCTGGATTATACAATATTTTCATATAATTCTTTCTAATATTGTTCAAGCTCTGTCAAGTTAGTTGTTGATCATTGCTATACAGCCATTTTCAAGTCTTGCCATAGATTCTCAAACCGATTTAAGTGAAAACTGTAACTAGGCCACTCAGGAACATTCAATGTCATCTTGGTAAGCAACTCTATTTTATTTAACTAGGCAAGTCAGTTAAGAACAAATTCTTATTTACAATGATGGCTTACCGGGGAACAGTGGGATAACTGCCTTGTTCAGGGGCAGAACGATTGATTTTTACCTCGTCAGCCTGGGGATTTGATCCAGCAACCTTTCGGTTACTGGCCCAACGCTCTAACCACTAGGCCACTTGTGTTTGTGGTTCTTGTCCTGCTGAAAGACGAATTAATCTCCCAGTGTCTGATGGAAAGCGGACTGAACCAGGCTTTCCTCTAGGATTTTGCCTGTGCTTAGCTCCATTCAGTTTCTTTTTATCCTGAAAACCTCCCCAGTCCTTAACGATTACAAGCATACCCATAATATGATGCAGCCACCAGTATGCTTGAAAATATGGAGAGTGGTACTCAGTAATGTAAAAAGTTAATAGCGTTGCCACATTTTTTGCAGTATTACTTTAGTGCTTTGTTACAAACAGAACGCATGTTTTGGAATCTTTTTATTCTGTACAGTCTTCCATCTTTTCACTCTCAATTAGTTCTCTCCCATCACAGCCATTAAAATCTAACTGTTTTAAAGTCACCATTGGCCTCATGGTGAAATCCCTGAGCGGTTTCCTTCCTCTCCAGCAACTATATCTTTGTAGTGTATTGATACACCATCCAAAGGGTAATTAATAATTTCACCATGTTCAAAGAGATATTCAACGTCTAATTTTCTTTATTTTTACCCATCTACCAAATGGTGCCCTTCGTGAGGCATTCGAAAATCTCCCTGGTCTTTGTTGTTGAATCTGTGTTTGAAATTCACTGCTCGACTGAGGGACTTTGCATGTGTGGGGTACAGAGACTAGGTGTTTCTGAGCTTTGAGTAAAATATCCAGGAGAATGCTCCCAGACAGCGCCCTCCTATGTGTACCCATGTCCTTCTGCCTGCTCACAATGCACTCTATACCCTATACGTCCTTCAATAACTGTAAACCCAGCATTATGGTTTTAATACAGGGTATAGGAATGTGAGGTGTGTCCCCACCCTCCTACATGTTACAATTTTACAGCCCTATAGCGTCTGTGGAGGTGTTAGATTGTCTCCGCCTGGGGAGTGCCAGTGCCAGGGTGCGCAAGGCATGTCTGGCACCTGTCAGTGGTGTGTGGAGGCTGGGGTGAACAGTAGCAATGGGGGGTGCTGCATACACCTTCGCTCATCTCTCTATCCTTTTATTGCTCTTACACCCCCCCACCGTCGCTTTCTTTCTCTCTCTCTGGCAGGAGTGTTTGTGAGTGGGCGAGCGTCACTGTGATTTCACTCCTATGCAGAGAAGAGAGGAGCCTGACAGAGACTCTAGAGGAAGACTGCGGCTAGTGCTGCCGACACCACAGAGCTTCCTGAGTAACTGCAGCGAGAGAGACGTCTGGTGTGTGTGTGTGTATTCGCGCATGAAAGGGAGGTGCAGGCGTACACTGCAAAGAAATAAACTATTTCGGTGCAACAATAGTAAATGTGTATCGCAAGTGGAATAAAATAATGACAATTCTACATCATGCAGTTATGGAGAGTGTGTGGGGTCAGGCTCTAACATACTTATATAACACACACGCAATCCCTCCCTGGCTCTCGGAGCATCCCAACAGCTAAGACAAACAATGCTAGCATGACACAGACAGGAGACCCCAGCCTTTAGTCCAACAATGCAGAATGATTGATTGTGGTATGTGTGTATTTGTAGAGAACAGTATGTGCGTGTCTGTGTGTGCCGGGCCACTTCAAAGCAGCGGTTGTAAAAGTGCCAGTGACATTCTTGGAGCTTATTCACTATTCCAGCCAGCCCAGGCACGGACCACACACTGGAACCCACAAGTCTGTGTGTGTACATGGGTGGCTGGATATAGAATGTCACCATGAAAACCAGACATAAACATCTTGCATCACTGGGATTCTGAAGAGGTGGGCTCCAACAACTGGACCCTCCGGCAGGCAAGCATGGTGGCAGATCTCTCGCGCTCTCTCCTTAAGCTAGCCCCCCCACCATGGCATGGCACGTCACACCATCATTAAGTTCGCCGACGACACAACGGTGGTAGGCCTGATCACAGACAACGATGAGACAGCCTATAGGGAGGTCAGAAACCTGGCAATATGGTGCCAGGCCAACAACAACCTCTCCCACAACGTTATTAAGACAAAGGAGATGATCGTGGACTACAGGAAACGGAGGGCCAAGCACAACCCGATTCCCATCAACGGCGCTGTAGTGGAATGGGTCGAGAGCTTCAAGTTCCTCGGTGTCCACATCACTATGGTCCAAACACACTAACACAGTTGTGAAGAAGGCACGCCAACGCCTCTTCCTCCTCAGGAGGCTGAAAAGGTTTGGCATGGGCCCTCAGATCCTCAAAAAGTTCTACAGCTGCACCATCGAGAGCATCTTGACTGGCTGCATCGCCGCTTGCTATGACAACTGCTTGGCATCCGACCGCAAGGTGCTGCAGAGTGAGTACGGCCCAGTACATCACCGGGGCCGAGCTCCCTGCCATCCAGGACATCTATAACAGGCGGTGTCGAAAATGTTTCAAAGACTCCAGCCCGTTCTCTCTGCACTCTGCGTCTGGAACCAACAGGACCCTGAACAGCTTCTACCACCAAGCCATAAAACTTCTAAACAAGAATGCTAAATAGCTAACCCACACATACTTACTGTACACCCCCCCCCCACCCCACACACACAGCTGCTAGTCACTTTACCCCTACCTCTATGTACATTACATACACACATTACCTCGTACCCCTGCACTCAGTACTGGTACTCCCTGTATATAGCCATGTTATTATCTACTTCCTATATATAGCCACGTTAGTTTTACTTGTTATTTTTCTTGTAAGTAAGCATTTCACTGTTAGTCTACACCTGTCTACGAAGCATGTGAGGAATTAAATTTGATTCTCAAGCTAAGAGAGGTAAGAAAATGAAGGCTAATTGCTAACCTTGTCCTAGATCTGTTTGTGCTGTCTTGACAACTCGTGGTCATTTGAAAAGAAAACAACTAGGAGTTGGCTATACAGCACAAACAAATCTGGGACCAGGCTATGATAGGCTAAATGCTCGATTGTCTGGTGGTTTTCCTAGTATTTGATTTCACTTTAAACTGTTCATCTAAACCCTCCATCCTCCCCATCTCACTGTCTGTCTCGCATGTCTGTGTCTCGACCACTTCTGCTTATTCTTCAGTGGTAAAGCCCCAGATTGCTACCGCGTCTGTCTGCGGTCTCTGGTTTTCATGGAAATGGTCAGAGCCATTGTGACAGACCACTTCTGCTGATGGGAATTGGAACTCTGAGGCAAGGCAGGTGTTACCGGAATCATCTTCCCCCTTTAGTTTTTTTTCCCAATTACTAAAAGTGCTGTGGGATGGGTAGATGGAACAGCCCTCTGAATGAGGAAGCTTTGTGATCGTAGTGAATGACATGTTGTGTCTGTTCCAATATCCATCCAGAAATAATGTCCCTGCAGTGGTATGCTAGTGTAGATATTGGAAGATAGCCAACGTTATAGTACTGTATGTAGGTTACATTGCTACATAGTTGGGCAAAGATGAGTAGAGGTGGAATGTCCGCGTGTGAGAGTGTACTATCCTCTCTGCGACATGGGGGCGACTCTGAAGGGCTCTCAGGTGGAGGTGTGTTAGTAGGTATGTTAGTGTATAGAGGAAGATGTGTGTTTATGGTGGTATGGAGGTAGGTGTGTACTAACCTCTCTGAGACAGGTGTATATGGGACAGACCAGGACTCTGAAGGGCTCTCAGGTGGAGGTGTGTTAGTAGGTATGTTAGTGTATAGAGGAAGATGTGTGTTTATGGTGGTATGGAGGTAGGTGTGTACTAACCTCTCTGAGACAGGTGTATATGGGACAGACCAGGACTCTGAAGGGCTCTCCGGCACTGGACCTCATTGTTCCAAACATCTCACACAGGAAGGTGATGAACCCCAACCAGCGCTCCACGTCAGATGCCTGCAGCTCCTCCCGACGAGAGAAGTCCTTCTGTAGAGGACAGAGAGGAGAGATTTAATGTTAGGGAGCAGAGACATGAGATACTGTAAAAACAACATAACACAGCAGAGAAAAGTCCTTCGGTAGGGGACAGAGAGAGGGGTGAATACAATGTTAACCAGGTTAAGCATAATTGTGTCATATTTAAATTGTTTATCAAGGTATTTCACTTAAAAAAAAAAAAAATCAGCCTCCGTTAACCTGTCTGGGCTAGGGGGCAGTATTTTTACGGCCGGATGAAAAACGTACCCAATTTAAACAGGTTACTACTCTGGCACAGAAACTAGAATATGCATATGGCAGGCAAAAACCTGAGAAAAAGTCAACCAGGAAGTGGAGGATCTGAGAATTGTATCCGTGGGGTTACGTTGCACTTCCTAAGGCTTCCATTGGCTGTCTAAAGCCTTCAGAAAGTGGTTTGAGCATTCTCCTGTCACTGGGCAGATAATAGGAGCTCAGTTTCTGGCAACAAAGGGATTGGATATGGGCGGACACGCGAGCACGCTGTTCCTTCTTTTTCTCCTTGAATGAATACGCTATTGTCCGGTTGGAATATTATCGCAATTTTACGTTAAAAATACCATAAAGATTGATTTTAAACAGCGTTTGACATGCTTCTAAGTATGGTAATGGAACATTTTGACTTTGTCTCTGGTTCCGCGCTCACGTGTTATGCCTTTGGATAAGTGATCTGTACGCACGAACAAAACTGAGGTATTTGGACATAAATATGGATTATTTGGAACAAAAACAACATTTCTTGTGGAAGTAGCAGTCTTGGGAGTGCATTCTGACAAAGATCAGCAAAGGTAAGAGAATATTTCTAATACTAATTCTGAGTTTAGGTTGCCCCGAACTTGGCGGGTGTCTGTATAGCTCACCGTGATGGCTGAGCTATGTACTCAGAATATTGAAAAATGTGCTTTCTCCGTAAAGCTATTTTAAAATCTGACACAGCGGTTGCATCCAGGGGTAGTCTATCTATAATTCTTTAAATAATTGTTATACATTTTGTCAACGTTTATGATGAGTATTTTTGTAAATTGATGTGCACATTCACCGGACGTTTTGGTGGGAATACATTTTCTGAACATCACGCGCCAATGTAAAATGCTGTTTTTGGATATAAATATGAACTTTACCGAACAAAACATTCATGTATTGTGTAACATAATGTCCTAGGAGTGTCATCTGATGAAGATCGTCAAAGGTTAGTGCTTCATTTAGCTGTGTTTTGGGTTTTATTGACACATGTCCTTGCTTGGAAAATGGCTGTGTGATTATTTTTGTCTATGTACTCTCCTAACAATCTAATGTTTTGCTTTCGCTGTAAAGCCTTTTTGAAATCGGACAATGTGGTTACATCAAGGAGACGTGCATCTTTAAAATTGTGTAAAATAGTTGTATGTTTGAGAAAGCTGAATTATGACATTTTGTTGTTTTTGAATTTGCCGCCCTGATATTTCACTGGCTGTGTCCCGCAGGTGGACGCTAGCATCCCACCTAGCCCATAGAAGTTAAGCAAATTCGCTTCACAACAGTTTGGCTGATAGCCACACTTCCCAGCTTGAATTTGAGTGCGCCTTACAAGACTGAGGTATCAGGTTGCATATCCACAGCCATTGGAAGCTGGGAAGACCCGCCTTAACTTTCATTCGCTGATCAGCCTGTCAATTTATAGCGGAAGGACACGTCGCACCTTCATATTCCGGAGAGTGCTGGGAAACTATGAACCTTCTGCATTGATAGCAACTAGTCCCATCGTTGTACGACAAACACAAATGGTTTTATATCAAATTTAGTTTAAAAAAATGTATTTGTAGATGTGAAACAAAACCACTATGTTCATCACAGACGGACAACTTTTATAGGAGATGAAATCTAAGATCGTATTAAATCAGTAGTCTCTGTTTTGTTTCTTATGTTTTGTACTTTTGTGGACCCTAGTAAGAGTAGCTGTTAGTTTTGCAAATACTAAAAACAGGGATCCAAATAAACTAAAAATGTTCAGGAGGGGAGGGATGCAAGAATCACAAAGCTGTGACACAAAAATAATGCTACTTTTCCCTACCCACTAGCTATATGATGAATTGTTACAGTAATAATGCAACTGACATGGTATTGGATGACATTTGTGAATTTGATTGTAAATATATATAGATGCGATTCTCAAATAAAATATTTCAGGCCCTATTCAACCATTTTTCATGAATGGGAACTTAATCATATATTGATATTTCATAATTGTATATCGTACTTGTACTACAGTATGTCCTTGAGCTTGGGTCGTCAAAAGTGAGTTCATCCCAGCAATATTTTTACTTGAAAGGTGAGATTTCTATCTTTCTGGCACTATGAAGCATTACTCTTGTCATGAAAAATGATCAAATTCGGGCATAGCCATATAGACATCCGGAAGGTCACCATTAGCATTGAACATGTTAACACAATTATAAGTCAGTCCATATGTAGGGGACAGAAAGCACAGAGACACCTCAAAACCAAACTAGGGCACAGGGTATGCCTCAAGATATCCTTCTGTAGCAGCTAGAGAGAGGAGATATACTGTGACTCTCATAAGTCCTTCTAGGGTAGAGAGGAGATATATACTGAAACTCACTATGGACTCAGAAGATCACCAGGGGTTGAGACCGAAAAGTGATGCAGATCCAATGTGATCAGAGCCGCTTTCAGAAGGTCCCTTATTAACCCCACAGCACTGCACTTTACTTACTGTGCGTGCGCTCTCACTCACTCACACACACTTATTGTGCAACCAGGGGATAGGGGAGGGAAAGAATAATCTATGATTCATCCATAGAAAGGAGACTGATGTCTCAGTGCCTATCTTAATTTACACTCATGGAAATTGGCCTATATGGACAGAATAACTTCCAATGGTGGAAATTGAAAGAGAGCACTTGGGAGATTATGGGGAAGTTTTCAAAGAAAAGGTGAGGACACATCATTTCACCTGATACAAGACTAAATGAAAACAGACGGTTGATGTTATGTGCATTTTACATTTATTGCACTTTTCACAGCATTTGTTGATAACAAAATCTGAAAACACTCTGGATAGATTCAGTAAGATAAGAATATTAATTGAAATGTTGGAGTAGGTGCAAGATAAGAAAAAAGTATAACAAGGGTTTGAGTGAGAGGTCTAACTGGTGTCTCCAAGTGGCCACACACCTCTCCAAAGTGTGCACAGTTTCTAAGTAATTTCAATGCACTTTTATGACTCAAGGAAAGAGCATTCAATTATAAAGGTGTTCTTAGCTCTCCTAGCTTTGCCATTGACGAACTGAAGCAAGCACACTTGTTTTTTGGTATACAATCCAAATAAGTTCCATTATAAATCGCAATCTGGTTCAGGTGGGCATCATTTCAACAGTAGCAGTGCGTGGGTAATATCACTGGGGAAGCCAAGCCCTTGACAGTTTTTTTTGTCGCGCCAGGACCATTCGCAGTTGAGTTTGATCAGTTTAGCTCAACGCTGATTCGCTAATTTCTTATACTTTTTTTTGTCAAGGGAGGCCAGATGCTCGCTGGCTTCCCTTGCCTTCAATGCTATGGGCGGCAACAATGTCATAGTCGTTTGGACCAGACAGCATCAGATACAGTACATTTGGAAAGTATTCAGACCCCTTCACTTATCCGCATTTTCTTAAGTTACAGCCTTATTCTAAAATTAATTAAATCGTTTTTCCCCCTCATCAATCTAGACACAATACCCCATAATGACACATTTTGAGCAAATTTACCCTTTACTCAGTACTTTGTTGAAACCCCCCCTTTGGCAGTGATTACAAGCTTGGCACACCTGTATTTGGTGAGTTTCTCCCATTCTTCTCTGCAGATCCTCTCAAGCTCTGTCAGGTTGGATGGGGAGCGTTGCTGCACAGCCATTTTCAGGTCTCTCCAGAGGTGTTCGATCGGGTTCAAGTCCGGGCTCTGACTGGGCCACTCAAGGACATTCAGAAACTTGTCCCGAAGCCACTCCTGCGTTGTCTTGAATGTGTCCTTAGGGTCGTTGTCCTGTTGGAAGGTGAACCTTCGCACCAGTCTGAGGTCCTGAGCGATCTGCAGCAGGTATTCATCAAGGATCTCTGTACTTTGCTCCGTTTATCTTTCCCTAGATCCTGACTAATCTCCCAGTCCCTGCTGCTGAAAAACATCCCCACAGCATGATGCTGCCACCACCATGCTTAACCGTAGGGATTGGTATTGGCCAGGTGATGAGCAGTGCTTGGTGTCCTCCAGTTCTTGGTCACCTCCCTGACCAAGGCCTTTCTCCCCCGAAAGCTCCGTTCTTGGGGACCTTCAATGCTGCAGACACTTTTTGGTACCCTTCCCCAGATCTCTGCTTCAACACAATCCTGTCTCGGAGCTCTATGGACAATTCCTTCAACCTCACGGCTCGCTTTTTGCTATGCACCTGAGCTCAATTTCGAGTCATAAAAAAGTGTCTGAATACTTACGTAAACAAGGTTTACTAAATTTCCCAAAATTTCTAAAAACCTGTTTTCACTTTGTCATTATGGGGTATTGTGTGTAGATTGATGAGGAAATGTTTTACTTAATCATTTTTAGAATAAAGCTGTAATGTAACAAAATCTGGAAAAAGTGAAGGGGTCTGAATACTTTACGAATGCACTGTAGATGGCCTACACAAAGAGCGACAGAAGGGCGCGTTTCGCTCGCGTAGATGCTTTCTCCTGTGAGATACATTCAGCCTCCTGCGAATTTAAGGAAAATTATGAAACAGAGAAAAAAGATAAATTATTTAATGTTGAAAAAAAAGTGGGTTAAATTTTGTTTGAATAACATGGCTAGCTAAGTTATAAAATATGATCTTACAGTGTTAGGCTTTCAAAAGGCACTTTAGACAAACCAATTGTAATTTTGGCATGCTTAGAATGGAGTTGTGAGTGCATTCAAGTACGTGTTCCGCAGTTAATTTTCTTCACAATACGACACACCTGTTTAAGACAACCGAGGGTCATCTAGGCTTGGGTGGTATCCAGATTTTCATATCGTCATATCGTCCTTCTCTCATCCTGGGATTTGCGGTATTCCCGCATAACACACAAAGGGGCGCTAAAATCACAAGAAAAGCTCATTGGGTCTCTAACAGAATGCTAACAAAATTAGCACAAACTAATAGCAAAAATCACAGACACTGTTAGTTAAATGCTAACAAGTGAAAAAAAAACGGGGGAAAAATTGCAACTGTAAAGATAACTCATCTAGAGCTCTTTGACTTCTGTCAGAAAGCCATAAGATATCTGATGGCAAACACTTAGTAGAGAATTGTATAGAAGTGTAATTTCATCACTTCATGTGTGCCGCACAACAGAGACTCGCTGATAGATATAGAACGCTATGGAAACACCAGCTTCTGGTTTCTCCCGTTGTGCTATTTACAAACAAACGCGTGATTTGCTCAACTGTTCTGGGGAGGTACAGTAAGCTTCAAATGTAAAATAACGTGACATGTGAAATGAAGCATGAAGAAACTTTTTATCTCCTAATGTATTGCACAAGTTGACTGTAGATATTTGCTTAAAAAGTAGCTACAAATGTTAAAATTTATTGCAAAATTTCAATGAAATAATTTTGACTTTATTGAAAAAACACCCTGTGGCTTCTCCAAACACCTTGGTGAATGGTATACTGCCCAAGCCTAATGTCGTCCTTGTAACTGTGGATCAAACATAGTGATCATAAATGTTGATACTGTTAATGACATGAGTTTTATGATTTGGAAATGTGATGTGCACATTTGGACTCATGGGTGTGTGGTTTGCTTGTACGACATCAAAGCGGTATTTATTATAATCCTCAACATCTCATCTTTCAGAACACATCGACTCCTCTCGAGTTACAGCATTTCCCTCACTCAGACAACAAATGTGCAAAAGTAGCCCATTTAGTGGGAGGGACGGCGGCATCATCTTGTCACGCACAGTGCTCAAGTTTATTACTGCTGTCAATCAAAACCCATATACAGCGCTGTGAAGTGGAAAACCTGAGCTCTGACTTCATGTATAGCATGTTAACGTAAGCCACTGCATTCCAATTTAGGCGCTTATCAATGACAAACGTATATATGGGTAGTCTGGAGAAGCCAGTCTAAACAACTTCCATACAGCCAGAGAATAATGTCTGGTTGGGTTATAAGGGGGAATCCTTGACAACACCCTAACGGAAGAGTGGAACACAAAAACTCTTCTGCTCCAAGCTATATTCTATTTTTCAACGCGTAAGAGGAGATAATAGGTTATGACTAGGGTTGCAAAGGGTCTGAAACTTTCCAGTTAATGTCCAGCATTTTTCCGGACATTTTCCATGGGAAGTTAAGCCCTGGAATTTGGGGAATTTTGCTTAAATTCATAAAAAAAGTTAGCTTATAACAGTGAACCTTTTTTTGTTGGATACACAAGGCAATTCTCGGTCTTGTGGCATATTTTGGTTAAACTGTCCCAAATTCAATGGAATTGCAACCCTCTGCATGCACAGTGCATTCTTCCATCACATGTGGAGTGCACTCTTCCATCACATGTACAGCTGATTCAAGATCTTACACACTAACACGGAACCCAAACCGCCATCGTGCATAGATTTATGCCCCCACAACAAACGCGATCACAACACGCAGGTTAAAATATCAAAACAAACTCTGAACCAATTACATTAATTTGGGGACAGGTCGAAAAGCATTAAACATTTATGCCAATTTATCTAGCTAGCTTGCTGTTGCTAGCTAATTTGTCCTATTTAGCTAGCTTATTGTTGCTAGCTAATTTGTCCTGGGATATAAACATTGAGTTGCTACTTTACCTGAAATGCACAAGGTCCTCTACTCCGACAATTAATCCAAACATAAAACGTTGAACCGAATCGTTTCTAGTCATCTCTCCTCCTAGGCTTTTTCTTCTCTTGACTTTATATTGCGATTGGCAACTTTCATAAATTAGATGCATTACCGCCACTGACCTCGTTCGTCTTCAGTCACCCACGTGGGTATAACCAATGAGGAGATGGCACTTGGGTACCTGCTTCTATAAACCAATGAGGAGATGGGAGAGGCAGAACTTGCAGTGCGATCTGTGTCACAAATTCTATTTTAGCCCTTGGCAACGCAGACGCTCCTTGGCGCGCAAGCAGTGTGGGCACAATACATTTTTTAAATTTAACTTATACTTTTAAAAATTTGTTTTATTCACCTTTATTTAACCAGGTAGGCTGGCTGAGAACAAGTTCTCATTTACAACTGCGTCCTGGCCAAGATAAAGCAAAGCAGTGCGACACAAACAACAACAGAGTTACACATGGAATAAACAAACAATACAGTCAATAATACAATAGAGAAAGTCTATATAAAGTGTGTGCAAATGAGGTAGGATAAGGGGGGTGAGGCAATAAATAGGCCATAGTGGCAAAAGTATTCCAGTATGGCAAATTAAACACTGGGGTGATAGATGTGCAGAAGATGAGTGTGCAAGTAGCGGTACTGGGGTGCAAAGGAGAAAAATAAATAAAATAAATAACAATATGGTGATGAGTTAGTTGGGTGGGCTATTTACAGATGGGCTATGTACAGGTGCAGTGATCTGTGAGCTGCTCTGACAGCTGGTGCTTAAAGCTAGTGAGGGAGATATGAGTCTCCAGCTTCAGTGATTTTTGCAGTTGACTCCAGTCATTGGCAGCAGAGAACTGGAAGGAAGGGCGGCCAAAGGAGGAATTGGCTTTGGGGGTGACCAGTGAAATATAGCTGCTGGAGCGCGTGCTGTGGGTGGGTGCTGCTATGGTGACCAGTGAGCGGAGTTAAGGCGGGGCTTCACCTAGCAACGATTTATAGATGACCTGGAGCCAGTGGGTTTGGCGACGGATATGAAGCGAGGGCCAGCCAACAGGAGCATACAGGTCACAGTGGTGGGTAGTATATGGGGCTTTGGTGACAAAACGGATGGCACTGTGATAGACTGCATCCAATTTTCTGAGTAGAGTGTTGGAGGCTATTTTGTAAATGACATCGCCGAAGTCAAGGATTGGTAGGAGAGTCAGTTTTACTAGGGTATGTTTGGCAGCACGAGTGAAGGATACCTTGTTGCGAAACAGGAAGCCGATTCTAGATTTAATTTTGGATTGGAGATGCTTAATGTGAGTCTGGAAGGAGAGTTTACAGTCTAACCAGACACCGAGGTATTTGTAGTTGTCCACATATTCTAAGTCAGAACCGTCCAGAGTAGTGATGCTGGACGGGTGGGTAGGTGTGGGCAGCGATCGGTTGAAAAGCATGAATTTAGTTTTGCTTGCATTTAAGAGCAGTTGGAGGCCACGGAGGGAGAGTTGTATCGCATTGAAGCTTGTCTAGAGGTTAGTTAACACATTGTCAAAAGAAGGGCCAGAAGTATACGGTGGTGTCGTCTGCGTAGAGGTGGATCAGAGAATCACCAGCAGCAAGAGCGACATCATTGATGTATACAGAAAAAAGAGTCGGCCTGAGGATTGAACCCTGTGGCACCCCCATAGAGACTGCCAGAGGTCCGGACAACAGGCCCTCCCTTGTATTTGACACACTGAACTCTGTCAGAGAAGTAGTTGGTGAACCAGGTTAGGCAGTCATTTGAGAAACCAAAGCAGTTGATTCTGCCGATAAGAATATGGTGATTGACAGAGTCGAAAGCCTTGGCCAGGTCGAGGAATACAGCTGCACAGTATCGTCTCTTATTGATGGCGGTTATGATATCGTTTAGGACCTTGAGCGTGGCTGAGGTGCACCCGTGACCAGCTCTGAAACCAAATTGCATAGCGGAGAAGGTACGGTGGGATTCGAAAATGGTGGTTTGTTAACTTGGCTTTTGAAGACCTTAGAAAGGCAGGGTAGGATAGATATAGGTCTGTAGCAGTTTGGGTCTAGAGTGTCTCCCCCTTTGAAGGGGGGGATGACCGCGGCAGCTTTCCAATCTTTGGGGTGAAGAAGAAATGGGGGAGGCTTGGGCAAGTTGCAGTGAGGGGTGCAGGGCTGTTGACCGGGATCGGGGTAGCCAGGTGGAAAGCTAGGCCAGCCGTGGAAAAATGCTTATCGAAATTCTCAATTATCGCGGATTTATCAGTGGTGACAGTGATTCCTAGCCTCAGTGCAGTGGGCAGCTGGGAGGAGGTGCTCTTATTCTCCATGGACTTTACAGTGTCCCAGAACTTTTTGGAGTTAGTGTTACTGGATGCAAATTTCTGTTTGAAAAAGATAGCATTTGCTTTCCTAACTGCCTGTGTATATTGGTTCCTAACTTCCCTGAAAGTTGCATATCGCGGGGGCTACTTGATGCTAATGCAGTACGCCACAGGATGTTTTTGTGCTGGTCAAGGGCAGTCAGGTCTGGAGTGAACCAAGGGCTATATCTGTTCCTGGTTCTACATTTTTTTAATGGGGCATGCTTATTTAAGAAGGTGAGAAAAGCACTTTTAAAGAACAACCAGGCATCCTCTACTGACGGAATGAGGTCAATATCCTTCCAGGATACACGGGCCAGGTCGATTAGAAAGGCCTGCTCGCTGAAGTGTTTTAGGGAGTGTTTAACAGTGATGAGGGGTGGTCGCTTGACCGCAGACCCATTACAGACGCAGGCAATGAGGCAGTGATCGCTGAGATCCTGGTTGAAGACAGCAGAGGTGTATTTGGAGGGCAGGTTGGTTAGGATGATATCTATGAGGATGATACAACCCCAAATCTGTGTTTACAGATTTGGGGTTGTACCTGGTGGGTTCATTGATCATTTGTGTGAGATTGAGAGCATCAAGTTTAGATTGTAGGATGGCTGGGGTGTTAAGCATGTCCCAGTTTAGGTCACCTAGCAGCACGAGCGCTGAAGATAGATGGGGGCCATATCGCATATTGTGTCCAGGGCACAGCTGGGGGCAGAAGGCGGTCTATAGCAAGCGGCAACGGTAAGAGACTTGTTTCTGGAGAGGTGGATTTTTAAAAGTAGAAGCTCAAATTGTTTGGGCACAGACCTGGATAGTAAGACAGAATTCTGCAGGCTATCCTGCAGTAGATTGCAACTCCGCCCCCTTTGGCAGTTCTATCTTGTCGGAAAATTTTATAGTTGGGTGATGGAAATTTCAGTGAATAAAATAATATAGATTTATACATTTATTTTGCGACGAGAGAGGTGTAGTCAGCCTGTACTACACTGTCTGAGCCAAGGACTACATGCTTTCTGGTAAGTTTTGATTACAATACTGGGTGGGGTGAATGTATTTTATATGACATACAGTTGAAGTCGGAAGTTTACATACAAATCCTCCCATGAGAATAGTCAACTCATTTAATTAAAGTTGAATTCGTTTTATTTCCATTGGAAGGATTTAATCATTTGCAATTATGTCTATTTATGATAAGGTAAAAGGTTTATGTTTCTGTCTCCATATGATATGGTACATATATCCAATGCAAAAAAACATCTACATTTAAATAGTTTTAATATTAATTTGCATATATTTCCGTTAATTCCCATATATTCCCACGGAAAGTTTCCACCTCTGAATATTCCCCAAAATGTGCAACCCTAGTTATGACTGTGAGCTCCTGGTGAAATAGTCAAATGTAGGAGGGAATAAGATACGTGAAAGAAGCAGTATTTGAAACCACTAAAGTGGTAAAGCTTTATATATCGATTTAATGTTTATTTGTTAGTGGGCAAAACCCACAAATAAAAATACTAACCATTGTGGATGTTAACTTAATGCATGTTAACTTGGCTAACGCCTATACTTTTACATCAACTTGATAATGAGAAAGTTGGGCATAAAAACATGCTGGGAAAGTTGCTGGGAACAATTCATTCAATTTAAGAGAATGAAACAACCTGTTTGAGTGCAATAAAAATAACTATGGTTAATGAAGGTTAATGCTCATTGTGCACGTATAGTGATGACATAAGATGGTAGAAATAAAAGCAGATGACAGAATTTGAGTGGGTGAAGTCTCAGTGTAACTCTGTGTGCTCTTTGTACGGCAAACACACATGAACAGATAGTTATATGGTGCGCGCAGGCACACACACTCGGTGGTCGGCGAGCTATGCCAGACAGGACAGGAAGTTCTCTGTGACTGTGCCATAGGGGAGGAAGGGGGATGGGTTACAATGTGACACCAGGGTGAGAAGGGGGGACGGGTTACAACGTGACACCAAGGTGAGAAACAAGCCTAGCACTCACTTTCTAAAAGACAGCTACAGCACTTAGCACCCAGCAGACAACCCAAACCATAGCCAGCTATACACACACACACACAGGTCAGAAAGGTGGAGAGAGAGGGCAATTAGGGTAGAGAGGGGGGGAGAAGGGAATGTTCAGATGAGAGTTTAACAAAAATATCAACTCACTACCAAAGAAACTGTCGATAAAGAGTTAATCATTTATGCATTTTTTTCAAACATAATTTGTATGGTATTTTTTTATTATATAAATAAATGGGAGACTAATAAAGCAAGTTGCATTTATCCTCATTAATTTATCTTTTAACAAACATACTGTTTTTGTTCGATAGTCCTTTATTCTTTACTAATGAGAAATAGTAATAGAAATGTTGAATTAATGCATTATGCTAAACACCACGCGATAAATTATCTAAATGTTCTATTGTGTTAATTGAGCCCGGATGATGCTTTAGTAACAGGCCTGTTTAATTAAAGAAAGGTTACAGAAACCAGGGACTAGCCAGCCAGCTGTATAATAATTCTGTGGAATAATCAACTAATTATTCTCAGGTTGAAAGAGTGGAGATGTGGCATCACATCCACTAGTAACAATCTTTTGAACAGGCCACATTCTGCTGTTTATAACATTAGATATGCGTCCATTCCCTCTTTACCGCAAATGAAGGTAGACAAACAGAGAAGAGGAAGAGGAGGAGGGGAGAGGGAGTATGGTGACGCAGCAGGTGGGTTAACATTTCGCCTGGCATGTCAGCCACAGAGAGCTGGCGGGTGGAGAGAGAAAAGGAAAGGGAGAGCAGAGGGGAGAGAGAGAGTTAGCGCCCAGACTGTGTCTGCAATGGAGCGTCTGTCTGGCTCCCAAAGGAGGGAGGGAAGTCGTGACACCCAGGGAGGCACTGAGCCGTAGTGCGGGCAGGGCAGACGTGGGTGGGGAGAAACCTTATCTTGGGTGAGGCTAGGCAGACGTCCCCCCCCCTCAGGCTATGGCCTCCCATGCTGCTCATTAGCTCTGTGCCTACTGACATTTTCCCCACGTCACACACAGCCCACAGGGCCAATGACACCAATTAGGACCATCCACACCCACTGAGATAGACACCACTCACACACACGCGCTGAAAGACAGATGGACGGGTGGACAGAAAGACATGTACCCACCCACACAACCCCACTCCCTCCATCCATCTCACCTGTAACATATTGAGTAGTAATGATCTAAACTTGGTCCCCTCCACCATGAACAGGGCCATCTTGTCACAGAGTCTGGCAGCGGTAGCGGCGAAGCTTCTGTCGCTGAGGGCCTTGCCATAGATAGTAGAGACGATCTGGGCCAAGCTCTCTTCTGACTGGGTCGAGGTCTGGGCCTCCTCCATGAAGGAGCTGAGCTGGCCGTCCACCCCGGCACTGTTGTTCCTCATGCTGTTCAGGATCTCCAGCAAGCGGTCCATGCGGCTCCGCTGGGGGCCCGCTGGGGACACAATCGCCTCCTCCTGGAAGAGACCCGATGAAGGATGGTGGTTAAAGAACGACTTACGTATGTAGTAGGTAACACTTTATTTGGCTAGTCCAGCTATTGACGCTCAACAAACTAATCAGACCATCAACAACATGTCATTGTCAACTCCATGTCCGTGGACTTTAAACAACGAATAGTGTTACTATAGAAAGCATGTGGTCTTGATACTGTACCTCTGTGTCCTTACTGCACTAGCAGTATTCAAGCTGACAACATGCTAGCTTTCTCTACCAAACAGATGTTTAACCAAACAATTTACACAGGGGAGTTGTTCCATGTCATTTCAGTAAGCCATGTCAGTATGGAAGTTGTTTAGACTGGCTTCTGAAATAGTTTTTATAGTTAGAAACAGATAAGATTAGCTTTCCTGCAACATTATTTTGCTGAAATGTTATTAAATCGCTTGTGAAATTGCACCCAAATTGGCCCTTTTAATTTATAGGATTCACATATTCAATAAATAATAGTACTCAACGTCCGATTTGGACCAAACTTCTTCCTACCATTTAGTAAGACTTAAGGAATCCAATAAAATGGTCAAAAGCCACCCACGGACCCCCCACAACCCACGCTAACTCCACCCCAACAACAGTATCAGATCTCTATGTCTGCCAAGTAGTATGGAGCTGCAGCTCGAAGTATTGGTTCTCCATCCTCCAGTGCCTTCACAAAGTAAGCACGCACCACTTTTTCTACATTTTGTTGTGTTAGAGCCTGAATTTAAAATGGATTAAATTGAGATTTTGTGTCACTGGCCTACACAAGACACCCCATAATGTCAAAGTGGAATGATGTTTTTAGAATGTTCACAAATTAGTTAAAAATCAAAAGCTGAAATGTCTTTTAAGTCAAATATTCAACCCCATTTGTTATGGCAAGCCTAAATACGTTAAGGAGTAAAAATCGGCTTAATAAGTTGCTTGGACTCACTGTGTGCAATAATAGTGTTTAACATGATTTTTGAACGACTACCTCAGTTTTGTACCGCACACATATAAATATCTGTAAGGTTTTTAATTTCAAACACATATTCATCCCAAAAAAACAGGGATGTTTTCAAATGCCTTGCAAAGAAGGGCACCCATTGGTAAATGGGTAAAATAAAAAAAGCAGACATTGAATAGCCCTTTGAGCGTGATGAAATTATAATTACATTTTGGATGATGTATCAATACACCCAGTCACTAAAAAGATAGACGTCCTTCCTTACTCAGTTGCTGGAGAGGAAGGAAACCCCTCTAGGATTTCATTATGAGGCCAATTTAAAACAGTTACAGAGTTTAATGGCTGTGATAGGAGAAAACTGAGGATGGATCAACAACATTGTAGTTACTCTACAATACTAACTTAAATGACAGAGTGAAAAGAAGGAAACCTGTACAGATTTTTTTTTAATAAATGCATCCTGTTTGCAATATGGCACTAAAATAAAACTGCAAAGAATTTGGCAAAGAAATTAACTTTATGTGTTATGTTTGGGGCAAATCCAACAACATCAGTGGTACTAACATCAGACTAGGTCGTTTTTTAGGATAAAAATAAATGGAATAGGGGAAAGGGGATCAACTGAATGCCTTCAACTGAAATGTGTCTTCTGCATTTAACACAACCCCTCTGAATCAGAGAGGTGAGGGGGGCTACCTTAATCAACATCCACGGCACCCGGGGAACAGTGCCTTGCTCAGGTGCAGAACAACAGATTTTTACCTTGTCAGCTCGGGGATTCGATCCAGCAACCTTTCGGTTACTGGCCCAACGCTCTAACCACGAGGCTACCTGCCACCCCAGCTAATAACGTAAAAAAACACAAGGGCAAATACACATTGGAGTTGCTTACCAAGACGACATTGAATGTTCCTGAGTGGCCTAGTCACAGTTGACTTAAATAGCTTGAAAAACTATGGCAAGAATTGAAAATGGTGTCTAACAATGATTAACCACCAACTTGACAGAGCTTAAAGAATTTTGTGCAAATATTGTCCAGGTGCAAAAAGCTCCTAGAGCCTTACCCAGAAAGACACAGCTGTAATCACTGACAAAGATGATCCTAACATGTATTGACTCAGGGGTTTGAATACTTATTTAATTTTCAATAAATTTGCAAAAAATACTAAAAATATGTTTTCACTTTGCCATTATGGGGTATTGTGCATAGGTGGGTGAGATTGTTTTTTATTCAATCCATTTTGAATTGTAATACCACAAAATGTGGAATAAGTCAAGGGGTATGAATACTTTGTGAAGGCATTGTATTCCCTGTGAATCTGGTGATGTTTTCCCCCCCCCTGTTCAGAGAAATTTGCCATTTAAGTCGCTTGCATAATTCACCATAAATTAGTGTGAAAGTACCAGGTTTTGTCCAATAGATCCTGCTGTTCCAGCTACTGCCATACTCTTTTATCAATTTAGCTGGTCTCTTGTGGTTATTAAATGGATCACATTTTCTTTGCAACTTTGGTTGAAAACCAATAGCTTTTGCTCATGATGAACATAAATCAAGTCAAGCCAGTCCTCCATGAAAGCAATTCGGTTTGTAGTTCTCTTAGCAACCCAATGCTTCAATCTAACTCTCCTTGAATAGTCCAACAAATGGCAGCTCTCTGAGAGGGCTATCTGTATGGTGCAATTCTCCTATGAAGACTTTTAGTCCAAAACATTGATTTACAGTAGAAATGGGCTGGTGACTAAAATGTTGTGACAAACCTAATAAAATAATACCATTATAAATCATTGCATGGCAGTCTATGTCTAGTATGTTTTTCAATAAAATTATTACAAAACAGCTCTATACTGTATGTAGTGTGATTACTGACATTTACCATTTAACACAACCCAACCCAATACCATTGCAAAAGACTATACAGTGTGCGTTTAGGACTTTTACCATTAAAACCAGTAGAACTGTTGTAACCTAATGGTTTGCTTGTTCACCAGAAATGGTCTCTCTCAGGGATGGGCAACTTTGATGGGGGTGGGGGCCACAAAAAATTTGAACTCATCATGAGGGGCCGCAGTGGCTCGCGGGTCTTCGTACCACACACTCATAACCCACACATGCAGTCAACTGATTTGTGCAAACAATCCATTTGTGCAGTTAAACTACTTAACTAAATGAATTATACCAGTAGCCAGGGCCAGCCCTAGCCTTTTGGGGGCCCTAAGAGAGATTTGGTTGCCCCCACCTTATGGGCAAAACATTTTACTGGGCCCCGTATTGACGGCGGATAATTTTTTGTTGTTATTTTAAAGTATATTTCCTGTAATTCTACACATTTTGCCATGAGACAGAGAGAAAATGTTGCAATTTTCACACATTTCATGCAATTCTACAATTCAATTTTTTCAGAGATCAAATTGTATTTAAAACAAAATAATGTTTCAGGAATGCTAATCTTGCTTTATAACTACAGAAATGATTTCAGCACAATCTGCGATAGTGGGTGTCGAAATCCTATTTTCTGTGCTTTTTGAAGTGGAACTACCCAGGGAGTAAAAAAGCTCATGAGAGGAAATATGGTTTGACAATAGATCAATACGATATGACATAATGTGCTGCCTTAACCCCATATAAGTTAGTCAACAGGGCGGGTCAGGGTACTCTCACCATACAACACAGCACATAGAACTAGCCTTAATGAGGAAAACTGGGTCCTATTCACTAGGCAGCGAACGGAAGAAAGTGGACTGAAAGAGGTACTACGTAGATTTATTCAATTAGAAGCGCAGTTTTAGTTTTCCATTTCAAACTGTTTTGCTACGGTATGCCTCAATGAATACAACCCTGGACTCAAACGCAGACAGAGATCTGGCTGAGGATAATATCCCATGTTTCCTCCCATTTAGCAAAATTCCTCTGTGTCTGCGTCCCAAATAGCACCGTATTCACCTATATAGTGCATTACTTTTGACTATACCCCTATGGGCTGTGGTCAAATATAACACACTATATAGGGAATAGGGTGCCATCTGAGACACAGCCTGTGTTTTCCCTCCATATCGGCGTGTTTGAAGCTGTCAGTTAATCTCAGTCTTGTTGTCGGAGGCTGTAAGGGGGTTAGGAGCCTCCATGTCTTAGATACTTGCAAACTAAACAAACACACAGCGTTAGAAATTAGTTAGGTTATGTCCCAAATGACACCCTATTCCTTACATAGTGAACTACTTTTGACCAGAGCCCTATGGACTCTCGTCAAAAGTAGGGAACTATATAGGGAAAAGGGTGCCATTTAGGATGCAGGCTTAGATGGAGGGAGGAGAAAGTAGTCCTGGGCTAAGGCTGGGCTGGTTGTGGGGACGCTGGAGCTGAGACCAGCAATACAAAAGCCTAGCACACAGCAGAAAACATCAAAGGCTGTTGCGCCAGCTACTTCTCTCTTCTCGTTGGGGAGGAGGATAAGTTTACCCACGACAGCAAAATCTACAGACAAGCCACCACTGTTAATCCAGACTGAAACCTTACTGAGAAACCTGTGTGTGAGAATGACTTTGTATGCATCTAAAAAGGTGCATTAGTTACTGTGGGTTTATGTGTGTGTATGCAATGCGCATGTGGTGTAATGTGCATGTGTGCATGTGTGTGTAGAAAGGGGAGGGTGTGGCCATGGCATGTGATGGTGATTGACAGACAGATAAGACAGTAAAGAGCTTTCGTTTACCTTGTCTTTTAGCCTCCTCCTCAGCCTCTCTTTGGACGATGGCAGAAGACTGACTTTAGGGCCACCCTGGCTCCCAGGCTGGCTGGGAGGCCCGTCATTGGGGCCCCTTGAGCTCTCTGGCTCTAGCCTAGCGCTGGCCTCCTCTGCCTTTACATCATCAGTCTCTTCGTTTTTTCTGGGTGGTGCCCCCTTGTCTTGGTCTCCTGTTGGGGTTGCCCCCCTGTCTCTGTCCATTGCCGGGCCACCATGCGGTCCCTGTTCTCCTCCCTGCCCCTGCTGGTTGTGGTGCCAGCGGCGGTTCTGGCTGTAGCCATGGTGGGGGGGCCCCTGGCGCTGCCCGCCGTGGCCCTGGAACTGCTGCCCATGGCTACCCCCACACTGTCCTCTGTGCTGCTGCTGGTCACGAGGGTGTTGATTGACTGTTTGTTGTTGTGGCGACTGCTGCTGCTGGGTCTTCCTGTCTCCTCCTCCTCCCCCCAGTGGTCTCTGCTGCTGTCTCCTGTAATGAGAGGAGCAGGCGGGTAAGGGTTCTGTTAACCACGTGGCAAAGCGTGACGTGGTGATGCCCAGGCTACTCTGTCTGGCCAGCCTGAACCAAGCCAGCGACCTCAAGCACCCTGTCACAGGGCCACGGCCGACTCCATGTCCATCCGTTCAGCTGCGACTCAGTCACTCCCTCTCGGTCTGCCTGCTCTCACTTGATCATCTATTGTAACACAGTCCCACTATGTCTCTACCTTCTAACACACTGTCTCCCCTGGCACAGACATAGCTCATCTACCAGAGTCTGTCTACTTCTTTCAGTCAAATACTAAAACACCACAGATCTATCTTCAGCTAACAGCTATGGCCGCCTGCTACCATAAGGCCTGTGAGTTCGTATAAATGATAGGTGCTTCCCCATGTGGTGTGGGTCTCTGCTTCACAAGGAGCTGACTGATGCAACAGCATTCAGCACATTTGTTCTACTGTCGCCCTTAGCTTCAGATCAACAGGCGCTTACGTTTCTGTGTAAGGAGGGGGTATAACAACTAATATTCTTTCAGGTAACAACCCTGGACTAAAATCTGATTACAATGAGATGTTCAATTAAGAAAAGTGACTTTTTGAACATGCCTTCCTTTCAACTATAAGGGGCAGGTAGCCTAGCGGTTAAGAGCGTTGGGCCAGTAACCAAAAGGTCGTTGGTTCAAATCCCAAAGCCGGCAAGGTTGGAAGAAAAAAAACGTCGATCAAGGTAGCCCCCCCCCCCGCATCTCTTTGATTTAGACACATTTCGGTTGTATGCACTCAGTTGTGCAACTGAATAGGTATCCCCTTTCCTATCAAACCATCATAAAAACACAAGAACCTAAAGCAAGCAATTCATATGAAACTGTCCTCAACCAACATTCTAACCCTTCAACAAAAGCCCCATCACATCCTAAACAACACTATCCAAGATATTTCCAGCAGATTTTTCCACTGCTTGTGTTCAAATTCAACACCACGCCCACGCTACAGAGGTATGGAAAACATGAAGCAGGCCAACACTCATAAAATCCAATAGCGCCACCATTCATCAATTCCCTCTCTTTAAAGATTGGCCAGCCAGGCAGGCATAGACCCAGGCCACGCAGAGCAGAGATATGTGGCCAGCCATTCAGTCAGCCAGGCTGTATTTTGTGTTTCCAGCGCTGCAGTGATTTGTAATAAGTTAGCCAGCCAGCCAAACAGGGCCAGCTACAGCAATGCTATATAGCCAGTCAGTCAGTCAGTCAGCCAGTCAGCCAGCCAGAGCAGGCCAGTCAGTAGCCGGTTTCCATGATAAGGCTAGCCAGAGAGCCAGAGCCAGCCAGTTCCATGTGCTGCAGTGACATATAGCCAGCCAGCCAGGCAGGCAGGCAGTCAGCTAGCCAGCCTGTTTCCAGTGCTGCAGTGATATATAGCCACCCAGTCAGCCAGCCAGCCAGCCAGTGTTTCCCAGTACTGCAGTGCCACTGCCTGCCAAACCCCTGTGACCTACATTACATTCTCTAGAAGAGCTGGATCCTACACGGCTGGCTCACTTGCTCCACTGCTTTTAATTATAAGACTATAGGTGTTCAGTGCTCTGCTCTGCTCTCTGTTCCTTTTCCATGTTATATTTCACTGGGCTATTTATAGTGTTATGGGGCTAGGGCGCATGCAGTACTATCACCCTGAGCTACAGTATGTTAGCCTAGCATAGAGGGGAGGGTTGTGTGTGTGATTGTATTGTGTGTGTGTGGTGGTTATTAAACTGATATGTGACAGTAGATACGAGAGAGGGTCACAGGGAACAGGAGAGTCATGGTGCCCTGGGTGCAACCGTAGCTAGCTTCCTGAACCCCCTGGGACCAGCAGCACAGAATGATTCCTCCCTCTCCACTATGTTTATATAAAACTATATAGAGACATGCTGCCCGGCTAGGACATGCAAGCAACAAAACACAACAAAAACACCACCACAGTACAAACATACAGACGTTTCCAAAAATAGATGTCCTATAGCTTAACACACACAATGACAGAGTCACTCACATTGTTTTGCAATATGTCAAAGCAATAACAGACAATCACTGAATTTCCACATCTTATTACAACTCAGATATAGAGCAGTAAATTGAGTCAAAGACTAGTTGGGATGTGGTGGGTCCTAGTCTAGAAGAAGAGCCTAAAGCAATGACTGTCTGTCACACTGATCTGCTGTCAGATGTTTTCTGACAAGTTCCCTGGGACAAGTTCCCTGAGCATCACGCCTGGCTGCCTCAGACAGAAAATCAGAGACACAAACTGCAGCAGACATGCACACACACAGATCTCACTTTACCCCCAACTTAATAATGCAGGGATTTTTCTGCCATTGAAATCCTTGGGCGGGCACCCAAAGCGCTTTTTCTGGTCGCTTAAATCCAAACAGTGTCATTTTATTTTATTATACATTTGCGGGACGGAAAAAGGCTTTCAGTGTTGACTTAAAGGATATAAAGTATGTCGAAAAGATAATGGACCTATATAGTTTTAAATAATATAATATTTGAGAAATCACTCAAATAAAACCTACAGAGTGCTAGGTTTCCATGCAATTGGTGAGATTTTTCATGCGAATATTCTGAAATCCGTATAAATAGATGTGCATTTTCCCACCAGATGTGTTTTCATCAAATGTACTTGTTGGGGATAAAAGGCTGTGCGTGATGACGTAGTGCACATAAAAATGACTTTTGCAGTTAAATGAAATGGGCTTCCATGGCATTTATCTCTACTGATGGTTTTGTGAAAAAAATAAAGTGTTATAGACTATAGCGAATGTGCCCACTCTGGTCTTGGCACGTTCGCTCTAGCCAACAGCTCACAGATACAGTGCAGGTATAGCCTACATGATGAGATTATAATTATTTGTCAAACAGCAGCCAAGCATCGATCATCATGTCACCAGAATAAGAACCTCGATATTTTTTGGAAAGGAGCATCAAGCTTATCACCGTGCACTTTCACCAGCTTGTAAAGTTCATCCTAATTTACTTCATCTGTAGCCTAATAAACGGCGTGCTTTCCCGAGTCGTAGTGGGAGGACCACGCAACATGTCATCGCGTGACTTCAAGTTTACTTCGATATAATGGTTATTATATCAATATCTGCACATAAAAGGTGTTTCAACCGCCATTTCTCGCACGTTTTCATCAGGCCTGTCGTGACATTTTTTTAATCGGACATGTACTTTACTTGCATAAAAAGGTTGGATGGAAACCTGGTTAGACTGGGAGAATTGAAAATTCCAAAAACAATGAATTTAGCAGTATAGATTGTTATTATGTTTGCGCAAAAGAGCACAGCATTAGCCATGGCAAAATGCATGGAATTGCAGGAAATTAGCTTTAAACTGCGACATTTTCTCTCAGCTGCATGGCAAAATGTGTAGAATTGCAGGAAATGTTCTTTAAACTGAAAAAAATAAACAATATCAGCCTCATCAAGACATTTGTAGAATTGCACGAAATTGGCTTAAAAATGGAATAATTACTTGCCACCGCCAAGACGGGGACCTTTAAAATGTTTCAGCCTCTCCAACAGGGTCGACCGCATCCCCTGCCACGCCCCCTGCCACTCTCACCACCTAAGCCCCTTTTTTATCCAGAAAACCACCTGTAAGGATCATAATAATTGACTGAATTTACGCAACGTTTTGTCCAGACGCTTATAGCGCTTTACATAGTGAGGAGGGAACCTTACATAATTTCCCCTTTTAAATGAAACCACACCCTCCCCCCTTTCCTTCTCACAGCCAACAAAACTTAACCTCGGTAGTCTCTTGCACGCAGCCCTCCCTGCTCATAAAAACAGGCCCCCACCACCCAGAATAATATCAACATTTTCCCCGAAGCCTTAGTGCGAGCCTCGATGGTAAACGCAGCCACGGCCAGACCAATGGAGGAGAGGCTGGGAGTCGGCCTGACAGGCTCAAAATGAAGATGTTCCAAGTCGAGGGCCCCAGGTTCCGACCGTGGCATTCTATGACTTTATGAGTGTTAACCTCGGCCTTATCCCCGACCCCCACCCCTCCCCAACACTGAAACATCTTGGGGGCAGATGCCTAGAAGCCTCAGCAGAGCTCCTGTGTGTTTCATGGTAGAATACTCAGGAGAGGAGAGAGAAACAGCACAGTCTAACACCGAGTTGAATTTTTCAGGGGGAACAATAGCCCAACTTGTAAAGACAAAGACACACCTGAATGGCTTTCCAAGAGGTGTTGAGTGTTTGAGTGGTCTAGTCTCAGTCCTCCTGACTTAAATCTATAGAATTTCGGGGCAGAAAACTTAGAAGTGTTTCAGATTTCAGTAGAATGATCAGGAGCAGAGGAGAGGAACAGAACATAGTGCAATATTCATATAAGGATTTAATAAAGATGGAAAGCTGTGAGTTGAGGTGAGAGCAGTGTTGGATTAATGGACAATATTGTGTAATGGTGCATGCATAACGAGTATGGGAGGGTTGAATAGAGGGATTCACAATGTGAAGAAAAAGAAGGCTGCCTGTGTGTCCAAATGTAAAACATTTTAGAAAATGAAATGTTAGCCATTCAGAAAGAGTAGAAAAGAGAAGTGCAGGTGCTGCTGCAGTGTTGGTTTCAACTTTCCCACAAAAGCCTCTGTCTGAACTCAGACATTTATGTTTAGTAACGCTTTTAAAATTCATAATAGGAGATCAACCAAGTCAGCTTTTACAGACATTTTCCTGAACAAAAGTTCTTACCTTCTAAAAGAAAATTGTCTGGCTATATCTATGGAGTACCATAGACGTCATGGTGGAGAGAAAAAAAAACAGCCAGGCTTATCTGTTCCCTTAGTTTTTTGTTATTTGTTCCCAACTTCCCTCCCTCAAATTAGTTCCCTCAATATAAAACATTTGTTCCTTCAATGTATTCATTAATCTCCTCAATGTATTTATTTGTTCCCTCGGATCTCCCGCGCAGATCAATCAAAGCACCACTGAATGTCGACCATGGTCTCAGCTCTCCATTGCTAGGAGTTCTTATGTAGACTACTTCCTCATTTCGCCATTTCGTCTAGTGTGCTTTGTTTGTCATGCATTCTTGTTAAATATAAGTAGGCCTATAAACTTCGTGCAAACTCTGATTCATGCCACATGGACAGTCCATTTTGTGCGCCTCTTCCCCATGACCCAGTGTTTTACCCCACATGCACAGGGCTATAGCTAACCTCGTCCCCAGGCTACTGAGCACAAAAGTGTTTGGGAACAAGATTAAGGCCATAGCTCACGTCCAGTAAATCATGGCACCAACCAAGCGCCAGAATGCGTTTATGATTGGTTTACAATTGTGTATGTGACTCAGCAGCAGAAAGGAAAGGAATGCTAATTTATTATTTATAATTTCCAGGAGGCTTCGGTGTTAACAAGTGCAATGAAATGTTCTCATCCGTACACAAGGCAAGAATTCCAGGCATACTCTAGCTAGCTAGCTAGCTACCTATCCTCGCCTGACTGTTGGCTAACATCCAATCCTATTTTCCCTAACCCTAGCTCCTAACCCTAAAACCAACCCTAATTCTACCCATAACCCCCTAGAAATAGTATTTGACCTTGTGGGGACAAACACAATGTCCCCAGTTGGTCACATTTTGTTAATTTACTATTTTTGTGGGGACTTCTGGTCCCCACAAGTATAGTTAAACACGTCCACACACACACACACACGTTTCTGGGTAAAGAAGACTCAACGGAATAGAAAATCTTGCCGATTCCAAGGATAATAAAATTGAGGGAATTAAATAATAAAACTGAGAGAACAAAAAAAGAACAGTTTAGCCTAGCATTTTTGTCTCCCACCATGACCACTATATATATTTATATAGATAAAAACATTTTATACCTTACTTAAGCCAAGTGAGATTTTCATAACAGACCTTGAATATGTTATCCCAAGCGGAATAAAACAGCATCACTTTGACGTGTAGTTTATGGCTGTCTGAAAAGTAATTATCTATCTAGCAGGAGATCAAATAAAATGCTAAATAATTGTGTTGACAATTAATTGGGCTGAAATGCAGCAGCATTTACAAAACACTATAAATAAAAGTAAACTTTGAATACATAATATAGTAACAATAGGCCTACAGGTACCCGGATGTTGACTATGCTATGTATATTTGAACTTTGTGGTTGTGTGTGTACATGGTTCTCTGTGCACCATGAGGCACTAAGCATGCTGAGACAGAAGAGTGCAGGAGATAGAAGTCAAGGTGACTGGAGAGGAGAAAGCACTCTCTGCAATCTGGGTGGTACTCTCTTAAGGGAGGTGGGGCTGGAAATAATGTAGTTTGAACCTCGGGTGGATACTGATGGGCATAGTGAAGTGTTATTAGAAGACGCCTGTGACCCCGTCTTGCACTCTAGCTGGCTGTTTGTGGGAGGTGTGTGTGTCTTGTCTACCCATCAGCCTCTCTGCTTGGCCTCCCTGGTCCCCTCTCTCAGGGAGGTAGGGGGTCATTTCAGTGTCTGCTTCAGTGTCTGTCGGCCTTCCCTACCTCCACGCCATCACACCAGATCTCTCACACTGCCATGTCCTCTACATGACTCCACACCATCCCCATAGAGACCTGTTAGAGTTAGACCAGAGTACAGGAGGGGATCTACGAAAATATTTTTCAAAAGTGGGATAAATGTTATGAATATTGCTAGCAACAAAAGAATGAACAGATTTGTAATTACATACCTACAGCAGAAAAGATGAGAAAATCTTCTTCCTAATGTCAACTTCATTTCTCTCTCAAGCAAATTACACTTATTGCAGATAATTACACTCACTGGTGCATCTGACATAGGCTTTGAAAAAGCACCCGAGTACCAGTAACTTAGGCCATTCACCAGACGCTTTTATCCAAAGCCACTTTCAGTCATGCTTGCATACATTTTTTTTTTTTACATATGGGTGGACCCGGGAATCGAAACCATTATCCTGGTGTTGCAACTGCCATGGTCTACCAACTGAGCTAAAGGGGACCACAGACGAGGCAAGCTTTCTTGGCTTGGACATACATTTTTTCCAACACATGGCTAACGCCATGCGCACGCACGCACGCACGCACGCACACTACTGTAGCTATGTGGTAGTGGTGTCTTCCCTGTGGCTCAGTTGGTAGAGCATGGTGTTTGCAACGCCAGCATGGTGTGTGCAACGCCAGGGTTGTGGGTTCAATTCCCACGGGGGGCCAGTACAAAAAAAAAAAAAAAACATGCATGAAATATATGCATTCACTACTATAAGTCGCTCTGGATAAGAGCGTCTGCTAAATGACTAAAATGTAAAAAATGTGGAGTAGGGGCCTGAGGGCACACAGTGTGTTGTGAAATCTGTGAATGTATTGTAATGTTTTAAAATTGTATAAACTGCCTTCAGCTAATGGAGATCCATAATAAATACAAATACCTTTGTTTAACCAGCTAAACAGCTTCTATTAGCCGAGCAGCTGCACACAAGCCAAAGATCACCATGCGCAATACCAAGCGTCAGCTGGAGTGGTGTAAATCTCGCCATCATTGGACTCTGGAGCAGTGGAAATGCGTTCTCTGGAGTGATGAATCACGCTTTACCATCTAGCACTGTAAAGTTTGGTGGAGGAGGAATAATGGTCGGGATATTTTTCATGGTTCGGGCTAGGCCCCTTAGTTCTAGTGAAGGGAAATCTTAACGTTACAGCATACAATGACATTCTAGATGATTCTATGCTTCCAACTTTGTGGCAACAGTTTGGGGAAGGCCCTTTCCTGTTTCAGCATGACAATGCTCCCGTGCACAAAGCGAAGTCAATACAGAAATGGCTTGTTGAGATCGGTGTGGAAGAACTTGACTGGCCTGCACAGAGCCCTGACCTCAACCCCATCGAACACCTTTGGGATGAATTGGAACGCCAACTGCGAGCCAGGCCTAATCGACCAACATCAGTGCCCGACCTCGCTAATGCTCTTGTGGCTGAACGGAAGCAAGTTCCAGCAGAAATGTTCCAACATGTAGAGAAAAGCCTTCCCAGAAAAGTGGAGGCTGTTACGGCAACAAAGGTGGGACCAACTCCATATTAATACCCATGATATTGGAATGAGACGCTGGACGAGCAGATGTCCAAATACTTTTAGTCATGTAGTGTATCTAACAAATCTATTCATTTTAAATTGTTGTTTACTTCTTGCGATTATCCTTCACCCGATGATAAGACAAGTGGGACATTTTTTTTTTAACATATGATGGACGTTCCTGGGTTCCGGGTTTGCCTTGGCGGGGGTCCCTGGGCAAGAACAGGTGGAAGACCCGAGTTAGACTATAGTACCACTCAACCTGAATGAGATCAACGCTATCTCAACCTAATAATAGCAGACTCCACAAATCTCCCTCATGGTTTTCTCTTCCTACTTAAATTCATACTATACACTTACTATACAACAAATCCTCAATCTAAGAGGAACAGACTCCACACATCTCCCTCATGGTTCCCCTACCTAGCTAATACAATACTAATACGAGCCGACTTCACATCTCCTACCTATAATACACTTATTATTCAGGATGCTTCTCCTTACTCCTCTTTTTAATAGGACGAGCAAACGTCACATCTCCCACATGGCTTTCTACTAGCCCCTACCTACTAAACAATACTAAGCAGAGCAGACATCACAATCTCCCTCATGGTTTTCTCCTTGACTTCTACCTACTACAGTACAATACTAATCAGGATACTAATCCTCACTCCTTCCCCTCTCTACTAGGACGAGCAGACACTTCTCTCTCCCACTTAGCTACTAAAAGTAGCTTACACATACCAATTAGGATACTGAAACTCACTCCTTTCTTTCTTTACTATTAGCAGCCAGGTTCTTTGTCAAATGTATTCATTATTATTTAACCCTTATTTTACCAGCCATGGTCAAAGACCCTGTCATGGAAAAAAAAACTCAGCAGGGACCTGTTTTGTTCTGGGCTGGTCTAGTTAAAAGAAGGAAAGCATAGAACCATGCATAATTGATCAGCAGAAAATGACATGATCTATTCAGGGGTGTAACGGTACACGTATTTGTACCGAACCGTTCTCCCTCTCACACACACACACACACACACACACAGTACCAGTCAAAAGTTTGGACACACCGACTAATTCAAGGTTTAAAAAAAAAAAAAATGTACACTGAAGAATAATAGTGAAGACATCAAAACTATGAAATTACACATGGAATCATGACGTAACCAAAAAAGTGTTAAACAAATCAAAATATATGAGATTCTTCAAACAGCCACTCTTTGCCTTGATGACATCTTTGCACACTTGGAATTCTCTCAACCAGCTTCATGAGGTAGTCACCTGGGCCCTCATTTATCAATGTTGCATAGAAAAGCTTCTAAATTAACTCGCATGAAGAAAATGTAGAATTTTCGCAAGTAAAAAAAAGTTTGTATTTATCAATTGCTCGTACGCTTGATTTACACACACCAGTAAGTATTTTGCCTTGATAAATCAGACACGTTCTAAAACACTGTGCAGGTGAAGACTCATTTACATAAAGACCCGCCCTATATGACCATTTATGGTCACAAACCTTCCCTTTAAAGCTGCAAGAAATGTCTCTAATTTCTGTCCGCCAACATGGAGAAATGAAAGACAAAGGAAAAAACTTTTTGGACGCAGAAATATAACTCTTGATCCCCGAAGTGGAAGCAAAACAAGATCCTCCAGCAATGCAAGATTTGCCATTTTGGACAAGTCACAATGCCTCAGTGTTGCCTTTATCATTTAACTGGTTTAACTAAATTGCCTCTAACCTTACATTCCACTCTCTAATTTACTTTATTATTCAATTAGGCTTAAATGGTTTCATGTTTATGAATTCGATAGCACTCGGAGAAAACTATGCGTAGCTTAAGTGTCTATAAAAGAAACACATGAATAAACTATTAATGTATTATCTTTTTTCGTCATAGTTTATGATTTGGTCCAGTACTGTATGTCAGTCCTTTCTCCATTTGGTGGATGGTATTTCATTAGCAGTTTGACTTTTCTACCACAAGGTGCTGTGTGTACGCAGGGTCAGAGGTGTGCTTACATTTACGCACATTCTCAAGTATAAGTGCAAATTGATAAATCCCACACTTTGCTTAGAAATGATCGCACGCATGGTTCACAAACATTTCTGTTCGTATGCAACATTGATAAATGAGGACCCTGGAATACTTTTCAAATAACAGGTGTGCATTTGTTAAAAGAGAATTTGTTGAATTTCATTCCTTCTTGAGCCAATCAGTTGTGTTGTGACAAGGTAGGTGTGGTATACAGAAGATGGCCCTATTTGGTAAAATACCAAGTCCATATTATGGCAAGAACAGCTGAAATAAGCAAAGAGAAACGACAGTCCATCAATACTTTAAGACATGAAGGTCAGTCAATGTGGAAAATTTCAAGAACTGAAAGTTTCTTCAAGTCCAGTCGCAAAAACCATCAAGCGCTATGATGAAACTGGCTCTCATGAGGACAGACACAGGAAAGGAGAACCCAGATACCTCTGCTGCAGAGGGATAAGTTCATTAGAGTTAACTGCACCTCAGATTGCAGCCTGAATAAATGCTTCAGAGATCAAGTAACAGACATCTCAACATCAACTGTTCAGAGGAGACGGTGTGGTCGAATTACTGCAAAGAAACCACTACTAAAGGACACCAATAAGAAGAAGAGACTTACTTGGGCCAAGAAACAGGAGCAATGGACATTAGACCGGTGGAAATCTGTCCTTTGGTCTGATGAGTCCAAATGTGAACAGATTATCTCTGCACGTGTGGTTCCCACCAGAAAGCATGGAGGTGGTGTGATGGTGTGGGGGTGCTTTGCTGGTGACATGGTCAGTGATTTTTTTGAATTCAAGGCACACTAAACCAGAATGGCTACCACAGCATTCTGAAGCGATGCCCCATCCTATTTGGTTTGCGCTTAGTGGGACTATCATGGACAAGGACAATGACCCAAAACACACCTCCAGGCTGTGTAAGGGGTATTTGACCAAAAAGGAGAGTGATTGAGTGCTGCATCAGGTGCCCTGGTCTCCACAATCACCTGACCTCAAACTAATTGAGATGGTTTGGGATGAGTTGGACAGCAAAGTGAAGGAAAAGCAGCCAACAAGTGCTCAGCATGTGGGAGCTCTTTCAAGACTGTTTGAAAAGCATTCCTCATAAACTGGTTGAGAGAATGCCAAGAGTGTGCAAAGCTGTCATCAAGGCAAAGGGTGGCTACTTTGAAGAATCTAAAATATATTTTGATTTGTTCACACTTCTTTGGTTACTACATGATTCCATATGTGTTATTTCATAGTTTTGATGTGTTCACTATTGTCCTACAATGTAGAAAATAGTAAAAAAAACAAAAAAAAAACTTGAATGAGTAGGTGTATCCAAACTTTTGACTGGTACTGTGTGCATATACACTACCGTTCAAAAGTTTGTGGTCACTTAAAAAAGTCCATGTTTTTGAAAGAAAAACACATTTTGTCCATTAAAATTACATCAAATAGATCAGAAATGCAGTGCAGACATTGTTAATGTTGTAAATAGCTGGAAACAGCAGATTTTTTAATGGAAATTCTACATAGGCGTACAGAGGCTCATTATCAGCAACCATCACTCCTGTGTTCTAATGGCACTTTGTGTTAGCTAATCCAAGTTGATCATTTTAAAAGGCTAATTGATCATTAGAAAACCCGTTTGCAATTATGTTAGCACAGCTGAAAACTGTTGATTAAAGAAACAATAAAACTGGCTTTCTTTAGGCTAGTTGAGTATCTGGAGCATCAGCATTTGTGGGTTCGATTACAGGCTCAAAATGTCCAGAAACAAAGAACTTTCTTCTGAAACTCATCAGTCTATTCTTGTTCTGAGAAATGAAGGCTATTCCATGTGAGAAATTGCCAAGAAACTGAAGATCGCGTACAACGCTGTGCACTGCTCCCTTCACAGAACAGTGCAAACTGGCGCTAACCAGAATAGGAAGAGAAGTGGGAGGCCCCGGTGCACAACTGAGAAAGAGGACAAGTACATTAGTGTCTAGTTTGAGAAACAGACGCCTTACAAGTCCTCAACTGGCAACTTCATTAAATAGTACCCGCAAAACACCAGTCTCAACGTCAACAGTGAAGATGCGACTCCGGGATGCTGGCCTTCTGGGCAAAGTTGTTAAGAAAAAACCATACTGGCCAATAAAGACTGGCCAATAAAAAGAAAAGATTAAGATGGGCAAAAGAACACAGACACTGGACAGAGGAAGGCCAGCATCCCGGAGTCACCTCTTTGCTGTTGACATTGAGACTGGTGTTTTGCGGGTACTTTTTAATGAAGCTGCCAGTTGAGGACTTGTGAGGCGTCTGTTGAGTATCTGATGCTCCAGATACTGAACTAGCCTAAAGAGGGCCAATTTTATTGCTTCTTTAATCAGAACAACAGTTTTCAGCTGTGCAAACAAAATTGCAAAAGGGTTTTCTAACGATTAATTAACCTTTTAAAATTTGGATTAGCTAACACAAAGTGCCATTGGAACACAGGAGTGATGGTTGCTGATAATGGGCCTCTGTACACATATGTAGATATTCCATTAATAAATCAGCCGTTTCCAGCTACACTACCAATGTCTACACTGTATTTCTGATCAATTTGATGTTGTTAATGGACAAAAAATTTGTTATTCTTTAAAAAATAAGGACATTTCTAAGTGACCCCAAACTTTTGAACGGTAGTGTATATAAAAACTAAAAACACTAGGCCTATAGGCCATTCCTACGCTGCATTGTATGCCATTGCCTCGAGTAAATCTGAACTGATTAAACATTGTAGGCTATTCCGTCAAAACAACTAGAGCCTATGCGTACGTTGTAATCCAAATTCTAATCTTAACTGGCGGATTTCCAAACTATCCTTTTCTGAGGCGCATACAGGAACTAATTCTGTATGATGGCAAGTGGTGGGGTCAGATAAACCTGAATTGGAGGATCGTCCATCATCGTTTAAATTTCCAGTTTGGTAACATTTTGGCTTTACAGCAATGGACAGAGAGTTGTGGGTGAAACGCTAACTGTATGTCGCCACTGCTCAATTAGATTAAATAGCCTATGCAGAGTGGCGCATGTAACTTCTTTTTGTCGGCCAATCACAAGTCATCAACTAGTCATAGAGCCTCCGTGTGCGCCAAAGCAAGTTAGGAGATTATCAAAATAAATGGAAAGTGGAAATAAAATTGTTAAATGAGAAGGATATGCCACAATGACTAATAATCAACAGATAGGCTGCTAATTAATAATCTGAATGGAGGTGTTATTTGATCCTGCACATTCTGAACATGTACCACACCAGGACTCTACAGTGCAACCTTCTTACTTGCATATGCGCCTAAATATTTTGCTGTGCGACCTGGAATTAAGATTTAGGAGCACCAGAGCGCCTAGAAAAAAAAAACACCCAGATGATAATTGTTGCAATGATTACTTCACTGTACCGCAGCCCGAGTGCCATGGGGAATACACTGAGCACCATTACTATAAAGAAAATGGCTTGTTACTTGCAATATTTTCCATTGTGCTCCTATATTGTTCAAATTTTTCCAGAACTTTTCAAAGGGAAGTTGAGCCCTGGAATTTGGGGAATTTTGCTTAAATTAAAAAAAAATTGTTCATAACAGTGAACCTTTTTTTATAGGATAAACATAAGGCAATTCTAGGTCTTGTGGCATATTTTGGTTAAACTACCCCCAATTCAATGGAATTGCAACCATTTGCATGCACAGTGCATTCTTCCATCACATGTACAGCTGATTCTCAAGATCTTACGCACCAATGAGATGCTATTGAGCCCACACTAGCACACTGTCTGAGCCAAGGACTACATGCTTTCTGTTTTGATTACAATACTGGGTGGGGTGAATATATTTTATATGACATACATACATACATTTTTTGTTAACTAGTAAATAGTAGCCTACAGGAAAGTGTGTTTAAATAATTTCTAACTTGCAATTTCTGCTAGTTAGTTTTTGCTACCATGTGGGTTTTAGCTTGCTTGAGCCTGCTAACTGCAGTGTTAATAATTCACCTGTTTCCATACATGTTACATTTTAAAACATTTATCTTACAAAGGAGATGTTTAATCTAACTGCTTAACCATTTATCTGCACATAGAATTGTATTTGTTTTTTTTTACTAATTTTTGTCTAATCTTCACAGGAAAATGCCACGGGCACTATCTGATGTGTACATTTGTAAAAAAGCTGTGTACATTTACATATACTGTGCCAAATCATATGTGAAGAATGCAACAAAGATGCAGAATCATCTGGCAAAGTGCATAAAGTAACCTCAGCGCTCACAACAAGCAACCTCTGACAAAAATCCCTCTACTCGATGAGAAAATTATGAATCAGACACCTTATTGATAGCAACAGCTCATGGTCCTCCTGGAATCAGACTTTTTTTTTTACTTAATGGAGGAATGTAGTCAGAGAAATTCTGATGAATGTCTTGCTCAAACTGTGTATGAAACTGGTTCACCTCTGATGCTCACAGGCAATGTGCATTGGAAGAGATTTCTGAATGTTCTTTGCCCAGCATACAGGGGTGTGTGCTTGGCCAGGAACATTCAGAAATCTCTTCAAATGCCATGCTTAATATACTCATTTGCTGGATGCAGAGTTCAACAGAGTTCAAGTGAAGGTCAAGCAAATCATAGAGAAAGCAGACTGTATTGCAATCATCTCTGATGGGTGGTCGAATGTTTGTGGGCAAAGAATAATTAACTACATCATCGCCACCCCTCAACCAGTATTCTACAACAGCAAAGACACAAGGGACAACAGGCACACCGATCTCTACATTACAGATGAGCTGAAGGCAGTCATCAATGACCTTGGACCACAGAAGGTATTTGCACTGGTGACAGACAATGCACATAACACCCATTGGCTGTGCTGCTGAATCTGCTCCTCAAGAACATCATGGCACAGAAAACAATGGATACACTCAACAAGAGAGCCAAGGAAATGGTTAGGTATGTGAAGGGTCATCCAATTACAGCAGCAATCTACCTCACCAAGCAAAGTGAGAAGAATAAGAGCACTACATTGAAGCTGCCCAGCAACACCCGTTGGGGTGGTGTTGTCATCATGTTTGACAGTCTCCTGGAGGGAAAGGAGTCTCTCCAAGAAATGGCCATTTTACAGTCTGCCGATATGGACAGCCCCATCAAGAGGATCCTCCTGGATGATGTATTTTGGGAGAGCGTGGTAAGCAGCCTGAAACCTATAGCAGTAGCCATTGCACTGATTGAGGGAGACAATGCCATAATAATTCTGTCTCCATATGACATGGTAAATATAGCCAATGCAAAAAACATCTACATTTAAATCGTATTAATATTAATTTGCATATATTTCCGTTAATTCCCATATATTCCCCGTAATTCCAATATATTCCCGTTAATTCCCACGGAAAGTTTCCATCTGAAAATTCCCCAAAACGTGCAACCCTAGGCACTACTTTACCTGACACTGACTTGTCGTTTCCCACTGGGCGCCAGCAGCACGATGGTCCTGGATGAAGTGTTCCTAGATAATGTTCCTACTAGCCATGATTGGCTGAGAAAATGGATGGGCTGGACATGCCGAGAGATGAGTTCAGATTGGTCTGCCATGTGGAACGCTTCTGTCTGTAACATGAGCTGCTCAGTATGTGTAGGTGATCCTTTCTTATGCAGCTTTTTTGAAAGATATTACAAAGAATTGCAAATGTGTTGCTAATGCTCTCCACTTTCTGGAGGACCTAGTTTTGAAATCAGTGGAATGTCCAGTGGAAGTATGATAGCTAAGGAGATTAACGTTTGATTACACATATGCGGTGGGAGTCGAAAAGAGAACACAAAAAAAGGCTGTTGTATAAAACACCTGTCTCCAGATTGCATCTTCAAATTAAGGGCAACCATGGCATCGTGACAGAGAGGGAGTAGCGTTGTTCTATGTATTCAGGTAAGAGTCTAGCTAGCTACATTTTCAGATATTATACGTTTCCTAAATTTGTCATCAAGTTGTTTTCATTGCAAGTTAAAGTGTACTGTTAGCTAACATTAGCTGGCTGGCTTGCTAGCTAACATTACATGTATGATCTGTGTAGTAATATTATTCGTACCACAGAGCCATTTGCATTACTAGTTGTAGCCTAATGTTAGCTGTTAACTAGCTAGCTAACATTGAACCTAGTTGGTTATGCAAGGTAGTAATGTTGAGTTGGGATTATGGTTAATGGTTTAGCTAGCTAGCTAACTACGTCTAAACAAAAGACTCCACTATGCAAGTAACCATTTCACTGTACCGTTTACACCTTTTGTACATGTGACAAATAAACTTCGATTTTATTTGATATAGTGTGTGTTTACCAGAGACGATAATGTGAAGAACATGACCTGCACACAAGTCCATTAGGTTTTATATAAGGTTAGGCCAACGAGACCGTGTCCAAGTTCTAAAATTCTCCGGTAGAATGCCCTGCTTTTATTCACACAGTCGCAAGCTATTTTCTGTAATTAGCTCATTTACTTGTAAATAATGATCTTGTCGTGAGTTTATTTTCCTGTAATAATGAATACAAATTAGCTAAAGTTAAGATGTTGTCAGCTATATGATATGGTCATTATTTGAATTGGCTAGCCAGCTAACTTAATGTTAGATAGCTAACAAGCTAGAAATGAACCAAAACACTGTTTAGAAAGTTGTATGGTTTGCTAGATTGACATACACTAAATTAATTTTTAAACAGATCGGTTTATTGGTGTTATAATACACTAGATATGCTATTTTGGACCACTGGGCTGCTGATGTCTTACAGCTTGTCGTTTTTGTGTTTATACTGTTTCATAACTACAAGTTTGATGTTGGACGACAATAGAATGTTCATGATGTCATTGCGACAACTGTCTACAGCAGGGGTGGGCAACTCCAGTCCTTCGAGGTCCTGATTGGTGTCACACCTTTTCTCCATCCCTAGCAAACACAGCTGATTAATCAAATTGCATTCTAAACTGAAGATCATGATTAGGTGCTTACTGGAGTCAGGTGTGTTAGCTGGGGTAGAACTGTGACACCAATCAGGCCCTCGAGGACTGGAATTGCCCACCCCTGGTCTACAGACATGTCGATAAGACATAGTATAAACCAGCCTTTAGTCTTGAAATCTTTGGTTGTTTAGTACACTACTGTACTCACTCTGTTTAGCACATGGCCTGTGAATCCTTAAAGAGATGGGTGGGGCTAAGGCTTAAGAGGGTGTGAACAAAGCTGAATGGGTTTAGGCAAAGAAGAGCTCTCCAGTAGGTGTACCAAAACATTCAAGCGCTATTTTCTCAAAAGTGGGGTTACAAGTTTATTAACTTTCAAAGCAGACTGTCCCATTGTTCCTCAACTGTAGTGTACTCTACTTTTATCCAATATAAAAAACACAATTTCAAATTTTGCTACATCTAACCGGTCAGTCATATTTAAAGAATAGGATTAAATCAAATCAAACCTTAAATGCATTTTAAATAAAGGTTTGATTTGATTTAGTCCTATTGTTTAACTTACATTTTTGGTTGAGACGTACACCGAGTGTACAAAACATTAGGAACACCGTCCTAATATTGAGTTGCACCCCCCTTTCCCCCTGAACAGCCTGAATTTGTCGGGGCATGGACTACAAGCTGTCGAAAGCGTTCCACAGGGATGCTGGCCCATGTTGACTCCAATGCTTCCCCACAGTTGTGTCAAGGCTGGATGGCCTTTGGGTGGTGGACCACTCTTGATTCACAAGGGAAACTGTTGAGAGTGAAAAACCCAGCAGCTGCAGTTCTTGACACACTCAAACCGGTGCGCCTGGCACCTACTACCATACCCTGTTCAAAGGCACTTAAATCTTTTGTCTTGCCCATTCACCCTCTGAATGGCACACATACACAATCCATGTCTTATTTGTCTCTAGGCTTAAAAAACAGTCTCCTACACTTCATCTACCCTGATTGAAGTGGATTTAACAAGTAACATCAATAAGGGATTATAGCTTTCACCTGGTATGTCATGGAAATAATGTTTTGTTCCTAATGTTTTGTACACTCAGTGTAGATGTGTGTATGTACTGAAATGCTAGCTATGTGCGACGAACGTTTATGTAGTTCTGTCCTTGAGTTGTTCTTGTCTATTGATGTCTTGTTGTGAATGTTCTGTATTATGTATGTCATGTTTCATGTCAGAGTCTTCTCCCGCAAGAGGCTGAAAAGATTTTGCATGGGCCCTCAGATCCTAACAAAGTTCTACAGCTGCACCATTGAGAGCATCTTGACTGGCTGCGTCACTGCTTGCTATGGCAACTGCAAGGCACCCGACCGGAAGGCGCTACTAAGGGTGGTGTATGGCCCACTGGGGCTGATGTCCCTGCCATCCAGAACATCTATACCAAGCGGTGTCAGAGGAAGGCACAACAAATTGTCAGCATCCAGCCACCCAAGCCATAGAATGTTCTCTATGCTACAGCATGGCAAACAGTCCCAGTGCACTAAGTCTGGAACCAACAGGATCCTGAACAGCTTCTACCCCAAGCCATAAGATTTCTAAACAAGACTGCTAAATAGCTAATCAAATTGCTACCTGCTGCTGCTAATGTCTATTATTTATCCTGTTGCCTACTGACTTTAACCCTACTTATATGTACATACAGTAGCTACCCCAATTACCTCACACCCCTATACATCAACTTGGTACTGGTACCCCCTATATTTAGCCATGTTATTTTTACTCATTATTGTTATTCACTGTTTGTCTACACCTGTGGTTTAAAAAAAAAATGTGATTTGATTTGAGAACCTTTGATTTAGAAACACTTCAGATGTGCCCCAAATGGCACCCTCTTCCTGACGTAGTCCACTACCTTTGACAAGAGCAAAAGTAGTGGCTTGCCATTTTGCAGGTAGCCTTCTCTGACCCAGACCAGCACATCGATCCAGCCAGCCAGACAGCTGAGAGGAAACACTCAATATAAGCACTTCAAGGTTCAAATATTTCATTATGTTCCAGACAGATTCTTTATCAAGTGTTGTGAGGCGTCACTAGATTGAATTAGCAGCAGCAGCACAGAAGTCTTACCTATTCCTGGTTCAGTACTACGACCCAGGGTGTATAGGGGTCTTTCTATAAATAACTGGCGCCAATGTGTGACATTAGGATCAACATTTCAATATGGTTTGAAAAAATAAATAAAAAATGCAGCTCCACATGTGTACTTCAAGGAATATATACCGAGTGTACAACACATTAAGAATACCTGCTCTTTTCATGACAGACTGCCCAGGTGAATCCAGGTGATAGCTATGCTCCCTTATTGAAGTCACTTGTTAAATCCACTTCAAATCAGTGGTTATGAAGGTTAGGAGACAGCCAAAACAAATATTTGCAAGCCTTGAGACAATTGAGACATGGATTGTGTGTGCACCATTCAGAGGGTGAATGGGCAAAACAAAAGGTTTAAGTGCTCCTGAGTGGTGCAGTAGTCTATGGCACTGCATCTCAGTGCTAGAGGCGTCACTACAGACCCTGGTTTGGTTCCAGGGTGTATCACAACGGGCCGTGATTGAGAGTCCCATAGGGCCGCGCACAATTGGCCCAGCGTCATCCAGGTTAGGGTTTGGCCGGGTTAGGCCGTCATTGTAAATAAGAATTTGTTCTTAACTGTCTTGCCTAGTTAAATAAAGGTTACATTTAAACATTTTTTAAAATGATTTCGACACCTTGTAAAGTCCATGCTCCAACGGGGTGCAACTCAATATTAGGAAGGTGCTCTTAATGTTTGTTTACGCAGTGTAAATATCTATACAACATAGGGTTACGACTATACATCATTTAAGCAGGGTTCATACAGACATTAACATGTCAAATTCAAGGACTTCAAGGGACTACTGTATTTGAAACATTTAATTGTAATTTTTTTCTTTATTTTTACATTGTAGAATAATAGCAAAGACATCAAAACTATGAAATAACATATGGAATCGTGTAGTAACCCCCCCCCCCAAAAAAAGTGTTAAGCAAATCAAAAATATATTTTATATTTGAGATTCTTCAAAGTAACCACCCTTTGCCTTGATGACAGCTCAACCAGCTTCATGAGGTAGTCACCTGGAATGCATTTCAATTAACAGGTGTGCCTTGTTAAAAGTTAATTTGTGGAATTTATTTCCTTCTTAATGCATTTGAGCCAATCAGTTGTGTTGTGACAAGGTAGGGGTGGTATACAAAAGATAGCCCTATTTGATATAAGACTAAGTCCATATTATGGCAAGAACAGCTCAAGTAAGCAAAGAGAAACAACAGTCCACAATTACTTTAAGACATGGTCAGTCAATGCGGAACATTTCAAGTGCAATCACAAATACCATCAAGCGCTATGATGAAACTGGCACTCATGAGGACCGCCACAGGAAAGGAAGACCCAGAGTTACATCTGCTGCTGAGGATAAGTTCATTAGAGTTAACTGCACCTCAGATTCCAGCCCAAAAAAATGCTTCAGAGTTCAAGTAACAGACACATCTCAACATCAACTGTTCAGAGGAGACCTTCATGGTCAAATTGCTGCAAAGAAACCACCTCAAATGGACACCAATAAGAAGAGACTTGCTTGGGACAAGAAACATGAGCAATGGACATTAGACTGGTGGAAATCTGTTCTTTGGTCTGATGAGTCCATATTTGAGTTATTGGTTCCAACCGCCGTGTCTTTGAGAGACACAGAGTAGGTGAACGGATGATCTCCGCATGTGTGGTTCCCACCGTGAAGCATGGAGGAGGTGATGTGATGGTGTTGGGGTGCTTTCCTGGTGACACTGTCAGTGATTTATTTAGAATTCAAGGCACAATTAACCAGCATTGTAACCACAAAATTCTGCAGCGATACACCATCCCATCTGGTTTGCGCTTAGTGGGACCATCATTTGTTTTTAAACAGGACAATGACCCAACACACCTCCAGGCTGTGTAAGGGCTATTTGACCAAGGAGAGTGATGGATTGCTGCATCAGATGACCTGGCCTCCACAATCACCCGACCTCAACCCAATTGAGATGGTTTGGGATGAGTTGGACCGCAAAGTAATGATGTCTGTTGTTTCTCTTTGCTTATTTGAGCTGTTCTTGCCATAATATGGACTTGGTCTTACCAAATAGGGCTATCATCTGTATACCACCCCTAGCTTGTCACAGCACAACTGATTGGCTCAAACACATTAAGAGTGAAAGAAATTCCACAAATTAATTTTTAAGGCACACCTATTCACTGAAATGCATGGTTGAGAGAATGCCAAGAGTGTGCAAAGCTGTCATCAAGGCAAAGGGTGGCTACTTTGAAGAATCTCAAATATAAAATATTTAGATTTGTTTAACACTTTTTTGGTTACTACATGATTCCATATGTGCTATTTCATAGTTTTGATGTCTTCACTATTATTCTACAATGTAGAAAAAAGTAAAAATAAAGAAAAACCCTTGAACAATTAGGTGTGTCCAAACTTTTGACTGGTACTGTAGCTATCTTAATGTAATGACGTGAAAAAACATTTGCAGATATTTATCAATGACTTATCAACAGCTGTAACCAGTTGTCCAGCGAAGGAAATCCTTACTGGTACACTAGTTTTTAGAAAGACCATAGGCTCCAGACAGAATACAGCAAGCATGTCTATTTATCTGTGTGTGTGCGTCTGTGTGCGTTCATCTGCCCTCATCTGTGTCTATATAGAAAACATCTCAGGTCATTCCGGTTGGTTGGTAGTTGAGGAAAGGCAGAAGATTCAAACCAGGTGGCGAGACAGACTGGCATGTGGTAGCCAGCTCTACTCATTGACAACTTGAGCGCACACATGCATGCAACACACACAACATATTCTATGTTCAACACATTTAGAAGTAGAGGATGTCAAAAGTGGGATTCCTTCATCTTAAGCCCATAAAACTACATAGTAACACAGTAGTGTTTCCCCACTCTACAAAGTAAGCAAGTGGCTGATAGTGGCTTTGGTGTGTGGATATGAGCTTACAGTTGGCAGATTGGTGCTATCAAGAAAGCCACCACAGCAGTCAAAGACTTGGTTTGTGTCTTGGGCAAAGGCAGGCCGGGGGTTATAAGAAGTGTGCTTGCTTGGCAAATTGCTAATTTGAGATAAAATGGCTACACTCCAAAGCCAGCCTTGCTGTTTTTCTCAATCTACTATATGACTTAGATTGTCAAGAGAATATCACCTTCCAGCTAACCCATCTCAAGTAATCAGTCCATATAGAAAGGCCTTCCCTGTAGTCAGTGAGAGGTTAGGCAGACGCCCTCAGGAGTATTGACTCTCTGAACCATTCTGAAACGTTCCAGGGGGAAAGATTAAACATGTTCCCTGAATCGAGGCAGTAAGAAGCACATTCCTGTAAATCAGGTCTAATTTCTACCCAGTTGCCGTGTTGGCTAAATTCAAAACGTGTGTGTGTTTCTCCCTCCTTTCAGACAGCAGCCTTAGCAGCCTTAGTAGCCCCTCCCCCCTCTGCAATCCATGGCAGCTTCCTTCCAATGACAACAAGCAAGAAAATAAAGCTTTTCTGCAGAGCCATTGTTAAGAACAGGGTGTGTGTGAGCTTGCATGTTTCCATGTTAATGTCCTGTTACATGTGATTCATATTGAAATATACAGTAGTGTGTTCATGTACGCATGAGTTGTTTCGTTCTTGCAACAAATCAGGTACAAATTACATCTGTATATCTATACTGAACAAAAATATAAACACAACATGTAAAGTATCGTTTCCATGTTTCATGAATTGAAATAAAAGATAACAGAAATGTCCCATATGCACAAAAAGCTTATTTTTCTCAAATGTTGTGCACAAACTTGTTCACATCCGTTAGTGAGCATTTCTCCTTTGCTAAGATAATCCATCTATCTGACAGGTGTGGCATATCAAGAAGTTGATTAAACAGCATGATCATTACAAAGGTTCACCTTGTGCTGGGGACAATAAAAGGTCACGCCAAAATGTGCCGTTTTGTCACACAACACAATGCCACAGATGTCTCAAGTTTTGAGGGAGCGTGCAATTTGCATGCTGAATGCAGGAATTTCTAACATAGCTGTTGCCAGAAAATGTAATGTTAAGTCGCCTCCAACGTTGTTTTAGAGAATTTGGAAGCACGTCAAACTGGCGGGATTGTCTGAGACCAGCCCTGAAATCAGTCTGTAATAAAGCCCTTTTGTGGGGAGAAGGTCCTGGCTCCCCAGTGGGTGGGCCTGACTCCCAAATAGGTGGGCCGATGCACTCCCAGGCCCACCAATGGCTGCACCCCTGCCCAGTCATGTGAAATCCATAGATTAGGGCTTAATTTATTTATTTCAATTAACTGATTTTCTTTATATGAACTGTAACTCATTAAAATCATTGAAAATTGTTGCCTTTTGCATGTTGCGTTTATATATATTTTTATTTTTGATTGTGTGCATGTTCCTCATCTGGAGGGTAGGGTTAAGTGATGGATGTCTAACTAGCTAGGCCTAGGACTGCACACTGAATGTTTCAGAGCCAAATAACTTGACATGTCTGAGAGGTGACAGAAGCTGTAGCAGAGACATTAAAAATAGAGTAGACAGGCAGTGTGTATCTGTGCGTGTGTGAGAGAGAAGATAGGAGTGCCATTCTCCTTCAAAAGCACGACAACAAATCCTATAAATTAAAATAAATCATCTGCATTCCCACCACCCTTAACCACTAACCACTAACCATAACATAACATAACCACCCTTGACTTGAGACATAAGCCATCCTGAATGGGAGATGAATATACCTTATCACATTGGGGTGGATACAATCATGGATAGTACACACTACATACACGTTTATGTATAGTGATGAGGATTAGCGTGTTTGATACAGGGGAGAACCACTGCCCGCTCTCATTGAAGCTGCTGAAGTTCAAGGCTGAACGCGGTACTCCAGGCATTGTTAGCAGAAAACAGGATCCCCATTATATTGAACGGAAAACTGGCGGTCTTTGTGGTCAATCTTCATGTAAATAAATAAAAAGTTTGGTGGTACCAATAACTGCTTCTAATACACCAGACGTATGTCCTTGAACCGATTATTAAAAAATTCACATCATAAGAAGTTATAAGGATAATTTGGTTGCTAATGGCAGCCTACAATACCCTGGTCGACCTTCAACTTGAGTTACTCAATGAGAGGAGGCAGCACCGAGCAAGCCTGCAACGTCACTTCCTGGAGTAGCCAAAACTGCACGTTATGTCTCCATGAGAGGGCATCTGAACAGACTTAATTTAGTTTTAATGCGCTATTGAGCTTCTCATAGGAAAGAATGGTGTCACATGAAAATAAAATCGATGACCTACGAGCAAGATTAAGATTAAACGGGACATTAAAAACTGTAATATCTTATATTTCACGGCGTCGTGGCTGAACGAAGACATGAATAACATATAGCTGCTGGGTTTTACACTGTATTGGCAGGATAGAAAAGCAGCCTCTGGTAAGACAAGCGGTGCCGGTCTATGTATATTTGTAAACAGCTGGTACAAGATATCTAAGGAAGTCTCAAGGTTTTGCTTGCCTGAAGTAGAGTATCTCATGATAAGCTGTAGACCACACCTAGAGAGTTTATCTGTATTTTTCATAGCTGTCTACATACCACCACAGACCAATGCTGGCATTAAGACCGCATCATAAGCAAACAGGAAAAAACTTATCCAGAGGCGGCGCTCCTAGTGGCCGGGGACTTCAATGCAGGAAAACTTAAATCCATTTAACCAAATTTATACAAGCATGTTAAATGTGCAACCAGAGGAGGAAAAAATGTATATATATAATAACTCTAGACCACCTTTACTCCACACACAGAGACGCGTACAAAGCTCTCCCTCACCCTCCATTTTGCAAATCTGACCATAATTCTATCCTCCTGATTCCTGCTTACAATAAAAACATTTAAGCAGGAAGCACCAGTGACTCAGTCAATAAAAAGTAGTCAAATGAAGCAGATGCTAAGCTACAGGACTGTTTTGCTAACACAGACTGGAATATGTTCCGGGATTCTTCCGATGGCAATGAGGAGTACACCACATCAGTCACTGGCTTCATCAATAAGTGCATTGATGACATCGTACCCACAGTGACTGTACATACATACGCCAACCAGAAGCCATGGATTACAGGCAACATCCGCACTGAGCTAAAGGGTAGAGCTGCCGCTTTCAAGGAACAGGACTCTAACCCGGAAGCTTATAAGAAATCCTGCTATGCCCTCCGACGAGCCATCAAACAGGCAAAGCGTCAATACAGGAATAAGATTGAATCGTACGACACCGGCTCCGACGCGCGTCGGATGTGGCAGGGCTTGCAAACTATTACAGACTACAAACGGAAGCACAGCCGAGAGCTGCCCAGTGACTCGAGCCTACTAGACGAGCTAAATTACTTCTATGCTCGCTTCGAGGCAAGTAACACTGTGCCCAAGAACACTAAGGTAACCAGCTTAAATGACTACCGACCCGTAGCACTCACGTCTATAGCCATGGAGTGCTTTGAAAGGCTGGTCTTGGCTCACATCAACACCATTATCCCAGAAACCCTAGACCCACTCCAATTTGCATACCGCCCCAACAGATCCACAGATGATGCAATCTCTATTGCACTCCACACTGCCATTTCCCACCTGGACAAAAGGAACACCTTTGTGAGAATGCTATTCATTGACTACAGCTCCGCTTTCAAAACAATAGTGCCCTCAAAGCTCATCACTAAGCTAAGGACCCTGGGTCTAAACACCTCCTTTGGCAAATGGATCCTGGACTTCCTGACGGGCCACCCCCAGGTGGTAAGGGTAGATAACACATCCGCCACGCTGATCCTCAACACGGGTGCGTGCTCAGTCCACCTACATTACTCCCTGTTCACTCATGACTGCACAGCCAGGCACGACTCCAACACCATCATTAGGTTTGCAGATGACACAACAGTGGTAGGCCTGATCACCGACAAGACAACCTATAGGGAGGTGGTCAGAGACCAGGCTGTGTGGTGACAACAACCTCTCCCTCAATGTGATCAAGACAAAGGAGATGATTGTGGACTACAGGAAAAGGAAGACCAAGCACACCCCTATTCTCATCAACGGGGCTGTAGTGGAGCAGGTTGACAGCTTCAAGTTCTTTGGCGTCCACATCACCAACAAACAAACAAACAAACAAACAAACATGGTCCAAGCACACCAAGACAATCGTGAAGAGGGCACAACAAAACCGATTCCCCTCAGGAGACTGAAAAGATTTGGCATGGGTCCCCAGATCCTCAAAAGGTTCCACAGCTGCACCATCAAGAGCATCCTGACTGGTTGCATCACTGCCATCCAGGACCTCTATACCAGGCGGTGTCAGAGGAAGGCCCTAAAAATTGTCAAATACTCCAGCCACCCTAGTCATGGACTGTTCTCTTTGCTACCACACGGCAAGCAGTACCGTAGCGCCAAGTCTAGGTCCAAGAGGCTTCTAAACACCTTCTACCCCCAAGCCATAAGACTCCTGAACATCTAATCAAATGGCCACCTAGACTATTTGCATTGCCCCTCCCCGTCTTTTGTCCTGCTGCTACTCTCTGTTATTATCCATGCATAGTCACTTTAAATAACTCTACCTACATGTACATATTACCTCGACTAACCATTGACTCTGTACCGGTACCCTCTGTATATAGCCTCGCTATCGTTATTTTACTGCTGCTCTTTAATTATTTGTTACTTTTATTTCTTATTCATCTTTTTTTGGTATATTTTTTAAAACGGCATTGTTGGTTAAGTAAGCATTTCACTGTAAGGTCTACACCCGTTGAATTCAGCGCATGTGACAAACGCTACCCTATTCCCTATACCAGAGCTCTATGGTAGTGCATCAAATAGGGAGCCATTTGGGACAAATACAGAGAGATGCTGCGGGGGAAATAGACTACTGATAAACACTGATCTATTGGTTTAATGGCCAATTATGGCCATTTCTCAGGCTGGTATATTCCCAGATTAGTAATGATTTATGTTTCCCTTATTGGCTGTGATCACCTATACAGTATTTATACAGGAGATGTGTGTGTGTGTGTGTGTGTGTGTGTGTGTGTGTGTGTGTGTGTGTGTGTGTGTGTGTGTGTGTGTGTGTGTGTGTGTGTGTATGCGGTGTGTGTAACTCTAGCTGGAGTATTGCCTCATGTGATTCTGCAGCAAGGTGTTCCTGCCAGGGGAAAGATTTGTCCTTAAGCCAGAAAACTCTGACAAACAAGACCGCAGTGTCCTCCGTGCCAGCAGCGCAGGCGCGCGCGGTCACACACACAAACACACAGCAGTGCAGAGAAAACAGAGCAGAGCTCTTTCCCACTGGGCACAAACTGGTTGAATCAACATTGTTTTAATGTCATTTGTTAATGTCATTTGTTAAAGTATTGTGATGTGGAATCTCTGGAAAATACATTGGATTTGAAAAAAGTAATACATTTTGTTTTGAGGTTGAAATTTCAACCACAAGTTATGTTATCATGGTAAGCAAATTTCAACATAGACAAACCTTGTATAAAATATGTTGAATTTGTACCTTTAAAACAACTGCAGATGTTCAACGTTATATCCACTATCAGAAAAAAGAACAATAAGCTGGGCAGTACATCTTACTGGAAAATTGATCTACAGTTGAAGTCGGACATTTACATACACCTTAGCAAAATACATTTAAACTCAGTTTTTCACAATTCCTGACATTTAATCCTAGTAACAATTCCCTGTGTTAGGTCAGTTAGGATCACTACTTTATTTTAAGAATGTGAAATGTCAGAATAATAGGATTTATTTCAGCTTTTATTTCTTTCATCACATTCCCAGTGGGTCAGAAGTTTACATACACTCAATTAGTATTTGGTAGCATTGCCTTTAAATTGTTTAACTTGGGTCAAACGTTTCGGGTAGCCTTCCAAAAGCTTCCCACAATAAGTTGGGTGAATTTTGGCCCATTCCTCCTGACAGAGCTGGTGTAACTGAGTCAGGTTTATAGGCCTCCTTGCTCGCACACGCTTTTTCAGTTCTGCCCACAAATGTTCAATAGGGTTGAGGTCAGGGCTTTGTGATGGCCACTCCAATATCTTGACTTTGTTGTCCTTAAGCCATTTTGCCACAACATTGGAAGTATGCTTGGAGTCATTGTCCATTTGGAAGACCCATTTGCGACCAAGCTTAAACTTCCTGACTGATGTCTTGAGATATCCACATCATTTTCCTCCCTCATGATGCCATCTATTTTGTGAAGTGCACCAGTCACACCTGAGGCAAAGCACCCCACAACATGATGCTGCCACCCCGTGCTTCACGGTTGGGATGGTGTTCTTCAGCTTGCAAGCCTCCCCCTTTTTCCTCCAAACATAATGATGGTCATTATGGCCAAATAGTTCTATTTTTTTCATCAGACCAGAGGACATTTCTCCAAAATGTACGATCTTTGTCCCCATGTGCAGTTGCAAACCGTAGTCTGGCTTTTTATGGTGGTTTTGGAGCAGTGGCTCCAAACAATTGTTGGAAAAATGACTAACTATAGTTTAACAAGAAATTTGTGGAGTGGTTGAAAAACAAGTTTTAATTACTCCAACCTAAGTGTATGTAAACTTCCGACATCAACTGTATCTAGAGCTGGTATTCCCAAGTATGTGCAATACCGTCGGGGGTACGCCAAATAAAAACATGATTCACATTTAAAAAAATATAATATTTCTTCACATTTTGAAACAGTCCATTAATATTGTCCAACGGGGCTGTACATTTGGGTGAGGTTTTTCCCACGCCTAAGTAGCCTCGTTTTACTGCCAAAAATAAAAATAAACCATCTAGTGTTCAGCGAAATAACAACACAACTCTCTCGCGGGAAATCCACTAACAGTCCGTATGTAGCCGAACGTAGCTGCTGCTCATTCCATTTGCTCGAAAATGGATAAATGGTTAAAAAAAGTAAGGCCCACATCCAGAGACACATACCAGCTCTACTGGTAGTACTTCTACTACCAGCAGTACTACACCTGCACCTGTCGACGACACAAGTTGTTCTGCTTCCATGAGCACATCCAATGCTAACATCCGTAATTCTACATTTGTTGTTAGCCCAGCTAGCACGGACACTGACAGTTGTGAATCTGATGCAGCCGAAGCGCTACTGCCCCCTAACCCGGGAAAGCACCGAACAGACAGCGACGTTGGACCATCAAAGAGGCGCAAATATGATGAGAACAACATTGATTTGTCATTCACTAATATCGGGAGTTGTGCCTTTCAGCCACAGCGTGTTATACACTACCGTTCAAAAGTTTGGGGTCACAGTTTTTGAAAGAAAAGCACATTTTTTGTCCATTAAAATAACAACATTTTATCAGAAATACAGTGTTGACATTGATAATGTGGTAAATGACTATTGTAGCTGGAAACGGCAGCTATTTTTATGGAATATCTACATAGGCGTACAGAGACCCATTATGAGCAACCATCACTCCTGTGTTCCAATGGCACGTTGTGTTAGCTAATCCAAGATTTATCATTTTAAAAGGCTAATTGATCATTAGAAAACCCTTTTGCAATTATGTTAGCACAGCTGATTAAAGAAGCAATAAAACTGTCCGCCTTTAGACTAGTTGAGTATCTGGAGCATCAGCATTTGTGGGTTCGATTACAGGCTCAAAATGGCCAGAAAAAGGACTTTCTTCTGAAACTCGTCCGTCTATTCTTGTTCTGAAAAATGAAGGCTATTCCATGCGAGAAATTGCCAAGAAACTGAAGATCTCATACGCTGTGCACTACTTCCATCACAGAACAGTGCAAACTGGCATTAACCAGAATAGATAGAGGCGTGGGAGACCCCGGTGCACAACTGAGCATGAGGACATGTACATTAGAGTGCCTAGTTTGAGAAACAGACGCCTCACAAGTCCTCAACTGGCAGCTTCATTAAATAGTACCCGCAAAACACCAGTCTCAACGTCAACAGTGAAGAGTCGACTCCGGGATGTGCTTTTCTTTCAAAAACAAGGACATTTCTAAGTGACACCAAACTTTTGAACGGTAGTGTATGTGCAAAAGTAATATCGCACATCTCGATGAAACCTTCACTCTCTGCAGACATTTAGAAACAAAACATGCCAATTTGAAAAATAAGCCACGGGAGTTTGAGTGAGAATTAAGATGACTTTCAAGTAGGAAGACATGTATAAATGCAACAGATACCATTAATAAGAAGGGGCTAGAAGCATCTTATATGGTGAGCTACTGAGTGGCTAGGACAGGCAAGCCCCATACTATTGTGGAAGACTTCATTATTCCTGCTGCCGCAGATATGGCTGGGATAACACTGGGGGAAAAGGCCCCAAAAAACTACACAGACAATACTTCATCAAACAAAACTGTTTCACGACACATCAGTGACATGGCAGGAGATGTTTTGAAACAATTACTGCTTCGCATACAAGCCAGTGAATTCTATGCATTTCAACTTTTCACTCCGGACGCTTTATCTTGACATGGTTCGTCAGGACCTCCAACAGCCGAAGCTAAGTAACATTAATATGATGCCTTCTAATTGCAGTCGTTGTACTCATAATATACAGGAGAACGATCGCCTTACGGAAAGGATAGCTGTGCTGCAAGCCCAGCTTCAGATGCAATCGTTAGGCAAGGGTAATTTCAGTGTAGGAAAGGATGAAACAGCGTCTGTGCCACCAGTAAGTACAGACAGTATAAATCCCCTCGCACAGTCCCCGCAGCCGAACAACTTTCTCATGGCTTCTGGAGGGAAATGCTGTAGGAATGCTCAAACGGTGTCGCTCATTCAGCCGACAGAAACTTTCAACCGGTTCTCCCCATTAAGCAGCGAGTCGGAGTCAGAGGCCGAGACTTCTCTGGTCTCTACTCCTCCCGTTCCGGGGTCTGAGATGCCGAAGCTTCCCACCGTTAGCTCTGACAAATTGAAAACCCTAGTCATTGGCGACTCCATTACCCGCAGTATTAGACTTAAAACGAATCATCCAGCGATCATACACTATTTACCAGGGGGCAGGGCTACCGAAGTTAAGGCTAATCTGAAGATGGTGCTGGCTAAAGCTAAAACTGGTGAGTGTAGAGAGTATAGAGATAGTTATCCACGTAGGCACCAATGATGTTAGGATGAAACAGTCAGAGGTCACCAATCGCAACATAGCTTCAGCTTGTAAATCAGCTAGAAAGATGTCGGCATCAATTAATTGTCTCTGGCCCCCTCCCAGTTAGGGGGAGTGATGAGCTCTACAGCAGAGTCTCACAACTCAATCGCTGGTTGAAAACTGTTTTCTGCCCCTCCCAACAGATAGAATTTGTAGATAATTTGCCCTCTTTCTGGGACTCTGTTAGCCAGCCTGCCAGCTTAGTGAAGTCTGCCACTAGCACCGTCAGTGTAGTCAGCTCAGCTATCCCCATTGAGACCATGTCTGTGCCTCGACCAAGGTTGGGCAAAAATAAACATGGCGGTGTTCGCCTTAGCAATCTCACTAGAAAAAAGACCTCCTCCATTCCTGCCATTATTGAAAGAGATCGTGATACCTCACATCTCAAAATAGGGCTACTTAATGTTAGATCCCTCACTTCAAAGGCAGTTATAGTCAATGAACTAATCACTGATCATAATCTTGATGTGATTGGCCTGACTTTCGCTTAAGCCTGATGAATTTACTGTGTTAAATGAGGTCTCACCTCTTGTTTACACTAGTGACCATATCCCCCGTGCATCCCGCAAAGGCGTAGGTGTTGCTAACATTTACGATAGCAAATTTCAATTTACCCCCCAAAAAACAACGTTTTCGTCTTTTGAGCTTCTAGTCATGAAATCTATGCAGCCTACTAAATCACTTTTTATAGCTACTGTTTACAGGCCTCCTGGGCTATATACAGCGTTCCTCACTGAGTTCCCCGAATTCCTATCGGACATTGTAGTCACAGCAGATAATATTCTAATTTTTGGTGACTTTAATATTCACATGGAAAAGACCACAGACCCACTCCAAAAGGCTTTCGGAGCCATCATCGACTCAGTGGGTTTTGTCCAACATGTCTCTGGACCTACTCACTGCCACAGTCATACTCTGGACCTAGTTTTGTCCCGTGGAATAAATGTTGTGGATCTTAATGTTTTTCCTCATAATCCTGGACTATCGGACCACCATTTTATTACGTTTGCAATCGCAACAAATAATCTGCTCAGACCCCAACCAAGGAGCATCAAAAGTCGTGCTATAAATTCTCAGACAACCCAAAGATTCCTTGATGCACTTCCAGACTCCCTCTGCCTACCCAAGGACATCAGAGGACAAAAATCAGTTAACCACCTAACTGATGAACTCAATTTAACTTCGCGCAATACTCTAGATGCAGTTGCACCCCTAAAAACTAAAAACATTTGTCATAAGAAACTAGCTCCCTGGTATACAGAAAATACACGAGCTCTGAAGCAAGCTTCCAGAAAATTGGAACGGAAATGGCGCCACACCAAACTGGAAGTCTTCCGATTAGCTTGGAAAGACAGTACCGAAGAGCCCTCACTGCTGCTCGATCATCCTATTTTTCCAACTTAATTGAGGAAAATAAGAACAATACGAAATGTATTTTTGATACTGTCGCAAAGCTAACTAAAAAGCAGCATTCCCCAAGAGAGGATGGCTTTCACTTCAGCAGTAATACATTCATGAACTTCTTTGAGGAAAAGATCATGATCATTAGAAAGCAAATTACGGACTCCTCTTTAAATCTGCGTATTCCTCCAAAGCTCAGTTGTCTTGAGTCTGCACAACTCTGCCAGGACCTAGGATCAAGGGAGACACTCAAGTGTTTTAGTACTATATCTCTTGACACAACGATGAAAATAATCATGGCCTCTAAACCTTCAAGCTGCATACTGGACCCTATTCCAACTAAACTACTGAAAGAGCTGCTTCCTGTGCTTGGCCCTCCAATGATGAACATAATAAACGGCTCTCTATCCACCGGATGTGTACCAAACTCACTAAAAGTGGCAGTAATAAAGCCTCTATTGATAAAGCCAAACCTTGACCCAGAAAATATAAAAAACTAAAATCGGCCTATATCGAATCTTCCATTCCTCTCAAAATGTTTTGAAAAAGCTGTTGCGCAGCAACTCACTACCTTCCTGAAGACAAATAATGTATACGAAACGCTTCAGTCTGGTTTTAGACCACATCATAGCACTGAGACTGCACTTGTGAAGGTGGTAAATGACCTTTTAATGATGTCAGACCGAGGCTCTGCATCTGTCCTCGTGCTCCTAGATCTTAGTGCTGCTTTTGATACCATCGATCACCACATTCTTTTGGAGAGAGTGGAAACCCAAATTGGTCTACATGGACAAGTTCTGGCCTGGTTTAGATCTTATCTGTCGGAAAGATATCAGTTTGTCTCTGTGAATGGTTTGTCCTCTGACAAATCAACTGTACATTTCGGTGTTCCTCAAGGTTCCGTTTTAGGACCACTATTGTTTTCACTATATATTTTACTTCTTGGGGATGTCATTCGAAAACATAATGTTAAATTTCACTGCTATGTGGATGACACACAGCTGTACATTTCAATGAAACATGGTGAAGCTCCAAAATTGCCCTCGCTAGAAGCCTGTGTTTCAGACATAAGGAAGTGGATGGCTGCAAATGTTCTACTTTTAAACTCGGACAAAACAGAGATGCTTGTTCTAGGTCCCAAGAAACAAAGAGATCTTCTGTTGAATCTGACAATTAATCTTGATGGTTGTACAGTCGTCTCAAATAAAGCTGTGAAAGACCTCGGCGTTACTCTGGAACCTGATCTCTCTTTTGACGAACATATCAAGACTGTTTCAAGGGCAGCTTTTTTCCATCTACGTAACATTACAAAAATCAGAAACTTTCTGTCCACAAACGATGTAGAAAAATTAATCCATGCTTTTGTTACTTCTAGGTTGGACTACTGCAATGCTCTACTTTCCGGCTACCTGGATAAAGCACTAAATAAACTTCAGTTAGTGCTAAATACGGCTGCTAGAATCCTGACTAGAACCCCAAAATTTGATCATATTACTCCAGTGTTAGCCTCCCTACACTGGCTTCCTGTAAAGGCAAGGGCTGATTTCAAGGTCTTACTGCTAACCTACAAAGCATTACATGGGCTTGCTCCTACCTATCTTTCCGATTTGGTCCTGCCGTACATACCTACACGTATGCTACGGTCACAAGACGCAGGCCTCCTAATTGTCCCTGGAATTTCTAAGCAAACAGCTGGAGGCAGGGCTTTCTCCTATAGAGCTCCATTTTTATGGAATAGTCTGCCTACCCATGTGAGAGATGCAGACTCGGTCTCAACCTTTAACCTGTTAGGGCTAGGGGGCAGTATTTACACGGCCGGATAAAAAAACGTACCTGATTTAATCTGGTTACTACTCCTGCCCAGTAACTAGAATATGCATATAATTATTGGCTTTGGATAGAAAACACCCTAAAGTTTCTAAAACTGTTTGAATGGTGTCTGTGAGTATAACAGAACTCAGACTGTGTGGAAAATGATTTAAGACTGAGACTCTCTCCAATACAACCCAACATTGCAGAGTTATGTGCATCCTTTCAAGCACACCTTTCTCATTAACAAATATGGTTTGATATGTAACATGGCTAAATAAAGAGACAAATGATTGATTATTATATTATTATTTGTGCCCTGGTCCTATAAGAGTTATTTGTCACTTCCCAGGAGCCGGGTTGTGACAAAAACTCACATTCATTCTTATGTTTAATAAATGTATCGTATAGTGTGTGTGTGGCAGGCTTACAATGATGGCAAAAAAACAACATTTGAGTGTGCGCTGACCCTGGTGCTAGAGGGGGTACAGCTGGAGGTTGAATGTTTGAAGGGGTACGGACTATAAAAAGTTTGGGAACCACTGATTTAGGGCTACCCTTTGGCTTACACAGAACCCAAACTGGATGCGCGCGTGCGCCATCGTGCATAAATGTATTTTGTCCCCCCACACCAAACGCGATCACAACACACAGGTTAAAATATCAAAACAAACTCTGAACCAATTATATTAATTTGGGGACAGGTCGAAAAGCATTAAACATGTATGGCAATTTTATAGCTAGCTTGCACTTGCTAGCTAATTTGTCCTGCAGTCAACATGCCAATTGCACACTCCATAAAAACTTGAGACATCTGTGGCATTGTGTATAAGAAAACTGCACATTTTAGAGTGGCCTTTTATTGTCCCCAGCACAAGGTGAACCTGTGTAATGATCGTGCTGTTTAAGCAGCTTCTTGATATGCCACACCTGTCAGGTGGATGGGTTAACTTGGCAAAGGAGAAATGCTCACTAACAGGGATGTAAACAAATTTGTTCAGTATAAACAACAAAAAACACTATCGCTATCAAAGTCATTCCAAAGGGTAGGTTTTACAGAGCAAATTAAATGTGACCATACTATATCAATCATATACTGTATCAATGATGCTATATAGGCCTATACACACATTGAAAAGTATGTGGACACCACTTCAAATTAGTGGATTCAGCTATTTCAGCCACACCCGTTGCTGACAGGTGTAAGACATCGAGCACACAGCCATGCAATCTCCATAGACACATTATTGGCAGTATAATGTCCTTACTGAAGAACTCAGTGACTTTCAACATGGCACCGTCATAGGTTGCCACCTTTCCAACAATTCAGGTTGTAATATTTCGGCCCTAGAACTGCCCCGGTCAATTGTAAGTGCTCTTATTGTGAAGTGGAAACGCCTAGGAGTAACAACGGCTCAGCCGCAAAGTGGTAGGCCACACAAGCTCACAGAATGGGACCACAGAGTGCTGAAGTGCCTAGCGCGTAAAAAAAAAAAAAAAGAAGTCTGTCCTCGGTTGCAACACTCACTACCAGTTCCAAACTGCCTCTGGAAGCAACGTCAGCACAATAACTGTTCGTCGGGAGCTTCATGAAATGGGTTTCCATGGCCGAGCAGCCACACACAAGCCTAAGATCACCATGCGCAACGCCAAGCTTCGGCTGGAATGATGTAAAGCCTGACGCCATTGGACTCTGGAGCAGTGGAAACGCGTTCTCTGGAGTGATTAATCATGCTTCACTATCTGGCAGTCCGTCAGACGAATCTGGGTTTGGCGGATGCCAGAAGAACGCTACTTGCCCAAATGCATAGTGCCAACTGTAAAGTTTGGTGGAAGAGGAATAATGGTCTGGGGCTGTTTTTCATGGTTCCGGCAAGGCACCTTAGTTCCAGTGAAGGGAAATATTATCTCTACAGCATACAATGACATTCTAGACGATTCTGTGCTTCCAACTTTGTGGCAACAGTTTGTGTATGGCCCTTTCCTGTTTCAGCATGACAATGCCTCCTCGCACAAACCAAAGTCCATACAGAAATGGTTTGCCGAGATCGGTATGGAAGAACTTGACTGGCCTGCACAGAGCCCTGACCTCAACCCCATCGAACACCTTTGGGATGAATTGGAACGCCAACTGCGGGCCTAATCGCCCAACATCAGTGCCTGACCTCACTAATGCTCGTGGCTGAATGGAAGCAAGATTCCCGGATTTTGAGGGTACAGACCTGCAGCAATTGATTTCTTCACAATTGCTGCAATCACCTGCGCAGAATCTTGAATGGCATTGATCACTTGCACCATGTACTTTTAATGTAATCTCAACTACAATCCAGGTGATTTTGTTCTGCTATTAGATTAATCTGTTGTATACAGTAAATAAACAAAATATTGTATTTGACATTGGAATTTGGTTGTGATTTTAGAAAGTATAGTGATAACACATTGGAAATTCAACTAACTTTTGGCTGAGTGGGTGAATATAGGTTGTAATCTCATTGAGCAACGTCTCAACCAAATATTGCCCAATTATCCATGTTGAAATTACATTGTGTGCCCAGTGGGTTCTGTCAGACTGTGTACAGAACGCTGAGTACACATCCATCACAGCGAGAGAGGGGGAGAGAGACAGAGGCGGGAGAGAGGGAGAGCAAGAGAGTGAGGGAGAGAAGAGCAAGTGAGAAAGAGATGAAGGTGAGGGGAGAGAAGTGATGAGGGGGAGTCAGGGTCAGAGAGAGGGTGAAGGAAGGAGAAGGGCCACAGTCAAAAGGAGAAAAGAGGTAGAGTGAGTAAATAAAGAGCACCACCCCAGGGAAAAGTCAGTAAGTCAGCTAGCGCCACCACAACAGGCATATCCAAAATCTATACAGTAATCTTTTCTAGGTACAGGAGACTCCCTTTTCCTCTGTATCCCTTACGCTCTTTCTGTCCCACTCTTTGCTTCTCTCTCCCGCCGTTTCTCATTCCGTCTCTTACAAAAGGTCAGGCTCCCCACAGAGAGGGAGGAGAGGACAACAGAAAATGACTGGAATGATTAAATGATGATACCTCTACGTTCAGTCACTAGTACCTATACCCAGTCTCCCTCTCCGCCTCCCTCTCGCTCTGCTTGCCTCTGAGCTTATTGCACTGCTCCCACTCACAAGGGTTAATAAGGATATGACACTTTAGTCTTCTTTCTCTGTTTTCTTCCTATATGGCGTGTACCGCTCCCTCTACCTATCCCGGGGGTGTAAAGCAATGCAAGTAATAGATGTGTTAATTTATGGAATGAATGGCAGAGCATTGCTTTAATAGCAGGACTGGCGTGGGACTGATGCATTTTTCACAATATGATTCACTGTCACACACACACACACCGCTATTACCGCACGTTAGCTGGGCCTGACGACGAGCTCTGTGAGGGGAGAAAGTGGCTCTGGCCCCGCCCTGAGAGAGATGCATTGTGGGTGTGTTTCTAGAGACAGCAGGCAGAAGGAAGAATGTAATAGCTGAAAATGTAGAGGGACTGTATCATTCCAGAAAAAGTGAGTGAGAGAAAAGAAAGGAAAAAGGGAGGAAATAAGGAGAGCGGTAGAGAGAACTGGGCCAGGCGTTGGATGTGTGTGTATAGAAGTGTTGGGGCAGTGCAGGCCTGAGTGTGTGTGTTTTCGTGTGTGCATGAACACAAGTGTGTGGAAATGCTTGGTTGGGGCGATGGGGCCCACCCCTTGGCTGAACCTCCATTCACTCCTGGCTCTGTGCTGCTCTGTGGTCGGGGCTGGAGCTGGCTGAGGGTAATTACAGTCCTGCTCTGAAAGCCACAGCACTGCAGAAAGTAAGGTCCAGTATGCACATATGGTCCAGCATAGACCAATAGATCTGCTTGATTTTTTTATTATTTACTCTCTGAAACTTCTAAATGTAATCATAGCCTTTGGTTGTCATACTCCAACCCATACAACCATGCAATTGCAGTACCTTACTGACATAAAAGGCAAACCACACAAGAAACTGATCCTTCCTCCTGTAGCCAGAGGCAACATTATTTTCTCTCAGTAAATATTAACAATACAAAAACACAGCCAGCCCGGCAGCCAGCCAGGCAAGCAGGCAGGGCCCCAAGTCAAAGCCATTACCTGTGATATCTTCCAGCCAGTTTCTCTGCAGTCTATACTAGTATACTGTGATCTGGCATCAGCAATATTATAATCCAACCACAGCTATTTAACCACACAATCACTGTGAATCAATTATCTAACACTGGTTTTAAAATAGTGTAAAGAAAGAGAGGAATAAATAAAAGAGAATATAAAATAAGTTAACATTTCACTCTCTGGCTCAACTTTCCTCCTTTCAGTCAGAGACGCAAATATTTTCTTTCTCAGTTGTTTCTTAGCAACCGGGGAGAACTTTCCAATGACGTCATGCGGAAACATTTTCAGAAGATTAAACTGCGATTAAACTAATTTCATTGAGTTAAGGAACGTTGAACGCTGCAGTGAGCAAAAGAACTGAGAGACAGAGGTTCATATCTACAGTCAAGTGTGATTGGAGATGACAGTGTCTGCATCCCAAATGGCACCCTATAGCGGGCCTATAGGGCTCTGGTCAAAAGTAGTGCACTATAAAAAGGCAATAGGATGCCATTTAGGACACAACCAGTATCATTACACAGACCAGATACATGAAGAAATAGACTTCAGTAAGATTTGTAAAAAACAAAATCTGCCTTTTCTGTCTGTGTGTAAGTGAGTCTGGGGCCAGGAGCATTCCTGCTTTGACTGGAGAGAAGAGTTAAGGGTTCTGGCCTGGCCTAGTGTTTCATCAGCGTTGCAACAACGTTCCAGGAAGGGAGAAAGTGTGTGTGTGTGTGTTTGTGTGCTTACCGTCGGTCGTTTCTCCTGCGACGGAAAAGCTTTTTGGTTTGTGCGATCTCAGCTTCGTTAGGCAGGGGCGGGAAACCCTGCAGAGCGAGAGAGAGGGAGAGACTTAGCAAACACTTTCATCCAAAGCGAGTTACAGTGTGTGCAGCGATTGTATGGTCATTGTATGCACAAACTGAATTTCTGAGTGATCTTTTCTTTAGCTAACATGGATACTGTACATAAAGGGTTATCGTTAGATGGTATTACAGCTACGGATGGAAGTGACGCACAAATCGTCGTCATTTTTGTGTCTTTTCTCCCAAGACAGAGAGGAATCCAGCACCCCCTCCCCCATGTCTAGTTACCGCCTTCCCTGCCCCTCCAACAGTTCAGTCTACGCCCATGCAGGCATTGAGCGACGCATGGAACCCACTACAAATTATAGGTCCACCTCACAACCTCCATTAAGGAAGGAAGGAAGGCAGAGCCACACAGCCAATGCAGAGCTCCTCTCTTCTCTTTTCAGACCCTTAACTTCTCACAGGAATGTTGGCAGCCTACAATTTCCCCAGACAAGCTCTGAAAGAGGGGAGAAGGTGGGGGGAGCACTTAGAAGCAGCGGGGAACCGGCTCCAAGTCAAGACAGCTATATTCCATATGTTGTGTGTGTCGGTGGATGTGTGTGTTGGAGTGTGTGTGCAATAATAATAATTTGGTGGGTGCTTATGTTTGGCCTATTTGTACAATTTGGAATTGGTAATGTGTTTTTTTAATATATATATATTTTTATTTATTTTTATTTTTTTGCATATCCCAACTCTCCCCGAGTCACCCTCTGGGAGTGGGGTCACAGCAGGGGTCAGCCATGATCAACAGTGACCGTGGCGCAATCAGGGTTAAGCACTTTGCTTAAGGGCACAGACAGATTTTCACTTTGTCGCTTGGGGATTCGAACTAGCGGCCTTTCAGTCACTGGCCCAACACTAACCGCCTGGTTACATGCCACCCCTGTGTGTGTGCGCTCTAAAGGAACAACTTCATCACTTAAACATAGTGGTTTGGTTGTTTTCAGTCAAAACTGGTTTGTCTGGGATGGAACCAGTGTCTGGTGTTGTCATGGTTACAGATGGTCAACTACAAGTTTGAGGAGGAGGATGACTGGGGGAAGGGTGTTCAAACGTGTCAGTGTGTGCGTGTTAAAGTGCTGATAATGTTTGTGCACAGTTTGTGTGCGTAATGTGTCTAACAAGATGTGTTGTAAATTTCTGGGGTGGGTTCGTATTTTCTGCTTGACATGTAGTGTGTGTGTCTACAGCTTCTCTCCATTCTGCCCCTCTGCGGTGATGTGGTATGGCAGTGTGTGGCTCCAGCCCAGGTCCCAACCCTGTTATCTCCCCATCAGCAGTGTCTGCACAGGAAGCAGTGGAAACACCCACTTTTGGGCAGACACCCTCACTCTAAACCCCCGCACTTTAATTGCACTTCAGTCAACAAAAATCAGGCGTGCCGCAGAGCCAGCCAGGGTAGGGAAGAGCCAGGCACAACCCATACCTCCAACCCTCCTAACGCTAACCCATCCTCAACCCTTAATCTCATAAGAAACCATATCCAATAGGCTATGTAGCTAGCTGCACATGATATTGTACGATTATCAGACCCTTTGACTTTTTCCACATTCTGTTAAGTTACAGTCTAATTCTAAAATGGATAAAATCATGTTTTTCCCCTCTTAAATCTACACACAATACCCCATAATGACAAAGTGAAAACATATTTTTAGATTTTTAGGGTCAATTTATATATAAAAAAAAATATATATATATATAAAAAAAATATATATATAAAAAAAAAATATATAAAAAAAAAAATATATATATATATATATATATAACAGAAATATCTTGCTATGAGACTCGAAATTGAGCTCAAGTGCATCCTGTTTCCATTGATGAAGCTTGAAATGTTTATAAAAAAGGTCCACAGTTGACAGTGCATGTCAAAGCAAAAACCAAGCCATGAGGTCGAAGGAATTGTCCGTAGCGCTCCGAAACAGGATTGTGCTGAGGCACAAATCTGGGGAAAGGTACCCAAAAGAAGTATGCAGCATTGAAGGTCCCCACGAACAATGTGGTCTCCATCATTCTTAAATGGAAGAAGTTTGGAACCACTAAGACTCTTCCTAGAGCTGGCCGCCCGGCCAAACTGAGCAATTGGGGGAGAAGGGCCTTGGTCAGGGAGGTGACCAAGAACCCGATGGTCACTCTGACAGAGGTCCTCTGTGGAGATGGCAGAACCTTCCAGAAGGACAACCATCTTTAAAGCACTCCACCAATTAGGTCTTTATGGTAGAGTGGCTAGACGGAAGCCACTCCTCAGTAGAAGGCACATGAAAGCCTGCTTGAATTTTGCCAATAGGCACCTAAAGACTCTCAGACCATGAGACACAAGATTCTCTGGTTTAATGAAACCAAGATTGTACTCTTTGGCCTGAATGCCAAGCGTCACATCTGGAGGAAACCTTGCACCATCCCTAAAGTGAAGCATGGTGGTGGAAGCATCATGCTGTGGGGATGTTTTTCAGTGGCAGGGACTGGGTGACTAGTCTGGATCGAGGCATAGATGAAACAAAGTACAGAGACATCCTTGATGAAAACCTGCTCCAGAGCGCTTAGGACCTCAGACTGGGGCGAAGGTTCACTTTCCAACAGGACAACAACCCTAAACACACAGCCAAGACATCGCAGGAGTGGGTTCGGGACAAGTCTCAATGTCCTTGAGTAAATGTAATATTTCAGTTGTAATTATTTTTCCCCCAAAAAAATCTAAAAACCTGTTTTTGCTTTGTTATCATGGGCTATCGTGTGTAGCAATAACAAGGCTATATACAGGGGGTACTGGTACCGAGTCAATGTGGGGTTAGTCGAGGTAATTTGTTCATGTAGGTAGGGGTAAAGTGACTATGCATAGATAATAAACAGTGAGTAGTAGCAGTGTAAAATCTTTTTTTTTTTATTTCACCTTTATTTAACCAGGTAGCAAGTTCTCATTTACAATTGCGACCTGGCCAAGATAAAGCAAAGCAGTTCGACAACATACAACAACAGAGTTACACATGGAGTAAAACAAATATACAGTCAATAGTACAGTAGAAAAATAAGTCTATATACAATGTGAGCAAATGAGGTGAGATAAGGGAGGAAAAGGCAAAAAAGTCCATGGTGGAAAAGTAAATACAATATAGCAAGTAAAACACTGGAATGGTAGATTTGTAGTAGAAGAAAGTGCAAAGTAGAAATAGAGATAATGGGGTGCAAAGGAGCAAAATAAAATAATAAAAAAATAAAAAAATGGGGGGAGGGTCAACGTAAATAGCCGGTCAGCAGTCTTATGGCTTGGGGGTAGAAGGTGTTAACGAGCCTTTTGGTCCTAGACTTTGCGCTCCGGTAATTTTGGGGGCTTTCCTCTGAGACACCTAGTATATAGGTCCTGGATGGCAGGAAGCTTGGCCCCGGTGATGTACTGGGATGTATGCACTACCCTCTGTAGCGCCTTACAGTCAGATGCCGAGAAGATGCCATACCAGGCGGTGATGCAACCGGTCAGGATGCTCTCGATGGTGCAGCCGTAGAACCTTTTGAGGATCTGGGGACCCAAGCCAAATCTTTTCAGTCTCCTGAGAGGGAAAAGGTGTTGTCGTGCCCTCTTCACGACTGTCTTGGTGTGTTTGGACCATGATAGTTCATTGGTGATGTGGACACCAAGGAACTTGAAACTCTCGACCCGCTTAAACAGCGTTTGACATGCTTCTAAGTACAGTAAAGGAACATTTAGAATTTTTTTGTCTCGATATGCTCTCGCGCGTTACCCTTTGGATAGTGACCTGAACGCACGAACAAAATGGAGGTATTTGGACATAACTAGGGATTATTTGGAACAAAAACAACATTTCTTGTGGAAGTGGGAGTGCATTCTGACGAAGAACAGCAAAGGAAATACAATCTTTCTAATACTAATTCTGAGTTTAGTGTTGCCCGAACTTGGCGGGTGTCAAATTAGCTAGCCGTGATGGCTGAGCTATGTACTCAGAATATTACAAAATGTGCTTTCTCCGAAAAGCTATTTTAAAATCTGACACAGCGATTGCATAAAGGAGTTCTGCATCTATAATTCTTAAAATAATTATGTATTTTGTCAACGTTTATGATGAGTAATTTAGTAAATTCACCGGAAGTTTTTGGTGGGAATACATGTTCTGAACATAACACACCAATGTAAAAAGCTGTTTTTTTATATAAATATGAACTTGATTGAACAAAACATGTATGTATTGAATAACAATGTCCTAGGAGTGTCATCTGATGAAGATCAAAGTTTAGTGATTCATTTACATTACATTTAAGTCATTTAGCAGACGCTCTTATCCAGAGCGACTTACAAATCACCTTAAGATATCCAGTGGAACAACCACTTTACAATAGTGCATCTAAATCTTTCGGGGGGGGGGGGGGGGGGGGTAGAAGGATTACTTTATCCTATCCCAGGTATTCCTTAAAGAGGTGGTGTTTCAGGTGTCTCCGGAAGGTGGTGATTGACTCCGCTGTCCTGGCGTCGTGAGAGAGCTTGTTCCACCATTGGGGTGCCAGAGCAGCGAACAGTTTTGACTGGGCTGAGCGGGAGCTGTGCTTCTTCAGAGGTAGGGAGGCGAGCAGGCCAGAGGTGGATGAACGCAGTGCCCTTGTTTGGGTGTAGGGCCTGATCAGAGCCTGAAGGTACGGAGGTGCCGTTCCCCTCACAGCTCCGTAGGCAAGCAGCATGGACTTGTAGCGGATGCGAGCTTCAACTGGAAGCCAGTGGAGAGAGCGGAGGAGCGGGGTGACGTGAGAGAACTTGGGAAGGTTGAACACCAGACGGGCTGCGGCGTTCTGGATTTAGCTGTGTTTTGGGTTTTTGTGACATATATGCTTGCTTGGAAAATGGCAGTGTGATTATTTTTGGCTGTGTACTCTAACATAATCTAATGTTTTGCTTTTGCTGTAAAGCCTTTTTGAAATCGGACAATGTGGATAGATTAACGAGAGTCTTATCTGTAAAATAGTCATATGTTTGAAAAATTGAAATTATTGCATTTTAGGTTTTTTTATTTCGCGCCACACTGTTCCACTGGCTGTTGAATAGAGTGGGACGGTGACGTCCCACTTGCCCAGAGAGGTTAATCCAGCATTGACGCTTTGCCTGTTTGATGGTTCATCTGAGGGCGTAGCGGGATTTCTTATAAGCGTCCGGATGTCCCGCTTGTTGAAAGCGGCAGCGCTAGCCTTTAGCTTGATGCGGATGTTACCTGTAATCCATGGCTTCTGGTTGGGATATGTACGTACGATCACTGTGGGGACGACGTCGTCGATGCACTTATTTATGAAGCCGGTGACTGAGGTGGTATACTCCTCAATGTCATTGAATGAATCCCGGAACATATTCCAGTCTGTGCTAGCAAAACATTCCTGTAGCGTATTATCCACATCATCTGACCACTTCCGTATTGAGCGAATCACTGATATTTCCTGCTTTAGTTTTTGCTTGTAAGCAGAAATCAGGAGGATAGAATTATGGTCAGGTTTGCCAAATGGAGGGCGAGGGAGAGCTTTGTATGTGTGTAGAGTTGTTTTCCCCTCTGGTTTTTATTTAACTAGGCAAGTCAGTTAAGAACAAATTCTTATTTACAATGACGGACTACCCCGGCCAAACCCTAACAATGCTGGGCCAATGGGACTCCCAAACACGGCCGGTTGTGATACAGCCTGGAATAGAACCAGGGTCTGGAGTGATGCCTCTAGCACTGAGATGCAGTGCCTTAGACTGCTGCGCCACTCGGGAGACCGCTACACCAGATGGTTGCACATGTGACATGCTGGTAGAAATGAGGTAAAATGGATTTAAGTTTGCCTGCATTAGTCCCCAGCCACTAGGAGAGCCGCTTCTGGATGAGCATTTTCTTGTTTGCTTATGGCCTTATACAGCTGGTTGAGTGCGGTCTTAGTGCTAGCATCGGTTTGTGGTGGTAAATAGACAGCTAGTGTACATAATAATAATGTAGATAATATAGAACTCTTGGTAAGGTACTCTGCCTCATGCACCAGCTGTTACTGACAAATAGACACACACCTCCACCCCTAGTCTTACCAGAGGTAGCTTCTCCGTCCTGCCGATGCATGGACAAGCCAGTGTCGTCGTTCAGCCACGACTCGGTGAAACGTAAGATATTTTCAGTCATAACAGACAGTATCAGCAACATTATGTACAAAATAAGTACAAAAATAAGTTAAACAATGCAAAAAAAATAACTAAAAAGCACAGTTGGTTAGAAGCCCATAAAACGGCAGCTATCCCCTCCGGCGCCACTGTACATCTTGTACACTGTACAGTAGTATACTTTACAATAGAAATTGGTTTGTTTTCAATGCAAAAGTATATAGGAGCAAAAGACTGGGCGAGAAACATTCAGGGGCAAGGAAAACACTAACACACACCGCTAACACACACTTCAGTGTTCTGTCAGTTTCAGAGCTCTCATTCCGATGTCCCTCACTAGTAGGATGCAAATTGCAAAAGTGTGAGAACACGGAACTCTAAAGAACACAGTGCTCTGAGCCTCACTGCAAAGGCGGGCCCCAGAACAGCACTTCAGTTTCAAACCTACACTACCGTTCAAAAGTTTGGGGTGACTTAGAAATGTCCCTGGTTTTTTTTTAACTAAAAACACCCTTTTTGTCCATTAAAATAACATAGAAATGATCAGAAATACAGTGTAGACATTGTTAATGTTGTAAATGACTATAGTAGCTGGAAACGGCAGATTTGTTTATGGTATATCTACGTAGACGTACAGAAGCCCATTATCAGCAACCATCACTCCTGTGTTCCAATGGCACGTTGTGTTGGCTAATCAAAGTTTAGCATTTTAAAAGGCTAATTGATCATTAGAAAACCCTTTTGCAATTATGTTAGCACAGCTGAAAACTGTTGTCCTGATTAAAGAGGCAATAAAACTGTCCTTTCCTAGACTAGTTGAGCATCTGGAGCGTCAGTATTTATGGGTTCGATTACAGGCTCAAAATGGCCAGAAGCAAAGACCTTTTTCTGAAACTCGTCTGTCTATTCTTGTTCTGAGAAATTAAGGCTATTCCATGCGAGAATTTTCTAAGAAACTGAAGATCTCATACGCTGTGTACTACTTCCATCACAGAACAGTGCAAACTGGCACTAACCAGAAAGAGGCGTGGGAGGCCCCGGTGCACAACTGAGCATGAGGACAAGTACATTAGAGTGCCTAGTTTGAGAAACTGACGCCTCACAAGTCCTCAACTGGCAGCTTCATTAAATAGTACCCACAAAACACCAGTCTCAACGTCAACAGTGAAGAGGCGACTCCGGGATGATGGCCTTCTAGGCAGAGTTGCAAAGAAAAAGCCATATCTCAGACTGGCCATTAAAAATAAAAGATTATGATGGACAAAAGAACAGACACTGGACAGAGGAACTCCGAGACTGGTGTTTTGCGGGTACTATTTAATGAAGCTACCAGTTGAGGACTTGTGAGGCAACATTCTAGTTTGAGAAACACTAATGTACTGGTCCTCTTGCTCAGTTGTGCACCAGGGTCTACCTCTCCTCTTTCTATTCTGGTTAGAGCCAGTTTGCGCTGTTCTGTGAAGGGAGTAGTACACAGCGTTGTACCAGATCTTCAGTTTCCTGGCAATTTCTCGCATGGAATAGCCCTCATTTCTCAAAACAAGAATAGACTGACGAGTTTCAGAAGAAAGTACTTTGTTTCTGGCTATGTTGAGCCTGTAATCAAATCCACAAATGTTGATGCTCCAGATACGCAACTAGTCTAAAGAAGGCCAGTTGGATTGCTTCTTTAATCAGCACAAGAGTTTTCAGCTGTGCTAACATAATTGCAAAAGGGGTTTCTAATGATCAATTAGCCTTTTAAAATGATAAACTTGGATTAGCTAACAACGTGCCATTGGAACACAGGAGTGATGGTTGCTGATCATGTGCCTCTGTACGCCTATGTAGATATTCCATAAAAAATTATTATTATTATTTTTTTTTTTAAATCAGTCGTGTCTTGCTACAATAGTTATTTACAACATAAACAATGTCTACACTATTTCTGATCAATTTTATGTTATTTTAATGGTAAAAAAAATTGCTTTTCTATCAAAAACAAAGACATTTCTTAGTGAACCCAAACTTTTGAATGGTAGTCTATGTTGAAATATTATTAGTGTTTGCTTCAGCCTGCCTGAAGTGCCTGATGGGCCAGGATTTCATACTATTCTGAGACCATTCTATTGGTTCCATTGCACCAGGCAAGCTCGATCAAGCCCAGTTAAATTGTCTGAAATTATTTCAAATAGTATTTGAACCCTGGTCTGTTCAGACGTAGCTCATTCAGAAGAAGTGAAACTTTCCAGAGCCCAGACCGCAGGAGGGTGGGGTTCCTTCCCAGTCAGTCTCCTACCCAGAGTCCCCAAGCCAGGCCAGCAGTATGAAACCCCAGAGCAATAAGAGGATCATACCTGGCTTAACAAAGACACGCACACAGCACTGAGCCATTCACTTACACTGCAACACCTTCATAACTCGACTTTAGGTTACACATTTCAGACATAGTCTGGGAGAAGTTAACCAAAGAAATTAATGTTGCTGTTCTTTCGAATGTACTTTTCTTTCCTCTCCCTCTATCCAGTTTTCTTCCTCTGTCTAACTAAGCTGATGTGGTGGTGCTGGGCTCTGATTGGAGGCTGATTGGATACAGATGTGTGCGGAGGCTGGAGGCAGGGGAAGGCCTTTGTAGTGTGGCATGGTGGTAATACGAGCCTGAGACACGCAGCAGAGAACCACAGGAACAGAGGCCCAGCCCCAAGCAGCTAGCCCCGGCCAGAGAGTCTTGCCCCGGGGAGTAAGGCAGGAGGAGAGGGGATTCTGAAGGAAAGAGCGCCACCACACTGGGGTGGTCAAGATGAAGGGACACACAAAGAGAGAGTTGCTAGCCCACACTCCTGGGTCTACACAGCACCGGTATGACAACACTAGACAGCCAACACAACCATCTAGTTTAAAATAAATGATGGAGTATCCCTGATCCCAGGTCAGTTAGAGGTGTACACAAGTACATTCTGGTGGGTAAGCAGAGGAGATACCAGTGTAGTTATCCTTCTACGGAAAATAAACACTGATTAGCGCCAATAATATTAATTCATAATAAGTCTGCTTCATTCAGCATTTAACTGGTTAACTTCAGAGAACGCTCTGAGCCAGGGAGACTGATAAAAGATGGGGAAAGGCCTAGGAGAAAAAGTGGGAGGGAGAGAGGCAGAGTTGCATGTTTAGCTACTGTTGTTTTCCTGTAGGATATCATTAGCTGTAATCCTGCTTCCAAATGGTTACCAGATGACTATCTCAACTCCAGTACACTTACGCAGTCATCAAAGCGGAAGAAAAAATGCTAATATTTAGAGAAACGTTAGCAAGGGAGATTTGGGGTTTGCATGGGAATCTGCTGTGACTCATTCCATCATAACTTAGATTTTTAAGTGCTGTAAACAAATAAAAAGCCCATTTGAAATATGCAATCTCAGACATGGACGTCAAGACTATTGTCTTCAGACCGTGTCCTGTCTGTACTCCTTAAGCGTCTTTTAGACTATGCCGATTGCATTTGGGTGTCTTTCATCAGTGCAGACAGAGGACCAGACTGATCAAAGAGGAGGTGTGTGCTCAGCACATCCCCTTCCCCAGCCAGGCAGTATGACCTTTGACCTAGCAGCAGACATGGAGAAGGAGCCTTGGAGGGCTCTGTGGACGTGACGACGGGCCATGGGCTTGTGTGTGTGTGTGTAGTATGGAAACATCACCAGGTAGCGCACGTACAGCACCACATTCCAGGGGCTGGGGTTCAGGGGTCAAGAGGGGGGCTCCAACCTCAGACAGTAACAAACCTTCAGAACATTGAATGTATAACCTCATGATTATCCATGACGACTGTTGTGGAAGAGAAGCCATAACAAGTCATATGCCACCAAGAGCAAGAAAGTCTGTTATAACACAGTTGATGGAATGGAAGTCAGTCTGGTTGAGGTGACTTCCTCTAACCCCTTACTGTGTAATTACCCTGTTAGATTAAGCTTCATTCACAAAGCCTACACTCCATTGTTCAATCTCTGCTTATTTATGCTTGTTTGGCCTCCCTACAAAAGCAATAAATTAATGAGAAAAAAAATGACTCAATGTCATTACAGCATGTATTATTTCTAGACTACGGGCTATACAAATTAACTTTCTTTCTGCCGCCTCGCAGTGAAAAATGTGATACGGATATGCCTTCCTCTCTGGACAGGAAGGAAAACAGTATAATAAAAAAAACAAAAAAAACAACAAAAAACATGTTGCTTCTTAAAGCTGAGATCCGCGATAGGCCATGTTTTGGGCCATGTTTTCCTCAGCACAAACAGTGTCTTCAATTGTTATTGGGGACAACTGGAACTGATTGACGACCATGTCTGACACACGGGAATTTGTCCATAGAGTGCAGAGAGCGAGGAGGGAGAGGGGGAGAAAAGAAGAGAGTGAAAAGAGGGGGAGAGAGAGAGAGCGAGAGATTGACAGAGCGAGAGAGATTCTTAGCCACAGCCACTGGAAAGAGAGCTGCTACTGGGAGGGAGGAAGGAAGGGGAGCAGAGTCAGGGCCGTCTGATAACAGACCTTCTGAAAAAAAATGTTTTACTGTGTGTGTGAGAGAGTGTCGCAGCAGCCAGCCAAGTAGCTATTTTCCATTTGCTGCTGCATCTTGTACCTCAGGCAGCAGCCATTTTGTAATCTATCTTTGCAGACTTTCCTCTTCAGGGGACCTATAATCAATTACAAAGGGGACTGAGGGGAATATGTGAATTAGAAAACATTATCTTGCAATTACTGCCCTGTCCTTTATGTCTGCATTAAATTACTGTTGTTCAATGAGAAACAATGACATATTCCAACACCGCAAATACAATGTATGATATGCTAACTAGTATGAAGTCATACACTACTGGTCAAAAGTTTTAGAACACATTCAAGGGTTTTTCTTTATTTTTTACTATTTTCTACATTATAGAATAATAGTGAAGACATCAAAACTAAACTCAGCAAAAAAGAAGCGTCCTCTCACTGTCAACTGCGTTTATTTTCAGCAAACTTAATATATGTATGAACATAAGATTCAACTGAGACAAACTAAACAAGTTCCACAGACATGTGACTAACAGAAATTGAATGTGTCCCTGAAGGGGGGGGGGGGGGGGGGGGGGGTCAAAATCAAAAGTAACAGTCAGTATCTGGTGTGGCCACCAGCTGCATTAAGTACTGCAGTGCATCTCCTCCTCATGGACTGCACCAGATTTGCACAGTTCTTGCTGTGAGATGTTACCCCACTCTTCCACCAAGGCACCTGCAAGTTCCTGGACATTTCTGGGGGGGGGGAATGGCCCTAGCCCTCACCCATAGATCCAACAGGTCCAAGAGGATTGAGAGCCGGGCTCTTCGCTGGCCATGGTAGAACACTGACATTCCTGTCTTGCAAGGAAATCAAGCACAGAACGAGCAGTATGGCTGGTGGCATTGTCATGCTGGAGGGTCATGTCAGGATGAGCCTGCAGGAAGGGTACCACATGAGGGAGGAGGATGTCTTCCCTGTAACGCACAGCGTTGAGATTGCCTGCAATGACAAGCTCAGTCCGAAGAAGCTGTGACACACCGCCCCAGATCATGATGGACCCTCCACCTCCAAATCGATCCCGCTCCAGAGTACAAGCCTCGGTGTAACACTCACTCCATACGACGAACGTGAATTTGACCATCACCCCTGGTGAGACAAAACCGCGACTTGTCAGTGAAGAGCACTTTTTGCCAGTCCTGTGGGGTCCAGCGTAATGTCTGGTGAGGACCTGCCTTACAACAGGCCTACAAGCCCTCAGTCCAGCCTCTCTCAGCCTATTGCGGACAGTTTGAGCACTTATGGAGGGATTGTGCGTTCCTGGTGTAACTCGGGCAGTTGTTGCCATCCTGTACCTGTCCCGCAGGTGTGATGTTCGGATGTACCAATCCTGTGCAGGTGTTGTTACACGTGGTCTGCCACTGCGAAGACAATCAGCTGTCCGTCCTGTCTCCCTTAGGCCCTGGCCACATCTGCAGTCCTCATGCCTCCTTGCAGCATGCCTAAGGCACATTCACGCAGATGAGCAGGGACTCTGGGCATCTTTCTTTTGGTGTTTTTCAGAGAGTCAGTAGAAAGTCCTCTTTAGTGTCTTAAGTTTTCATAATTCTGACCTTAATTGCCTACTGTCTGTAAGCTGTTAGTGTCTTAACAACCGTTCCACAGGTGCATGTTCATTAATTGTTTATGGGTCATTGAACAAGCATGGGAAACAGTGTTTAAACCCTTTACAATGAAGATCTGTGAAGTTATTTTGATTTTTACAAATTATCTTTGAAAGACAGGGTACAGAAAAGGGGACGTTTATTTTTTTGCTGAGTATATGAAATAACACATATGGAATCACTTAGTAACCAAAAAAGTGTTAAACAAATCAACATATATTTTGCCTTGACAGCTTTGCACACTCTTGGCATTCTTTCAACCAGCTTCACCTGGAATGCTCTTCCAACAGTCTTGAAGGAGTTCCCACATATGCTGAGCACTTGTTAGCTACTTTTCCATCACTCTGCGGTTTGACTCATCCCAAGCCATCTAAAATTGGGTTGAGGTCGGGGGGGTTGTCATCTGATGCAGCACTCCATCACTCTCCTGCTTGATAAAATAGCCCGGAAATGTGTTGGGACATTGTTCTGTTGAAAAACAAATGAGAGTGGTACTAAGCGCAAACCAGATGGGATGGCGTATCACTGCAGAATGCTGTGGTAGCCATGCTGGTTAAGTGTGAATTGAATTCTAAATAAATCACAGATCGTGTCACCAGCAAAGCACCCCCACACCATAACACCTCCATGCTCCTCCTCCTCCATGTCTCACAAAGACCCAGCAGTTGGAACCAAAAATCTCCAGAACAAAAGGACAAATTTCCACCGGTCTATTGTCCATTGCTCGTGTTTCTTGGCCCAAGCAAGTCTCTTCTTCTTATTGATGTCCTTTAGCAGTGGTTTCTTTGCAGCAATTCAACCATGAAGGCCTGATTCACGCAGTCTCCTTTGAACAGTTGACGTTGAGATGTGTCTGTTACTTGAACTCTGTGAAGCATGGCTGGTAACTAATGAACTTATCCTTTGCAGCAGAGGTAACTCTCGGTCTTCCATTCCTGTGGTGGTCCTCATGAGAGCCAGTTTCATCATAGCGCTTGATGGTTTGTGCGACTGCAAAAATGTTCCGTATTAACCTATTTGGGCTAGGGGGCAGTATTGAGAATTTTGGAAAAAATATGTGCTCATTTTTAACTGCCTCCTACACCAACTCAGAAGCTAGAATATGCATATTATTGTTCAGGTTTGGATAGAAAACACTGAATTTTCTAAAACTGTTTGAATGGTGTCTGTGAGTATAACAGAACTCCTATGGCAGGCAAAAACCTGACAAGGTTTCACGCAGGAAGTACCCTGTCTGACAAGGAGTCGTGCGTCTTGCATCTGTTTATTGAAAAGTAAGGATCTTAGCTGTAACGTGACAATTCCCAGGGCTCCGATAGGCTCTCAGAACCCGGGAAATACCTGAAGGTTGACGAGGCAGCCTCAGGCTGAAACACATTATCGTCTTTGGTAAGTGGCGGATCAGAGGACCTTTGAATGAGGCGCGTGCACGATTCGCTCCTGAGTAGAAATTTAATTCGGCTGTTTAGCTTATTGCAGATTCCCGGTCGGAATATTATCGCTTTTCTACGAGATAAATGGCATAAAAATTGGTTTTAAACAGCGGTTGACATGCTTCGAAGTACGGTAATGGAATATTTAGACATTTTTGTCACGCCAATGCGCCATGCGCAAGACCGTGATGTAGCATTCTGATAGTGTCTAGAACTCACGAACAAAACGTCGCTGTTTGGATATAACGATGGATTATTTGGGACCAAACCAACATTTGTTATTGAAGTAGAAGTCCTGGCAGTGTATTCTGACGAAGAACAAGCAAGGTAAGAACATTTTTCTTATAGGAAATGTGATTTTGGTGGAGGCTGACCTGGGTGGGTGTCTAAATAGCTAGCCCTGTGATGCCGGGCTATGTACTTAGATTATTGCAAAATGTGCTTCATCCGAAAAGCTATTTTAAAATCGGACATATCGAGTGCATAGAGGAGTAATGTATCTATAATTCTTAAAATAATTGCTATGCTTTTTGTGAACGTTTATCGTGAGTAATTTAGCAAACTGTTAGTAAATTCCCCGGAAGTTTGCGGGGGTTATGCTTTTTCTGAACGTCACATGCTAATGTAAAAAGCTGTTTTTTGATATAAATATGAACTTAATTGAAAAGACATGCATGTATTGTATAACACAATGTCCTAGGTGTGTCATCTGATGAAGATCATAAAAGGTTAGTGCTGCATTTAGCTGTGGTTTGGGTTTATGTGACATGATATGCTAGCTTGAAAAATGGGTGTCTGATTATTTCTGGCTGGGCACTCTGCTGACATAATCTAATGTTTTGCTTTCGTTGTAAAGCCTTTTTGAAATCGGACAGTGTGGTTAGATTAACGAGATTCTTGTCTTTAAATAGCTGTAAAATAGTCATATGTTTGAGAAATTGAAGTAATAGTATTTCTAACGATTCAAAAATCGCGCCACTGGATTTCAGTGGCTGTTACGTAGGTGGGACGAGTTCGTCCCACATGCGCCAGAGAGGTTAACTGACCTTCATGTCTTAAAGTCATGATGGACTGTCATTTCTGATTATTTGAGCTGTTCTTGCCATAATATGGACTTGGTCTTTTACCAAATAGGGTATTCTGTATACCACCCCTACCTTGTCAGAACACAACTGATTGGCTCAAACGCATTAAGGAAAGAAATTCCACAAATTAACTTTTAACAAGGCACACCTGTTAATTGAAACGCAATCCAGGTGACTACCTCATGAAACTGGTTGAGAGAATGCCAAGAGTGTGCAAAGCTGTCATCAAAGCCAAGGGTGGCTACTTTGAAGAATCTCAAATATAACATATATTTTGATTTGTTTAACACTGGTTACTGCATGATTCCATATGTGTTATTTTATAGTTTATGTCTTCGCTATTATTCTACAATGTAGAAAATAGTCAAAATACAGAAAAACCCTTGAATGAGTAGGTTTTCTAAAAACATTTTGACCAGTAGTGTAAATAAATGATTGTTTAAATGACAGACACATGTAATGAAAATATGCATAGGGGTTGTCAACACAAAAGGGAAAGTGAAAGAAATGAACCAGTTCTTTAACTCTTTTTCTTCAGGGCTTTGGGCTACAAAGGCATAGAGCCAAACAAGCTTTGTTACTACAGCACTGTGACTATTCCTTTTTTATGCGTTTTGAGATTAGGTCTGCGATCCAAATGGCACCTTTTCCTTTATAGTGCACTACTTTTGACCTGGGCTCTGGCCAAAAGTAGTGCACTATATAGGGAATAGGGTGACATCTCTCCCAGTTTGGTAATGTTATACTATGACTCTCATCTCACTGCCTCACCATTACCCCCTCCCTGGTCCTGACTCTACACATGGCATGTGTACAGTTGGACCATGTTGCTTGTAACCACAGTGCTGACGCTAACAGAACTACTTTTCATCACTGCCTGCCACGGTGAGTTCTTCAGCTCTGAGGGCATCGCTTGTTTACATATCTCTCCTCTCTACCCAGGCCAGGCCCGAGTCTTACACATTCCCCCCCTCATCTTTCCCAAGCCATTGTAAGGCCAAAGTCTTGAAATGCAAAACCGCCAAGAAGTCATTCATATTGGCTAAAAATAGGTCACAGATCCTTTAATTTCTTCTGTCACATGAAGTGTACACTACACTATTACAGATACCTTTTTGCTTGTCTTGCCCATTTCAATCCCGCTCTAGTCTTTCATGTGTAATGCATGTGGAACTAGCACTGTAACTTGACACATCACTAAAGTGAATGGTCCATGTTATCCAACTGGTGCTAGCCAACTGGCATCCTCCACACAGGCAGCACAGAACTACACAGGGTCCTGTACTCTACGGACGTTCCTTCTCCGAGTACAGACATCGGTCCAAGTTTCCTCTCTGACCTCACAGCTCACATTATTTCATTAAGTGAGGTATTCCGGAGCTCAGAAGGCAGGCAGGCGAATGGAGGCGTACAAGGGAAAGAGAAGCGTCGTCGCTCAAACCAAACAGGAAGCGCTGTGGAATGTCTTTCCACCACAGGCCAGGCAAGTCCTCCAATAGGCTACCCGCTCTCTGTGTCTCAATCCAAACCCTGGATCAACTGGGGGGGGCGTGTGGACACATAGGGATGCACAGACACACAGGGATGCAAACACACAAACATCACACCTGTACAACCTCATTGTGTGCGTGATTGTGTGTGGGCAGTGAAGGGATTTACAATGCCTCAGCTATAAACACCAGACTCTGGCCACCTCAAAGACCCCCAAAAATATGACAGTTTTGCAAAACAGCCATCACCTAGCAACACCAGCTAAGTTCTACTTTTACTCAGGATCCCGCAAATAACAACTGACCACAGAACTTGAGATGGGTGAGAAGATGAGGTATGCTTAGAACTGGTGGAATAATCAAGCATTACAACACACCAGTAAGAGTCATTATATTCCAAAAAGCATGGATCCAAAGCCCTGCAACACAGCCAGCCAATCACCTCTCCAATCAGCACTAGTCTGTCCCATCAGATAGGCCTGCTGGATGGATGAGTCAGAAATAAGGATAACATAAAAATGTGAAATCTAAAACTCCACTGCCTCATCTCTCCTAGAGGGATATTACATTTCTATACATAACATTGTCTGTCTTGATTCCTTTCCAAAAGGTCTGTTATAAAAACTCAACTCTGGAGTCAGGACTGAGAAAAATCTAATGGCTTATTATTCTCAGGCTCTAGTCTAATTGCTTATTATTCTGTCTTCAGGCTCTAGTCTAGTCTAATGGCTTATTATTCTCAGGCTCTAGTCTAATTGCTTATTATTCTGTCTTCAGGCTCTAGTCTAGTCTAATGGCTTATTATTCTCAGGTTGTAGTCTAATGGGGGACCAGCACGAGAACAAAAACATGTATGAAATGTATGCATTCACTACTGTAGGTCGCTCTGGATAAGAGCGTCTGCTAAATGACTAAAATGTAAATGTAATGGCTTATTATTCCCAGGCTTGAGTGTTAAGTATCTAGTCTAGTAGTCTAATGGCTTATTATTCAGGATCTAGTTTAGTCAAATGGCTTATTATTCACAGGCAGGGACCCTATGTTCTCTATTTTGTTCTCTGGCCAATGGTCACTGGATGCATAAGAAGCCATTATGAGTGGAGCAGCCAGTTTAGTGTCAGGACTCAGGCAGCGATCCGTGGATTAAAGATGGGGAGAGAGACTGCTGGAGGATTGATACTTTTGAAGAGGGAGTCGAGCAGTTCTTTGTTTTGCTGTTCTTCAGTTCAGTCAGTCAGGCCGGGATCAGGCTGTCATCACAATGAGAGGCTGAAAAATAACCCCCCCCCCCACCATACTCCAGTCCCCGCAACAAGCAAACTGTTGGTCCCATGTTTCATGAGCTGAAATAAAAGATCACAGAACTGTTCCATACACACAAAAACCTTATTTCTCTCAAATGTTGTGCACACAGTTGTTTACATCCCTGTTAGTGTGCATTTCTCCTTTGCCAAGATAATCCATCCACCTGACAGGTGTGGCATATCAAAAAGCTGATTAAACAGCATGATCATTACACAGGTGCACCTTGTGCGGGGGACAAAAGGCCACACTAAAATGTGCAGATTTGTCACACAATGCCACAGATGTCTCAAGTTTTGAGGGAGCATGCAATTGGCATGATGACTGCATGGAAGGACACCAGAACTGTTGCCAAATAGAGAAATGAACATTAAACTACCATAAGCCACCACCAATGTCGTTTTAGAGAATTTGACAGTACGTCCAACTGGCCTCACAACCATGTGTAACCACACCAGCCCAGGACTTCCGGCTTCTTTACCTGTGGGATAGTCAAATCACCAGGACAGCTGATGAAACTGAGGAGTATTTATGTAATAAAACCCTTTTGTGGGGAAAAACTCGGTAAGCATATGCCCTCCCCGGGACCACCTATAGCTGCGCCTCTGCCCAGTCGTGAAATTCATAGACTAGGGCCGTATTTATTTAAATTGACTGAATTCCTTATATGAACTGTAACTCAGTAAAATTGTTACATTTATATTTCTGTTCAGTACACATAAACAAATAGTTACGGTGGTTAACAATGTATACACATGAATTATTTTGTGGTATCCAGTTGGTAGTTTACAGTCTTGTCCCATCACTGCAACTCCCGTACGGACTCGGGAGAGGCGAAGGTCGAAAGCCATGCGTCCTACGAAACACGACCCAAACACTGCTTCTTGACACAATGCCCGTTTAACTCGGAAGCCACCCACACCAATGAGTCGGAGGAAATACCGTAGAACTGGCGACCGTGTCAGCGTGCATGCGCTAGGCCCGCCGCCGGAGTCGCTAGAGCGCGATGGGACAAGGACATCTCGCCGGCCAAACCCTCCCCTAACCTGGACGACGCTGGGCCAATTGTGCCCCATGGGACTCCCGGTCGCAACCGGCCGAGACAGAGCTTGGACTCGAACCAGGATCTCTAGTGGCACAGCTAGCAACTGCGATGCAGTGCCTTAGACCACTGCGCCACTAGGGAGGCCCCATAACTAATGGTTATAACTAATACACTTGAATTCTATTAATGGATGATGTTTAATGATTGATTAAATTGTGTTGTTGGATATCTTATTGATCAGCCTGGGAGGCAGAGAGAGAGAACAAGACACTGCCTAATGGGCCCATATCTGACTGGCATATAATCACAGAGACACACAGTATAGTCTGCTCGTCTGGTTTGGCAGGGTCACAGAGAGGGGCCTCTATAGCGGGCGGGCGGGTGTGGCCCACACAGACACTATGTTTACCTCTACCATCCACCCGTCAAGTCCTTCTCTCCTTCTTTCCCCTCCGTGTCCCATCCCATCCACGCAGCACCTCTCGTCTCTTTCTCTCTCTCTCCCATCTCAAATCAGGCCAGTGTGGTTTGTCTGGTTTCCAGTCTCATAAATACAGGGGAAGGAGGATGACCCAAAATGGATATCGGGGAGCCATGGCGTGCAGGATATCCAGTGATGCGTCCCAAATGGCAAACTATTCCCTTTAGTGCACTACTTCTGGCCAGGCTCCATAGGGCTCTGGTCAAATGTAGTGCAGTATAAAGGGAATAGGGTGCCCTTTGGGACACAGCCCAGGCCTAGCTCCCACTCCCACAGGGGAGGTACCTCCAACAGCCACTGACTATTATGATGCAATCGTCCTCGGCCTGGCCAACCAATAAGATGCTCAGGATCAGACCACCAGAAGTGATGATTATGGAGTGGAAAGTGTTGATACTCAAAGTCCCAGATGTCTTACATTCATTCATGAACTTGGCTGTGTTGTTAAATGTCAAAGAATTTTGATGTATATAATATTGAGGTTTGGAGTATAAAGACATAATAAATAAATAACTAATAAATGAATCCATTCACACACAAAAATGGCAGCGGGGGAAACAACAGTGATTGAGTTTGAGTGCCAAATACATTGTGTGTGTTCTTCTGTGGTCGGTCACTGGGAGCAGAGCAGAGGCTCTCTGCTCTCCTCTCTGACTGACAATGGCAGGAAAAGGGAGTAGGACGGGGCTGCTCGCAACACTGACCTCCACATTGTTCTACTGTGGACGTGAAGGAGGGAGAAGGAGGAGGACAAGAATGGAGGAGGGAGCAGACCCAGGCAGGCCTGTGTTACATACTGGCCCCAGTTAGAGTCATGAGGGCTAGCTGGCTGCACCGAAGACTCCTGCTCCGGTGCACGTAGACCGGGGGGGCCAGCCAGTCTGAGGAGACGTCTTTGGTCTGGCCCTCTGGTCGCTTTGTTCAGCAGGAAGGAACCAGAGCGGACGGAGCGGATGTGTCCTCAGTAACTCTGTGGTCCCGGCTCGGCCACCACCGGTCAGCCCGCCAGGCCCATACTGACTGGCTCAGTACCAAAGCACCACCAGAAAGAGAAGAATGTACAGGAGGGTAAACCTCAGCCTGGTGCCAGATTAGTTTGTGTGGTCTTGTCAACTCCTATGGTCATTGACATGACAATGACCATAGGAAGTGGCAAAACAGAAGAAAGTCATCTGGGACAAGGCTATCAGCCTTCCTCCCTCCTGGGAAAACAACCAGCCCCACTGAGACAGAGGCAGAAGACAGGGGAGGAAAACTACAGTTAATCTACTATAAGCTCCCACTGCATCTCAGTGCAAGAGGCGTCACTGTAGTCCCTGGTTCGAATCCAGGCTGCATCACATCCGACCGTGATTGGGAGTCCCATAGGGCGGCGCACAATTGGTCCAGCGTCGTCCAGGTTTGGCCGGGGTAGGCCGTCATTGTAAATAAGAATGTGTTCTTAAAATGACTTGCCTAGTTAAATAAAGGTTAAATAAAAATCACCCTGATGTTGACCAACATTAGTTTAGTCTTCATCGGGGGTCAGCCAATTTCCATCAGGCTTGGGTTGATAAGACCATTGAGAGTTAATGAATGAGAACAAATGGAGCGACGGACATGAGCGCACACAGGACATAAGCACAAGCACGCTTGCACGCAAGTACACGGAAACAGACAAGCCGGCTCTAATGTCAATGCAAAAACAGAGCCCTTTAAGCCATAGGAAAAGAGAGAATATGATCAAATGTGAGTAATACCCATTGAAATAAAAATGGTGCCAGGGGACTTCTGCACACAAGTCACAGTCGCACAAACAAGCAGGGTTCATACACTTTGACAAATGTCCATGACTTTTAACCAAATTTCCATGACCAATCATTTGTTGCGCCTATGCATACATGAAAAAGTAAGCATAAATGTGGTCTCTGATCCCACGTATCATCTCCTGGCGTTGCTCCCTTCAGCAAGTCACTTAAGGACCCACAAAGTTGAACAACACTCCAATCTGGAAAGTTAATTGGTGTGCAGTGCAGGCTTTTGATCCAGCCCTGCTCAAACACACCCGAGTCAGCTTATCAAGGTCCTGCTGAGCAGATGATTTTTAGAATGTGTTGTGTTATCGCATGGCTGGAACAAAAGCCTGCACATCCAGTCGCTCTCCTGGGGGATGGTAGGCCACCCTTGTATAAAATATTGGCTTTTTAAAATAATTCCCTCTTTCAATGAATTGACAGCATGGGAGTTGTTTGTCAATTAGGCAATTATAAAAATATTTATTTAACGTTGTCAGAATAACATGGCTACTGTTGAATAGAGGGGAACCCCAGCTTTGTACTTCTCATCTCCTAATATTCAGTGCTTGAGACATTGTTTTACACCCAAAATATGTGGCACCTGTCCCGTTCATCTTCTGCACGTCGGCCATTTGAGGTTATTAACGAGTGCCAGCGGAAAGTTTTTAGGACATAGCGATGACATTAACACATGCTAATAATAGCTAAATAGTCGGAGAGCGAAATAACTAGCCAGGATACAAGCTATCTAGTTAGAGTCTGTTGTCTATAATTATTTTATAGACTACCTGCTGCTGCAACGTCTCCCTTGCTCTCCGTCACCAACTGCCCGTTCGCATTGGCACACATACTATATGCAGGTGATGCACATACAGTACACACGGAGGCATGCTCTGAAGGGTCATTCTGATCATGGCTGATATGTAGATTTTTACATGATAGATACAATACTTAAAAAGTTTGCCTAAATGAATTACATGAACCAATTTTAAAACATATTTCCATGACTTTTCTGATTGTGTTATTTTTTGAGGCCTGGAATACCCCATTTCCAAATTGCCATGATTTTTCCAGGATTTATGACCGTACGAACCCTGAACAGGGCAACTAGATGTTGTTAGGGTACTAAAAAAAAGTACATATTTACAGACGCAGTCTCTTGGCCCAGACTACCCCCCTAGAGTCTAAAGGGTGTCCTACCCAGTACCACACACACACACACACACACACACACACACACACGGTTTCATTTCACAGACAGACCCATGCATAACACATCACACCAAATTCAGTTGTGTGGATGGGTTGTGTTGTTGACATGCATGCTCAGAATGCCCCAGAGCACACAGATGTATAGGCCTGTCACAATAACACATCTCCTGTTGACATCAGCCGCCAAATGCACACAGTTGTGTATGTCACAACAGCACGTCTTCTGTTGACATCATCTGCCCAATGACTGAGCTGTCCGTCTGTCTGCCACTATAAACTATGGGAACATGAGGGGTCCCTGCCATGCCCTGCTCTTAAAGCTGACCTGATGTAAACCATCTCTGCTAGGGTAAGGGTGGGTGGGACCACTATGACACACACCCACTCCCAGTGTAAACTATGTCAGGAGTGGGAATGAGGAGCGGGAAAGGGCTTGACTCATCTTTAATGAAGCACGTCTCACTCCAGCACCAGGGATTCATCCTGCAAGAATCTAACCTGTCTACAATGTCATCGTAACACAGGCGCTAGGGTCGGGAGGGGTGTGTATGTGGTGCAATCAGCTGCATTCCAGGGAAGCTAGCAGGGCTCCCGAGGGACATGTTTTGCAGAGATGTTCTCCCTCTTGCCCCTCTCTCGGAAGTGACTGAGGAAGTGGTGGAGGAGAGGGGGGGTTGTAGGTTACGTAGTCTCTTGGCCCAGACTACCCCCCTAGAGTCTAAAGGGTGAAGACTGTGGAAGTGGCAGGTCACTGTTGACTAACTGGTCTAGTCAGTGTTACATTAACACACAGAGTTCTGTCTGCACATTGTGTCCCTGTTCCCCATTGCATTGCACTCAGGGCCAGTTTCAGACATTATGCCTACATCAGGGTTGCGTTCAGTAGGGCACACTGTAGCAAAAACATTTCGCAACAGACCAAAATCTGTGTTGTTATTGGATGATTTCAGGTAGTACCTCACTGTTCCAAAACATTTAACAGTTTATCCCTACTGAAGACTGCCCAAAGCTGCACATATGAATAGCCCTACTCCTATTCATGATTCTGATTCGCAGGATGTACACAATTTCTAGCCACACACACAAACATGACACCGACTACCCTTCACCATCAGGGAGACAGAGTGGAACAAACATACAGTAAGCTTCCTTCCCACGGCAGCAGCACGTCAGTCTCATTCCAAGACAATAGATTTGTTGCTTTCCAGCCATTCTGATATAGACTTGTGTGTTTTGGATCATTGTCTTACTGCATGACCCAGCTGCGCTTCAGCTACCACCACCATGCTTGACCGTTGGTATGAGGTTCTTACTGTGGAATGCAGTGTTTGGTTTTTGCCAGAAATAACAGCACCCATATTGTCCAAAAAGTCAACTCTAGTTTGCCAAAACTAGCACCTGGATGATCGTCAAGACTCCTGGAAGAATGTTCTATGGACAGGCAAGTCAAAAGTGGAACTTTTTGGATGACATGGGTCCCATTATTCCTGCCGAAAACCAAACACTACATTCCACATTTAGAACGTCATACCAACAGTCAAGCATGGTGGTGGTATTGTGAGGGTTTGGGGAAGCTTTGCTGCCTGGACGACTTGCCATCATCAAAGAAACCATGAATTCTGCTCTGCATGAGATCATTCTAAAGGAGAATGTCAGGCCATCCGTCCATAAGCTGAAGCGCAGCTGGGTCATGCAGCAAGACAACGATCCAAAACACACATGAAAGTACATCAGAATGACTGAAAAGAAGCACATTTAGAGAGTTTTGGAATGGCCTAGTCAATGTCCAGACCTAAACCCGACTGAGATGTGACAGGACCTGAAACGAGCAGTTCATGCTCAAAAACCCACAAATGTCACATAGTTAAAGCAGTTCTGCATGGAAGAGTGGGCCAAAATTCTTCCATACAGGAAGTGTTCGGTTGCAGGCATTACAGCTAAAGGTGGCACAACCAGTTATTAAGTGTAAGGGGGCAATTACTTGTTCACACAGGGGCATTTGATGTTGCATAACTTAGTTAATAAAATAATTATCTAAATGTTATTTGTTCACTCAGGTTCCCTTCATCTAATATTAGGTTTTGATTGAACAAAAATATGCAGAGAAAAACAGAAAGGTGGAAATATCTTTTCACGGCATTGTACACACAGAGCTCCAGTCAATCAACAGAGGCTTAGCGGCCTGGCGTGGTCTGCTGCTATATTTAGTCAGGTTATCAGTGAGGTAAACCCAGGGACTGACTGGCTGGTCCTGGTCACAGGATCCTAGCAGGGGACAATAGAGAGCTCTATGTGGCTGAGTTACTAAGACCAACAGAGGGCAATTGGCATCAGACCCACTGAATGTCACTATTGACAAACACTGTGAGGGAAACAGGGCTGGCATTGCCAGGTCTCATGATAAATAGTATCAGGCACTGCAGAGTAGAGGAAGCATGATCATAAACACTAATATCCAGTCATCTTGAGGAGTTACTGTCTTTTGGTCTATTTTCTACTTTTTTGGCTATGATTTGAGTTTTACTTTCAGGGTCATCTGCATCCTTGCAGTCACAGTTCCTTCCTTACGTTGTTGTGGGGCGTCTTGTGTATTTTAGAATGCAGTCAGGCAAAGGAGACGGTGGTCACAATGAAACGATAACAATAGCCTGGAGACTGGCTTGGCCTGGCGTGGGATGGCGTCATGGCTGTGATGTGGGCAGGGGTGGGGGGGATGTGTGTGTGTGTGTGTGTGTGTGTCCTGCCCTGTCCTCATGACCCTCCAGTGCCCCTGTGCCAACATCCTGCCCGTCAGCAGACCACTGCAGAGCAGACAAACCCGACTGGCACACAGTGACGCAGTACTGTAGACATGCAAGACCCAACCTAGTTGTATCTGTATCTTATTCCTGCCAGCAATAATTACCCCTTGGGATGATAAAAGTTTACTGAATTGCATTGTTTTACAGTTATCTTGGCTACAGAACTAAAGAAAGTTACACCCCCATCTTGGTCGTAGGGATGTGTTCTATTTAGGGTTTTCAAGCGTTAGATAGATACAGAGATCCAGCAAAAATTAAGTCTCATCAGCACTACAGTGCTTTATGATGAGGATGGACGGAACTTACCTTGAAACTACCACAGGGTGGCAGTAAAAGGACAACACTCACACAAGAATACTCAATACCTTTCTTTCACTAAAGTACTGTTGTTCTATCTTCTAGCCATCAGGTGGAGCTCCCTGCCAACAAGTAGGTTTATGGTCTTGATAGAAAGCAGAAAGAGGATTTTTTTTTTTTTTACCTTTATTTAACTAGGCAAGTCAGTTAAGAACAAATGCTTATTTACAATGACGGCCTACTGGGGAACAGTGGGTTAACTGCCTTGTTCAGGGGCAGAACGACAGATTTTTACTTTGTCAGCTCGGGGATTTGATCCAGCAACCTTTCGGTTACTGGCCCAACGCTCTAACCACTAGGCTACCTGCCGCCCCTATAGAGGATATAGATAACGATAGAAGACTTGATCTACAGAAAAGGATAGAGACAGAAGATCGGTAACTTACGGTAAGGCCTGGCAGGAACTGCTCCATGTCGTTCAAGTTGATCCCATCATCATATTCAAACTTGCCTTTCATCATCCTGAAAGACAGAAACAGACACAGAGATGGAGACAGGATGAACAGGTGTAGTAGATTGGGCTCTGATAGGGACTTCCTTATACAGTGGGCTGTGGCTCATTCTCAATTACTCACATCCTCTTTCCTCGCCTCCTTCTCAAAACTCATTGGAGAAGAAAGTTTGAGGGGCGGGACCACAGAACTTCTCCAATATGGTTGACAACAATGTGAGGACAGGTTGTGAGGAATCGTGGAAAGACTAATTGAGATTGAGCCTATATGATAACCCAGTACTGAGGCTGAGAGAACTGGGGCAGGAAGAGTCTAGCAGAGGCTACAGACACCTACAGTTCTAAGTAGTAATGGAATGGACCAGCATCATCATTGTCATGTTTATCCCATGGAAGAGGATCAATGGGAGGGATGTATGGGCTTTCAGATCTGCAAAGAGGAAACATTGAAGGGTTAGGGCCAAGGGAAAATGGTAGCGAGTGAATTAGGAGTGACCATGTTCCTCTATGTTCAAGTCAAGGAGCCTTTGGACAGGAGCCTTTTTTTTATTTAATTGAGGCTGAAGATGCACTGACCCCTCTCTGTCGATGTGTGGAAGGTGCTTTGGTGTTCCCCGGAAGGGTTTCCTGTGGAACTGGCTGAAGTCCAGCTTTTCAGGCTGGAGGTCCCACGTTGCCCCCCTACAAAAACAACACAACATAGGTGAGGAAGATGACATGACAGTTAATACACTCAGGCTGGATGCCCAACTACAAAACACGACAGGACGAGGTCTGTTAATAGCAGGAAAGACACCCATTGTTCTTAGAGCATCCACTCAGAGCATAAACTGTGAAGTCCATCACCAACTCCATCTACTCTACCATCTGCCCACTTCTCTAAGCCACCAAAACAAGACATATGATCATCAATTTAATTACCCAAAAGACCCCTGATGCCTAGCTGCCCCTTAATGATGCCTATAGGCAGCCTAGCTACTTTAGGAACACCCCTTGAAGATGCCTGGTCATCCTAACTACTTTAAATGACCCCCTGATGATGCCCAGCTAATAGCTCCTTTAAAACTCTCAGTCAGATGATGTTACCATATGTTTCACAGTGTGCCGATTAAAACGAAAATCACAAAATTGAAAGAGTGGCAGTTTTAATCCAGCCATTACATAAATCTATCATGAATCTGATACAGAATATAACAGCTTGTTGGTAAGCAAATACAGCCACTGGTCACAGAAAAGGGGGGTTGGGTTTCTGACTAATCCAATTACAGCTTTGTCGTAGTAACAGGGCGGGCTTCCATCGTGTGTGCGTGGCAGCTGGTCATCTCATCCCAGAAGAGTTTGTTTTGTATAGGTGTTCATCTTTGAAGCACGTATTTGTGATTACAGAGTGAGTCTACCCCTCTAGAAGGCATCACAAACAGGCCCAGAGCTGAATCTCAGGCTACATCCCAAATGGTACCATATTGCCTACATAGAGCCAAACTTTTGACCAGGGCCAATAGGGCTCTGGTCAAAAGAAGTGCACTGTATAGATAATAGGGTTCCATTTTGGGTGCATACTCAGAAAGGTGACATTGTCGTCATGACTCCAATAAATAGAGAAACTCGGCTAATTAAGCTTGTAGCAAAAAAAATAAAAACCTCTGGGATTCATAAAACAAAAGCTGATATGAATTGTTAATCAGAACAAACCACATTTTCCCTTGTTTAAGCTGTTAGGGGGCAGAAATCATCAGCAATTAAAAAACAGCTTGCTGAAAGAAGGTGTGGCTGTAAATGTATTTAATTTAGCCTGAGGCTAAGCCGTTGCTAATGTAGTTATTTTGTTAGAACAGTCTGGCCCCTGTGGCTCTCCAGTCTGACAACACCAAAGCAGGTAATGTTTTCCTAGCATCAGCTTGTATGGTCTGGAGAGGGTAGCCACCACTATATGAGGACAAGAGACTGTACAGTTTCAAAAGCTAAAGACACCAACCCACTGCCTGACGACTCATCCTGAAGTTAATTCCGCTGCTCTATCGATCAGTCTATACATTCATTCTGAAACTGCCATCCTAGAAGTCATTTGTGCCGATGTCAAAATGAGGGGGTTATAAAACAAATTATTCAGCGATTTGGATAGTCTCCAACCAATCAGAGTATCAAAGCCAATGACTTGATTAGTGTAGGCCTGCTCTTGCTCAACCCATCAGTTTCTGGGACCAATCAGAACGTGTTTGCATTCTACAAGACGTCGGGGAGGAATGCAAATCCACACTCAGTGAGTGTGGTGTTTGGCAGGAGTGATGTGGATGTGTAGTCAGGCTAACCTGGACTACCCATTCAACCACCCATAAAGACAATGAAGCCTATGAATGTAAACAGACTACAAGCTATACATCTGTAGAAGCTTGTAATACTGCATATTTTTCCTACCCATTGATGGGTAGGGAACGTGTCGGTCAATACATGACATACCCATGAGTCCATGGTGTTAATGTGGAGTGTGTGGTGATGGGGAGCTGTGGGGTGGTGAGTAATGAATGAGTAAATAGTACATACATGACATACCCATGAGAGTCCATGGTGTTAGCAGCCCAGATGTCAGTACCCAGGATGTCAAAGGATCCTTCTCTGTTCCCATTCTGAAAGACAACACGTTACGACGGTGTATTATCTATATATCACTTTACAGAACACGTCTACTACTACAGCTTAATATTAATCAAAAAGGGGCATCTTGGTGTCCATTGTCACAGTGCTTCATTAAACTAATACTTAACTTGAATACTAACAGTCATTGATGTAGGGACACTTTAAAGGGTGTATAATGAAAAATTTGAACAGGGTAAACAACTGTTACAAACCAACCCAACAACCACCCAGTAGCCTATTCACAACCAATAATAACCTCATTTCACCCAAAAAAAGAGAACTACTTCATGTGCATTGGTAGAGATTCTGAAAAACAGTTGTCAATTGCTTTGTGGCATCACTGGGGGAACCACTCACTAAACTGGTGGCATAGGAATCAATGCGTGGCACTGCAAACATTGTGCACGTGTTCAGCATTTCACATCACATAGCTATTCTATGAAATGATTATGCAACAAAATGTTCTGACAATAGCCCAGTAGTCAAACTACATGTCGCAAGGTTTTGGATAATTTACAGACGTCCATGTTGATCGAGCGATAAATAGATGACAAGGTGATTTGTAAGGTATAGATAGGCTTATTCATCACTGCAATGTGCCGATCATAACATCTGTAATATCATCATAAAAACAGTAATTTTGTAATGTAAAATATGAGACGCAGGGATCAAAGGAATTTTCATTAAACAAACAACCCGTTAACTGTCCAACTCAATGCCTATCAAGGGGAGTAGTCTACACACACGTCCAAAAGGCTACTGACGGAGTGTAGTCATTAGGTCTGAATGTTAGCTGCCACGGTCTCATCTTAGAAAACACACCATGGTATCTGCCTAGGAACGAAGGAAGGAAGTTATATGCATTTAATAAATAAAGATTACGGTATATTTTGGAGTGTTAAACATTTTCATAAACAATGTGGGATGGCAGTATCAAATGTATGTGAACCGGAGAATATCTACACAAATAAATATTGTCCAGTTGAAGCTACTTTTATGAGTAGCTAGATGCAGATATATTGATTACAGAAACTGTGCAAAGCTGGTGGATATGTAAATCAAATACGCCATTCTCATCACTGATGGGCCAGGCGCCACTTGTAATAAACTTGTCTCCACATTACAGCGCCACAGCCAACTTTCAACTATTACTAAGCTACTAGGCTACTCTATTGTGGTCGAAGTATTGACAATAGAAATGCTACAGTCATTTGAATAAATCTATAAAGTAGTTTAAAAAGAGGTAGGCTACCTTTGGCTGGCTGTCATGTTCCAGTAAGCCAAAATTAGTCTGATGAATTTTTTTAACAGTGATAATTATCCAACAAAGTAGTTAAGGTTATGGCCACAAAATTAGATCCTGACTGTGCATGCCTGCATTGCATGATCCATGTTGCAAATGTGAAGCGCAAGCCATTGATCATACAGGCTTGTCACATATCTGGATGCTCAAAATGGATGTATTTATATTTATAAAATCAGATATCTATATGAATGAATAGGCAGGTCCATCTTAATTCTGGTATTAGGCAATGGCCTATCGATTTCAACAAAAATATTCATCCCTTTCCAGGTTACATCCATGGCCACTGCTATAGTAATATGCTGCAGTTGATTGACTGGTTCCTTGAGTGATGTTAAAGTCCATTATTTCAGAACGTTCAAAGGTATTTTGCAAACTGTTGGTTTAAATTTCATATTGTTTATTTTTTAGGCAAACATTTTTGGGCAAACATTTGTTTACATCTCTGTAAGTGAGCATTTCTCCTTTGCTAAGATAATCCACCTGACAGGTGTGGCAAATCAAGAAGCTTTTTAAACAGCATGGTCATTACACAGGTGCACCTTGTGCTGGGGACAATAACGCCATTAAAATGTGCAGTTTTGTCACTCAACACAATGCCACAAATGTCAAGTTGAGGGAGTGTGCAATTGGCATGCTGACTACCAGAGAATTTAATGTTCATGACTCCAAAGTCGTTTTAGAGAATTTGGCAGTACGTCCAACATGCCTCACAAAGGCAGACCACGTGTAACCACGCCAGCTCAGGACCTCCACATCTGACGTCTTCACCTGCAGGGGGTTGTAGAGTGCTGAGGAGTATATCTGTCTGTAATAAAGCCCCATTGTGGGGGAAAAACTAATTCTGATTGGCTGGGCCTGGCTCCCCAGCCCCTAGCCAGTCATGTGAAATCCACAGATTAGGACCTACTGAATTTATTTTGATTGAATGATTTCCTTCTATGAACAGTAACTCTGGAAAATCTTTGAAATTGTTGCATGTTATGTTTATATTTTTGTTCAGTAATCACTGCATTCGGGAAAGTATTCAGACCCCTTGACTTTTTCCACATTATTTGTTACTTTACAGCGTTATTCTAAAATAGATTTTTTTTAAAGTAGTATTTCTCAATCTACACACAATACCCCATAACGACAAAGCAAAAAACTGTTTTTTACATTTTGGGGCAGATTTATTAAAAATAGAAAACAGAAATACCTTATTTGCATAAGTATTCAGACCCTTTGCTATGAGACTCGAAATTGAGCTCAGGTGCATCCTGTTTTAATTGATCATCCTCGAGATGTTTCTACAACTTGATTGGAGCCCACTTGTGGTAAATTCAATTGATTGGACATGATTTGGAGAGGCACACACCTGTCTTTATAAAAGGTCCCACAGTTGACAGTGCATGTCAGAGCAAAACCAAGCCATGAGGTCTATAGAGAAATTGTCCGTAGAGCTCCGAGACAGGATTGTGTCGAGGCACTGATCTGGGGAAGAGTACCAAAACATTTCTGCAGCATTGAAGGTCCCCAAGAACACATTGGCCTCGATCATTCTTAAATGGAAGAAGTTTGGAACCCCCAAGACTCTTCCTAAAGCTGGCCGCCTGGCCAAACTGAGCAATTGGGGGAGAAAAGCCTTGGTCAGGGAGGTGACCAAGAACCCAATGGTCACTCTGAGAGAGCACCTCTGTGGTGATAGGAGAACCTTACAGAAAGACAACCATCTCTGCAGCACCACCAACCAGGCCTTTATGTTAGAGTGGCCAGACAGAAGCCATTCCTCAGAAAAAGGCACGACAGCCCGCTTGGAGTTTGCCAAAAGGCACCTAAAGATTATCAGACCATGAAAAACAAGATTCTCTGGTCTGATGAAACCAAGGTTGAACTCTTTGGCCTGAATGCCAAGTGTCACGTCTGGAGGAATCCTGGCACCATCCCTAAGGTGAAGCATGGTGGTGGCAGCATCATGCTGTGGGAATGTTTTTTTTCAGCGGCAGGGACTGGGAGACTAGTCAGGATTGAGGGAAAGATGAACAGAGCAAAGTACAGAGAGATCCTTTATGAAAACCTGCTCCACAGCGCTCAGGACCTCAGACTGGGGCGAAGGTTCACCTTCCAATAGGACAACAACCCTAAGCAGAGCCAAGACAACGCAGGAGTCTCTGAATGTCATTGAGTGGCCCAGCCAGAGCCCGGGCTTGAACCCGATCTAACATCTCTGGAGAGACCTGAAAATAGCTGTGCAGCGATGCTCCCCATCCAACCCGACAGAGCGGAATGGGAGAAACTCCCCAGATACAGGTGTGCCAAGCTTGTAGCGTCATACCCAAGACTCAAGGCTGTAATCGCTGCTAAATGTGCTTCAACAAAGTACTGAGTAAAAGATGTGAATACTTGTGTAAATGTGATACTGATTTTTTTATATATATTTTTTGCAACATTTTCTAATAATCTGTTTTTGCTTTGTCATTAAGGAGTATTGTGTGTAGATTGATGAGGGGGAAAAAACAATTTAATCAATTTTAGAATAAGACTAACGTAACAAAATGTGGAAAAGGTCAAGGGGTCTGAATACATTCCAAATGCACTGTATATAGAATAACAAATAATACTACGGTGCTTGGTGAAGTGTTTCCTTCTCCATGACCCCTTGTTTCATATACATCCTTTAAATGCACCATTCAGTGGAAAGATGACCATCCCATCACAACGGCTATGAGGGACTTTTTTATATACAAATGTGTTTTTTCCCACATTTACTTTGCAGTTAACATTAAATTGATAAGTTTTGGGGGAAAGTTTGTCTACCCAGAAGACAGTTATCATCATCATCGCTAACTGGCTACATGAAGTAAATGATAGACAAACATACGCACCACGCAGGCAATATTGCTGGAAATGAATTGGTAGATATTGTCTTACCTTTGGCTTTTTAAGCCAATTGTGACAAACTAGGGGTGGGGTAATGTCAACGTGGATTGGATAGTAGTCGGGAGCTTGAGGTGTCTGATACTTGGGAGATTTGTTCATTACAGTTTGCAGTGGAAAACGTGAAAAATACATTCAGAATTGTTTGGCGAGCTACTCATAGGTGGGCTCAGAGCTACTGGTAGCTCACAATGGACCTGTAGGAGACCCTTGGGCTACAAGATGAATTGATGGACCACGTCAAATTGGCTAGCTAGTTACAGTAGCTAATGACAGAGCACATCAATTTGGCTAGTTAACGAGCTAACTGTCAGGGGATAAACTAGAAAGTTATTATTGCTTGATTTGGTAACATAACTTTACCAGGACGAGTTAAATGCAAATACTTGCAAATGTCAAGCTCTCTCCAAAAAAGCCTAGTCTCTCAACAAGCAAGATAAATGACAAGTTGTTTGCTTAGCTAGCTACATGCCAAATATATAGGCTACCCTCCCTCAAGTATCTGAAAATATAGGAATTGATCTTTCCTGATCATGAAAGGCACGCAGCTTTTTTTGCTGTAACTGATGATCGAGCTAAATGTCTGGGGACGTGGTGGTCTAATGTATGGTTAGTTACCTGTACCTTGGCTGGCCCTCTGAATTGGTTGTTCCTCCCTCTGCTACCAGACCTGGAGCCTGAACCAGGTCTAGAGCCAGAGCTGGGCCTGGACCCTGTACTGCCATTACTACTGTGGTCCCACTCATCCTGCGTGGGGGGGGTAGAGACAGACAGAGATAGACAGTGGGAGGAAGAGAGGGATTAAGATCAATACCATATCAAATCCTCCTTTGCAGAAAACACAGAACATGTGATATGCAATGCTGATTGTATTGTCAATAAGACACATTTCTATTATCTATGAGGGAGGAGAGTGGAGAGTAAGGATCCAATATGTTCCCATCCACAGTTCGTGGTTAGCAGCGGTGTGGGGTAATAAATTGAGATATGTCTGTAATTGTCTATCAGGCAGGTCTGTGTCTGCTGCTGAGTCTGAATACCATTTACATGATGAATGTTACCATGAGCACTGAGGGAGGGAGGAAGGGAAAAAAGCGAGGGAGAGAGAGGTGTGGGTGGCGGGAGGGGCGTTGGTCATGTTGGGTAGCAAGGGAGAACCAGAATGCTGACAGGGCTGGTAACCCCGAGCAACCACAGCTCCCCATGGCCATTCTGACTCGGTGCTGCTAAGCACAACTGACTGCTGCTGGCTGAATAAAGGTTGCAGCAGCCAGTGACTGTTTTGTCCCAATGGTCACAGTCTGGCCCCATACCCTAGTACAGGCTGGCTGGCTGCATGCATACAGGTTGACAAATAGAGCAGCCAGTCAGTGCCTTGGTTCAGTGGATGGACGGACACACACACACACACACACCTCTTAACCCTACTACAGACTGCCTGCCTGACTGGCTGGGGTATTCCGCTAACCCCTGGTGGCCCGTTCCCCCTCATTTATATCCAGGTCCTTCCCTAGTGGTTTCTGTCTGTGTGTGTACATTCCTCAGAGCAGTTTGAGACAAGTTCAGGTACCTCCCAGTTTCACAAAAGAAGAAAATGTAACGTTTTCTCCCTAATGCACACAACCCAGACCCACAACACTGTACGCAGATACCACACAGAGAGACTCAATAGGCCAGGCCAGAAGGTCATGTTCTCTGTTAATTCAATTTCATGTAATTTGATTATTTCATCAGTGCCTCTCACAAAGTCATTTGTCAGACGTAACGCAGCCGCCTTATCCCACCAGATAACAGCCTAGTGCTTGGGAAAGGAAAAAAATATATCAGGCGATGATACAAAGAATAATATGTCTCCCCTTATCCTCTCTCTCCTTTTTCTTTTCCTTAGCCCACAGTAACAGCTGAAAGGGAGAAAGACTAAAGCTGCATCTCTCTATCGGCCCTGGTCAAAAGTAGTGCATTTATAGTGATTAGTGTGGCATTTGGGCTGCAGCCTAGGCTAAAATCAATACATCCTCACAAGGGCCTGATCAGCATCTGAATAGCTCTCTGTTTCTGGGATAGATATGGGAGCAACATGAGTCATGACTGTGCAGATTGAGATGAAAGGGAAAACTAGGTCCTCGGTGATCCCAGAGAAGTCAAGAGATTCAGTTACACTGCTATCCTGAAACTGCTGTCCTCAAATCTCTTCCTCAGAAACCGACACACCCCAGACACTAACCTCTAACCCTCAGTCTTTACCTGACTACAACCAACCCAACTGTCCACAAGACAGCCTCAAGTCACTCTGTGTGCAAACAAGGGCTTAGAACGGGCTCCAACTGCTTAGTTCAAATGAAAGTGAAGCAAAGAAGCAGGTGGCAGATGACTGAATCAGTGCCCAGAAGACCAGAGGGCAGGCTGCAGCAGCAGCCCTGCGTCTGCGTCACTCTCTCTCCAGCAACACAAACGCCTAACATACCTGACCATAATATATACCTATGCCTTTATGACCTAAGGTATAAACTATTAATACGGACCCAAAAATAAAATCTCTTTCAACCTCAGGTCACCTCACCATACAGTATCAATGTATTGTTACCATACACAACCTATAGGCCAAACTATAGAATAATTTTTACATGCACATACTAACCATGTCAGGTTATCGACTGGAGCAAAATCAAAACCTTACATAAACTGCAATGGCTTTGAGTAAGGTAAGTATCAGAGCCTGAGGTAGCTTGTATGTAGCTGAAACAGCATTCCTGGTTATGGGGAGCCCCTAAGGCAAGGGTCTCCAACCTTTTCTAGCATGAGAGCTACTTTTAAATAAAGAAATAGGCACAATCTTCTCCTCTACCCTGCAATGTGTCCCCGGGCTCTTGGTGTAAAAGAAATGTGTTTCTGTCAATATACCCAGTAAAATAGTGGTTAATAAACAGTATTTGGCATAGCAGGCCCCATAAAATGCTCTATTGTATTTTTCTAAATTCTGTTCTGGGTTTTTCCCCCCAGTTTTTTCCCTCAACTCTCAATATGACAATTATTCACAGAGAAACAAGGTAAACATTTGTTTCATATAAATAAAGATTTGCACTGCAAATCCCCTTTAATTGTGCATCTAGTAAGAGGAATGTGTCAGTTTAGTGAGGTTTCTCCTGTTAGGCCTACTGCTGCAGCACATCATGGAAGAGTTTGAAAAACAATTGATACAAATAATGATGATAAAGTTCTGTCAGGTAAGCCTATTTTGTATTTAGATGAGAAGGTTTTTGTGGAAAATATTTCTGTCTACCCCATTGAGCTACCCACAAGACGGTTATCCTTAGCATCGATAACTGGTTACACACGGAGTGATAAACGCACGCACCAGACAGGGGCAATATTGTGTTACTTTTGGCTTTTTAAGCCAATAGTGGCTAACCAGGGTTGGGATCATGTCAATGTGGCTTTGATTGGATAGCATCCATAAGCTTATGAGGGTTTGCAATGGAGAATTGTTTTTAAAGAAATGCATGTACTTTCAGAATTGCTTGGCGAGCTCCTCATAGGTGGGCTAAGAGCTACTTGAAGACCCCTGCCCTACTAAGGTAAGGTGTGTGTGTGCCTTAGGGAGGAGGAGGATTTTACAGGCCTGTGTTAAAAGAATTGGATGAGCTGGTGTGAAATCTCCTGCCTTGGGTTTGCCTCCTCTCAAACACATGCACGCATACTTCAAACAAATATTTTATTTTTGCTAGGTAGCGTTAGTCGTCTGTACTTGTGCCAAAACGCCGGAATTTGATCCTATAGCTTGTTTTCCACCTTTTTAAATAGTGAGTGAACATATTTTCAGCACTTTTATTTCCATGACTGATCAAAACTAATTTTGTCATCCTCTCTCTCGTGTATCTGCATCAAACATATACAGAGCAATATGTTTGGAACATCGAAACGCAAAACAAATAGAATAGTGAGAATCGCTTTTTAAAAAAAAAAGAAAAACAAGAGGGCTCACCCTGGGCAAGCAGTGGTCGGTCCAACACAATCAAACCGACACCAACAATGGAACACTACCACACATTAGAGGTCGAACGATTAATCGGAATGGCCGATTAATTAGGGACGATTTCAAGTTTTCATAACAATCGGTAATTGCCATTTTTGGACACCGATTATGGCTGATTACATTGCACTCCACGAGGACACTGCGTGGCAGGCTGACTACCTGTTATGCGAGTGCAGCAAGGAGCCAAGGTAAGGTGCTAGCTAGCATTGAACTTATCATATAAAAAAACAATCAATCTTAACATAATCACTAGTTAACTACACATGGTTGATGATATTACTAGTTTATATAGCTTGTCCTGCGTTGCTTATAATCGATGCGGTGCCTGTTAATTTATCATTGAATCACAGCCTACTTCACCAAAACGGGTGATTTAACAAGCGCATTCGCAGAAAAAGCACTGTCGTTGCATCAATGTGTACCTAACCATAAACATCAACACCTTTCTTAAAATCAATACACAAGTATATATTTTTAAACCTGCATATTTAGTTAATATTGCCTGCTAACATGAATTTCTTTTAACTAGGGAAATTGTGTCAATTCTCTTGCGTTCTGTGCTACAGAGTTAGGGTATATGCAGCAGTTTGGGTCACCTGGCTCGTTGCGAACTGTGTGAAGACCATTTCTTCCTAACAAAGACAGCCAACTTCGCCAAACGGGGGATGATTTAACAAAAGCGCATTTGCGAAAAAAGCACAATCGTTGCACAATTGTACCTAACCATAAACATCAATGCCTTTCTTAAAATCAATACACAGAAGTATATTTTTTTAAACCTGCATATTTAGTTCTAAGAAATTCATGTCAGCAGGCAATATTAACTAGGGAAATTGTGTCACTTCTCTTGCATTCATTGCACGCAGAGTCAGGGTAAATGCCACAATTTGTGCCACCTGGCTCGTTGCGAACTAATTTGCCAGAATTTTACATAATTATGACATAACATTGAAGGTTGTGCAATGTAACAGGAATATTTAGACTTATGGATGCCACCCGTTAGATAAAATATGGAACGGTTCCGTATTTCACTGAAAGAATAAACGTTTTGTTTTCGAAATGATAGTTTCCGGACTTGACCATATTTATGACCTAAGGCTCATATTTCTGTGTGTTATTATATTATAATTAAGTCTATGATTTGATAGAGCAGTCTGACTGAGCGGTGGTAGGCAGCAGCAGGCTCGTAAGCATTCATTCAAACAGCACTTTACTGCATTTGCCAGCAGATCTTCGCTGTGCTTCAATCATTGCGCTGTTTATGACTTCAAGCCTATCAACTCCCGAGATGTGGCTGGCAATACTAAAGTACCTATTAGAATATCCAATAGTCAAAGGTATATGAAATACAAATGGTATAGAGAGAAATAGTCCTATAATAACTACAACCTAAAACTTCTTACCTGGGAATATTGAAGACTCATGTTAAAAGGTACCACCAGCTTTCATATGTTCTCATGTTCTGAGCAAGGAATTTAAACGTTAGCTTTTTTACAGGGCACATATTGCACTTTTACTTTCTTCTCCAACACTTTGTTTTTGCATTATTTAAACCAAATTGAACATGTTTCATTATTTATTTGAGACTAAATTGATTTTATTGATGTATTATATTAAGTTAAAATAAAAGTGTTAATTGATCATTCAGTATTGTTGTAATTGTCATTATTACAAATATATATATAAAAAAATGCTTCTTTTTTACATTTTTATTTAATTTATTTAAAAATCGGCCGATTAATCGGTATCGGCGTTGAAAAATCATAATCGGTCGACCTCTACCACACATCATTGGTTGAAACAGGAGGAAACAGAGAGAGCCAGAGACATGTGTGTGTCTCCCTGCACCCTGTGCTAGCAGACACGGGCAAACGCACTCTGCCACGTCGTCGTTGCCAACAGGCACAGACAAACACAAAGCCGGAGGCGGCACATGGGGGAAACCCCATCCACCGGACTAGAAGAACCCTGGCTATGACGTCAGCATTCAGAAACATAACTGAACACGACCTTGTTCTCAGCTATACAACCGGGCTACAACCCCCTATATTCCACCACTGACAGAACAACACCTACTGTACCATGATATCCCAGGGTAGTTAGCTATGCAAACACACAGGCACCATAAAGCCCATGCAAATAGGAGGAGGATTAGTGAGAGAGGTCTCAATTTATGACCAGCCAGTCTGGATATGTTATCAGCCCAGCTGCCAGCATGCCCGGTGGAAACTCACTTATGCCTACATTTTGCAAGTGATGAACACTTGTCTTCATCCATCCTACACTTCAGCAGAGCCTCGAACTGATATACATCGTAAGCAAAGCTGCCATCATCAGAGATTAAATAAATTGAATTCAAAATGCATCTGGTCTCTTTTAGCATGGAGCTTGCTTATGACGGTTGTGTCCTAAGGGCATTTGCTATGTGACCAAAGTAGTAACCCAATGAAACAGCATTAATGTGCTGTATGTATGCATGTCTGACTGGAGCCAAATGTTAGTAACCTTGGCTGTCATCGAGATCTCGTTTCCCCCTAATCAATGATCGTACATAGAGGTTCAGCACAGCTGTGTGTTATGTGTAGACCTTCAGCCAGCATTTCCTCCAGAATTCAGACACATCATACAGTCCAAACACTCACTGGTTTGGTAGAGCCCCTCCCCCACGAGGGTGACCAACTCCCGTCTTTCTTGTCATTGCAGTCCTCTGTCCACTAGGTCAGAGGGAGAGAGAGAGAGAGGGAAAATTCATTGAAATGACAATTACTGGTGGAAAGAAAGAAGTTTACAAATATCTCCTTCTCTACCCTCTGCCAGCTGGTCAATGTTGTCCCCTAATTTTTGCTTGGCTATTTTGTGAATGCTGCTCAGCTGGCAATGCATCCCATGAGGTAAACTAGCATGTTTTCTGTGCACGTACGAAAGCCACCAGGTTTGGGTTTTAGAGTTACAGTGCTTTCAGGAAGTATTCACACCCTTTGACTTTTTCCACAGTCACGTTACAGCCTTATTCGAACTTAATTACAAAATAAAGCAATCTACACACAATACTCAACAATGACAAAGCAAAAACAGGTTTAGACATTTTTGCAAATGTATTAAAAATAAAAAACAAAAATATCTTATTTACATAAGTGTTCAGACCCTTTGCTATGAGACTCAAAATTGAGCTCAGGTGCATCCTGTTTTCCATTGATCATCCTTGAGATGTTTCTACAACTTGATTGGAGTCCAACTGTGGTAAATTCAATTGATTGGACATGATTTGGAAAGAGACACACATCTATATAAAGTCCCACAGTTGAAAGTGCATGTCAGAGCAAAAGGGAGGTGACCAAGAACCCGATGGTCAATCTGACAGAGCTCTTGAGTTCCTCTGTGGACAGCGGAGAACCTTCCAGAAGGACAACCATCTCTGCAGCACTCCACCAAATCAGGCCTTTAGGGTAGAGTGGCCAGACGGAAGACACTCCTAAGTAAAAGGCACATGACAGCCTGCTTGGAGTTGCCAAAAGGTACCTAAAGACCCTCAAACTATGAGAAATAAGATTCTCTGGTCTGATGAAACCAAGAGTGAACTCTCAGGCCTGAATGCCAAGTGTCACGTCTGGAGGAAACCTGGCATCGTCACTACGGTGAAGCATGGTGGTGGCAGCATCACAGTTATTTTGCTCCGTTCAAGACAAAGATGAACAGAGCAAAGTACAGAGAGATCCTTGATGAAAACCTGCTCCAGAGCACTTAGGACCTCAGACTGGGGCGAATGTTAACCTTCCAACAGGACAATGAGCCTTAGCACACAGCCAAGACAACGCAGGATTGGCTTCGGGACAAGTCTTTGAATGTCCTTGAGCAGCCCAGCCCGAGCCCGGACTTGAACACGATCTAACATCTCTGGAGAGACCTGAAAATAGCTGTGCAGCAACGCTCACCATCCAACCTGACAGAGCTTGAGAGGATCTACAGAGAGGAATGGGAGAAACTCCCCAAATACAGGTGTGCCAAGCTTGTAGCGTCATACCCAAGAAGACTCAAAGCTGTAATCGCTGCCAAAGGTGCTTAAACTAAGGACTGAGTAAAGGGTCTGAATACTTACATAAATGTGATATTTCGTTTTTTTTATTTTTTTATAAATGTGCAAAATTTCAAAAAACATGTTTTTGCTTTGTCATTATGGTGTATTTTGTGTAGATTGATTAGGGGGAATAAAAACAATTGAATCAATTATTTTAAACTAATCCCGGGTCGCTAATTATTGGTTTAATAACAAACAACGATGTTCAGTCATGTTACCTAGCTAGCTAACAACCTGTTAACTTGACAGTAGGTTTAGGCACAGGAAGAAAGGAAAAGGGTCTGATACCCATGAGATGTGCTTCAAAATGGTAGGATTCATATAGGCCTAATGCAAACCTAAACTATATCAAAAATCTATTTATTTCTGGTGCTTCTTAAATTGTTTGGTGCCTAACGTTTTAAAAGTTGGAAGCAGTGGGTGTGTTTGTGGGAGAGCGAGAGAGTGGTGTGTGTTTATGAGTGAGGGAGGGAGAGAGAGTGAGGAAGGGAGTGTGTGTGTGTGTAGTGTATATCATGACATGTATACCACAGGAGGTCGTGGCACCTTAATTAGGGAGGACTGGCTCGTGGTAATGGCTGTAGCGGAATGGTATCAAACACATGGTTTCTATGCGTTTGATTCCATTTGCTCCATTATGAGCCATCCTCCCTTCAGCAGCCTACACTGATGCATATTCCTTCCTACCATTCCTCCAACCAATATGAGCAAATCAGGCGTTCTATGCAGTATTCTACTGTACACTGAACAGTGTGAAGTTAAATGTAATGTGTTGTATTAAGTAGAAGTGTGAATTTCAGTGACAGGTTTTTGGAGAACGGGGGACGGAGCGAACAGGATGCTCGGCCACTGATTTTTTTCCACCATGGTATCGCGATACTATTTGGTATCATGATACTTCGTCTGATATCGTATCGTTTGTTAAAATGTTGGTATCGTGACAAGCTTAGACTACTTGTATCAGCATCAATGTAGCCATTCTGGTCCCGTTTAGCATTAGCCTTAGCTAACCTGTGAAACGTGGGACTGGGGCTTGTTGTCTCCGTCCAGGTACGTCTCGTTTTTGTCTCCCAGAAGGCCTTGCACCTGGTACTCCAGCACGTAGCTGTCGATGAAGCGCTCCAGCTCCTCAATCTCCTGCGAGCGAGTGCTGCCAGCCTCTGAGGACGCGGACGCCACCGACGAGTTTTCCATGGCAACCTGCTGCCTGCCCGCCGGCAGGGGAGGGAGGAGAGGACCTGCAGAGAGGTGCGGGAGAAATGGCTGGTTAATAGAGATCAAAACAAAAACATGACTGCAGCATATCCACTTAAAACAACCATGTTGAGTCAAGAAGCTATAAGTGTGTCATTCAGACGGATAGTTCAATCATTTTCATTCAAGTAAAGTTCATTCAAAGACATCCATTAAGAAAATGTCAAATAGACACTGTCAGACTTCTCAGAAGACTGAACACCAAATCCAAACCACCCCCATTCAGGGAAGAGCAGTAATAACACTACTCCAGCCGCAGGGGAGGCATAGTGTGTTTACGTCCCAGACAGAGTTGGTCTTCAGTCCTACTGCTACGCCCAGGCCCAGCATGCAGCAGAACAGTCTAGTCCCAGTCGGTCTGTCTCACCTCCTAACCTTGTCCCCAGACCAGAGCCAGACACAGTGAGTTATGAAACAGGACAGCTTTGTCTCTCTGCAGGGGTTTTACTAGGCACTAACTCAGCCATGGCTCGTTGGCTGAAGCCTATGGGGATATCAAACGCCCAAATGAAGGTATGTAGTAAACACAGGCTTAGCAGATCTTCTACGTTTTGTTCTATGAAAATCTTCAGCTAATATCCCTTTTTGTGAATTTGGAAGCATTTATGTAATCCAAACAAGCACATAAAGGCTTCATATTCATACACACTGATATTATTTCATAGAACAACACGTTTAAAGATCTCCTATAAGCCTCAGACCTTATTTTCCCTATTCATTTCCCTCATAGGAATGGCTGAATGAACCAAAGGTAACTCATTTCAGTTTTTTAGGACTACAAGATGGTGAGATCTATGCACCCTGCTTGTGTTGTCTCTCTCGTCGTGATGTGTGTTTTGTCCTATATTTAAATGTTATTTATTTTTTATCCCAGCCCCCGTAGGAAGTCTTTTGCCTTTTGGTATTATCGTCATTATAAATAAGAATTTATTATTAACTGACTTGCCCAGTTAAACAAAAGGTTAAAAAAATAAATACAATTATATATAAAAATCCATCTTTCCTTCACTTTCTTTCTCTCCCTCTTCCCAACTCTACCTCTCCTTCCCTGTGTTTTATCTGACCGCCTGTTGGTGGTCACATGACTAAGGCCTGCTGCTAAGCTTCTTTACACCACTGCCCTGCCTGAGCACTGGCCATGCCATGCAAGAGGATTTACTATGGGAGCAGAGCAGCCTGAATAGTGGTATAGTAGTAGGCCTGTGTTGAGGCCTGCCTGAGGCAGTTGTATGTAGGCCACTCTCAACCAATTAATGGGGGGGGGGTAAATGCAGACAATTTTTCTTCTTTACAAAGGACATTAGTCTACTAAGCAGACTGATTAACGCTTCTTGTTCCTGTAAATTTACGTACTAATGCTCTGATCCTCATTCTATTGCTGCTATACCTATAGGTTTTAATCTCACTGTGTAGATATGATCCACTAATCGGAGGCCTGATTAGCCTAGCTAATGAGGCTAATGCTAACTCCACTGATGGCTACACATTCACCAGTTGACCACATTAAAAGTAGCCTGCCTGAAGCGACTCACGTGGTCCACAGCGAGGGAGAGCTGTGACACACTGGTCTGAACAGGAGTCCGTTAGCGCAGTATTCGCTAGTGATGGGAAGGGGGTGTATAGTTAAATATAGGGATATTATTTTGGATGAAATATCTTATTGTATTGACAATATCACAATATAATTTTGGCGCTAGACAGCTGTACATGCAACAAAACGCCAGTATTTTTCCTCTATAGTTTGTACTCCATCTTTTTAAATAGGGAGCCTATTTATTTTTCAGCCCTTTTATTTCCATGACTGATCAAAACATGTTTTGTCATGGCTCTGTCTTGTCCATCTGCAGCAGACAAATGGTGAGCAATGTTTTTTTGGAACATCGAATCTCAAAATCACAGTATCGAATTGCAATGCATTTAGCAGAGGCATTCAACTCTTGCCCTATGAGGTCCAGAGCCTGCTGGTTTTCTGTTATACCTGAACTAATTACACTCACCTGGTGACGCAGGTCTAAAACGTGCCCGTTTAAGAAAAAATGTAGGAAAAAAAAAGCAGTGGAACTGGCTTCGAGGTTCAGAGTTGAGTTTGAGGGGCATATAGAATCTTAAGAATCGCAATACATATCATATCGGCACCGAAGTATCGTGATGATATCGTATCGTGAGATCCCCAGCAATTCCCAGCCCTAATTAGAATCAAAGCTTTGGTCAGTGTTTCCCGGTGACCCTAATTACACTTACAAATATACAAATGCAACATGCAAAGATTTTAGTGTTACATAAGGAAATCAGTCAATAGAAATAAATTCATTAGGCCCTAATCTATGGATTTCAAATGAATGGGAATACATAAATCTGTTGGTCACAGATACCTTAAAAAAAGTAAGGGCATGAGTCAGTGGTGTGACCACAATTTGCCTCATGCAGCACGACACATCTTCGCATGAAGTCGATCAGGCTGTTGATCGCAGCATGGGGAATGTTGTCCCACTCCTCTTCAATAGCTGTGCAAAGTTGCTGGATATTGGCCAGTCCACGTGATATGCTGATAAAATTTAGGGAGCCTTGTTTTCAGATTAGCTTTGTTAAAATCCCCAGCTACAATAAATGCAGCCTCAGGATATGTGGTTTCCAGTTTACATAGAGTCCAATGAAGTTCTTTCAGGGACGTCGAGGTGTCTGCTTGGGGGGGGGGGATATACACCGCTGTGATTATAATCGAAGAGAATTCTCTTGGTAGATAATGCGGTCGGCTCCCTCATGTGGTACCCTTCCTACAGGCTCATCCTGATATGACCCTCCAGCATGACAACGCCACCAGCTATACTGCTCGTTATGTGCGTGATTTCCTGCAAGACAGGAATGTCAGTGTTCTGCCATGACCAGCGAAGAGCCCAGATCTCAATCCCATTGAGCACCTCTGGGACCTGCTGGATCGAAGGGTGAGGGATAGGGCTAGGGACATTCCCCCCAGAAATGTCTGGGAACTTGCAGGTGCCTTGGTGGAAGAGTGGGGTAACATCTCACAGCAAGAACTGGCAAATCTGATGCAGTCCACAAGGAGGAGATGCACTGCAGTACTTAATGCAGCTGGTGGCCACAACAGATACTGACTGTTACTTTTGATTTTGACCACCCCTTTGTTCAGGGGCACATTATTCCATTTCTGTTAGTCCCATGTCTGTGGAACTTGTTCAGTTTATGTCTCAGTTGTTGAATCTTGTTATGTTCATACAAGTATTTACACATGTTAAGTTTGCTGAAAATAAACGCAGTTGTCAGTGAGAGCACGTTTCTTTTTTTGCTGAGTTTATAAACAGATCTACCAATTCTTAGACTTGCTTTCAATAAGAATGACAGATCAATAAATCACATTTATGTGAATTTGGTCAGGTCACCCAAAAATATACATTATGCATCTTTAAGAATGCTTCCCAGAAGCACTCTATTCAGACATGCACGCACACCCTGCTGCTGCAGGTAGGATGAAATTATAATTCTTGTTTTCAACTAGCGCCGGCTGTCGGCTATACATCCGATTACAGACTCATTTTCAGCCAGGCACTTTCCCACTTAAATTAACTAGGCTAATTTTCAATTCACTAGCCAGAAAAAAGTCTGCCAAGCCTCCTCCCCCTAGAATGAACGTTATGCATCTTCTAGTGATCTATTGATAGGACAGGCGCGTGTCAGTCACAAAGTGAGCGATGACAGGGAAAGACTGCTGGTTTGACAGCGCGCTGTAGGTCCCGCCTCTCGGTACCTGGGTGTGTGTGTGTGTTGTGTGTGTGCTGTTGTTGCAGTCAAATTTCACTACACGCAGGAAGAGAGCATGAATTTATATGTCCCATAATGTGAGTGAATTTGCTTCCCACATATGTGGAAACAATGAGTTGAAATCCACATACATACACACATACATACATACATACATACATATATGTGTATGTATATATATGCACACACACACACACACACACACACACACACACACACACACACACACACACACACACTTGTATTTCGCGCCACGCGATTCCACTGGCTGTTGAATAGAGTGGGATGCTAACGTCCCACTGGCCCAGAGAGGTTAACTGACTTGCCTAGTTAAATAAAGGTTAAAAAAAAATATATATATATATATGTAAAAAGCTAGCCTAAGCTATATGTCAACAAAGGAGGATGAGATCACAAACTTTGACACAGGAAGGTCCTAGGTAGTAGGCTATCCCAGCCTAGCCACAGTGGTCAGGGAGCAAAGGAGGAATAAACAAAGGTCTTTGGTGGAATTAGTGTAACCATTACTTTTAAGAGAGAGCAGCTATTAGGCTAATTAAAACCCCACCAAGCTGCTGAAAGATACACGATGTATATGAAAGTACACTACCAGTGAAAAGTTGACACACCTACTCATTCAAGGGTTTTTCCTAATGGTTACTATTTTCTACAATGTAGAATAATAGTTAAGACATCAAAACTAATGAAATAAAACATATGGAATTATGTAGTAACAAAAAAAAGAGTTCTATACTTATGTTTAAATATATTTTATATTTGAGATTCTTCAAAGTAGCCACCCTTTGCCTTGACAGATTTGCACACTCTTGGCATTCAAATGGAATGCACTCTTGGCAGTCAAATGGAATGCATTTCAATTAACAGGTGTGCTTTGTTAAAAGTTGATGTGTAAAAGTTGATGTGTAATTTCTTTCCATCTTAATGCGTTTGAGCTAGTCAGTTGTGTTGTGACAAGGTAGGGGTGGTAAATAGAAGATAGCCCTATTTAGTAAAAGACCAAGTCCATATTATGGCAAAAACAGTTCAAATAATCAAAGAGAAGCGACAGTCCATCATTACTTTAAGACACGACACGAAGGTCAGTCAATGTGGAACATTTCAAGAACTTTGAAAGTTTCTTCAAGTGCAGTCACAAAAACTATCAAGCGTTATAATGAAACCACCACAGGAAAGAAGACCCAGAGTTAACTCTGCTGCAGAGGATAAGTTCAATAGAGTTAACTGCAGCTGATTGCAGCCCAAATAAATGCTTCACAGAGTTCAAGTAACAGACACATCTCAACATCAACAGTTCAGAGGAGACTGCGTGAATCAGGCCTTCATGGTTGAATTGCTGTAAAGAAACCACTACTAAAAGGCCACCAATAAGAAGCAGACTTGCTTGGGCCAAGAAACACAATCAATGGACATTAGACCTGTGGAAATCTGTCCTTTGGTCTGGTGAGTCCAAATGTTATATTTTTTGTTCCAACCATCGTGTCTTTGTGAGACACACAGTAGGTGAACGGATGATCTCCGCATGTGTGGCTCCCACCGTGAAACACGGAGGTGGTGGTGGGATGGTGTGGGGATGCTTTGCTGGTGACACTGTCAATGATTTATTTAGAATTCAAGACACACTTAACCAGCATGGCTACCACAGCATTCTGCAGCGATGCGCCATCCAATCTGGTTTGCGCTTAGTGGGACTATCATTGGTTTTTCCAACAGGACAATGAACCAAAACACAGCTCCAGGCTGTGTAAGGGCTATTTGACCAAGGAGAGTGATGGAGTGCTGCATCACAAGACCTGGCCTCTACAATCACCCAACCTCAACCCAATTGTGATGGTTTGGGATGAGTTGGACCGCAGAGTGAAGTAAAAGCAGCCAACAAGTGTTCAGCATATGTGGGAACTCCTTCAAGACTGTTGGAAAAGCATTCCCCATGAAGCTGGTTGAGAGAACGCAAAGAGTGTTCAAAGTTGTCATTAAGGCAAAGGGTGGCTAATTTGAAGAATCTAAAATATATTTTGATTTGTTTAACACTTTTGGTTACTACAGGATTCCATAGTTTGATGTGTTCACTATTATTGTAAAATGTAGAAAATAGTAAAAATAAAGAAAAACCCTGGAATGAGTAGGTGTCCAAACTTTTGACTGGTACTGTATGTTGACACCCCAATTAGTGGATTCGGCTATTTCAGCCACACCTGTTGATGACAGGTTTATAATTTCGAGCACATAGCCATGCATCTCCATAGACAAATATTGGTGGCACCGTCATAGGATAACACCTTTCCAACAACTCAGTCAAATGTATGCCCTGCTAGAGCTTCCCCGGTCAACTGTAAGTGCTATTATTGTGAAGTGGAAACGTCTAGGAGCAACAACGGCTCAGCCGTGAAGCGGTAGGCCACACAAGCTCACAGAATGGGACCGCCGAGTGTTTAAGCGCGTAAAGATTGTTGCAACCGAGGACAGGCACTCACTACCGAGTTCCAAACTGCCTCTCGAAGCAACGTCTGCACAAGAACTGTTCGTCGAGCGCTTCATGAAATGGGTTTCCATGGCTGAGCATCCGCACACAAGCACAAGTCCATGCGCAATGCCAAGGGTCGGCTTGAATGGTGTAATGCTCGCCAACATTGGACTCTGGAGCATTGGAAACGCTTTCTCTGGAGGGATTAATCATGCGTCACCATCTGGCAGTCCGACGGACGAATCTGGGTTTGGCGGATGCCTGGAGAACGCTACCTAACCCACAGCATGGTGCCAACTATAAAGTTTGGTGGTGGAGGAATAATGGTCTGGGGCAGTTTAACATGGTTCGGGCTACAGGAAAAGGAGCACCGAGCACGCCCCCATTCTCATAGACGGGGCTGTAGTGGAGCAGGTTGAGAGCTTCAAGTTCCTTGGTGTGCCACCCCAGTCATAGACTGTTCTCTCTACTACCGCATGGCAAGCGGTACCGGAGTGCCAAGTCTAGGACAAAAAGGCTTCTCAACAGCTTTTACCCCCAAGCCATAAGACTCCTGAACCCGGACTATTTGCATTGTGTGCCCCCCCCCCAACCCCTCTTTGACACTGCCGCTACTCTGTTGATCTTATACGCATAGTCACTATAACTATACATTCATGTACATGACACCTCAATTGGCCCGACCAACCAGTGCTCCCGCACATTGGCTAACCGGGCTATCGGCATTGTGTCCCACCACCCGCCAACCCCTCTTTTTACACTACTGCTACTCTCTATTCATCATATATGCATAGTCACTTTAAACATACCTACATGTACATACTACCTCAATAAGCCTGACTAACCAGTGTCTGTATATAGCCTTGCTACTCTTATTTTCAAATGTATTTTTACTGTTGTTTTATTTCTTTACTTATCTACACACTGTGGTGGATGAATCAGAATTAGTTGGGTAACATAGATAATTAAGATGTTTTATTTGCATAATATGCTTATGTGAGATACTTGTCACATGTGAATGTATCTCTTAAACCATGTGAAGGGATGGCGTGATTAATGGGGAACCAATTTATTGGTCTCCACAATGTCTGTGGGCAAGTCACTCCCCTCAATGAGCTTGTCCAGGAGTGGAGTCAAGAAGGGGTTTACTTGAGATGGGAGTATCTAGAGTTGTCAATTGACTTATGCCATTGGATGAGCTAATGGTTCTGTTCTATACCGTACCAGGGAGAGACGGTTCCAGTTTGGGGTAGGAGGACCAGACACTGGTCTATACAATGAACACTGTTGATACAGCAGTTGCTGTCCGCTATGTTTTATAGATATCTTTCATACAAAACTTAACCTTTGTGAACTGTTCCTAAGATCTGTTGTTCGTCATGTACGTTGAGAGGGGTGGGTCTTGGGTATAAAAGATCTTTGTACTTTTGTGTAATCACTTTTTCAATGGTTCATTAGAGATAGCGCATCATTGAAAGTAAAATGCTTTCGCAAAAGCATCTTAATTATTAAAGATGTAGTTTTAAGTATAACTCTGACTGGTGTGTGAAGTTTGTAACTCTCCTCATTTGGTAATGCAGAAATTAGCCACCACAACACACACAACATTTTTTTTTTTTCGCACTATTGGCTAGAGCCTGTAAGTAAGCATTTCACTGTAAGGTGTTGCACGTGACAAACTTTGATTTGATCTAATACCTTTGGGATGAATTGGAACACCGACTGCAAGCCAGGCCTAGTCGCCCAACATCAGTGCCCAACCTCACTAACGATCTTGTAGCTGAATGGAAGCAAGTCCCTGCAGCAGTGTTCCAACATCTAGTGGAAAGCCTTCCCAGAAGAGTGGAGGCTGTTATAGCAACAAAGGGGGGACCACCTCCATATTAATGCCCATGATTTTGGAATGAGATTTTCGACGAGCAGGTGTTCACATACTTCTGGTCATGTAGTGTATATTCCAAGGCAAATACTGATCAAATAACAGAATCAACTACGTGTGGTAACTGAGCACCTGTGGCAGTGTCCGAAAAATCATACTTGCATTCTATATAGTAGGCATGCTGCAAATGCAAAAAAAAGTATGTGAAATACCAAAAATGTTGTATGCTTTAAAATGCCAGGACTACTCATTTCAGCTTTTCATCTAATAGAATTCGCTGCACACTATTGAGAAAGAGAATCGTCTTGAGACGTGTGTTTGACGACAGCTGATAATCAAAGTGGATGCTCTGTACCAAAATGAATTAACGAAATTGCGCATGACACATTCTCAGTAGGATGAGCCTAGTATGCTGATATTTGTTGCTTACTGCATTCCTTTTTTCCTAAAACAGTATGTTCTAAATAGTATGTGATACAATTAGTGCACAGTAAGCAGATTAATTAAGTAGTAGGCAAGTCAGATTTCGGACACAGCCAGTGTCACAGAGTTACATAACGGTGCACACATGGTGGCGTGTTTCAAACCAAACGACCCTCTCCTCTCAAAAAGGGCCCAACGTATATATATTCTTGAGCTGGGACGATAAAGCAAATATTAACGACACCGACCATACCGATCATTTTGCTGATATCGTTCATTACAGTAAGCAGCCTATACTAGAGAAATGTGAAGTTTAAAATGGAATAAGTTTGCGAATATGGATGATTGTTAATGAGACAATTGATGGCTACAACCATTAAACCAGTAGTAGTAGTAGTTTAAAGCAGGGTTTGGAACCTAAATCATTTTCCAATCGTTTCGTTCTGAACAGAAAAAAAATGTTCCGTTCCACTGTTCCGACCAGCAAAATAAAGTTCTGAACCAGATCGAACGTCAAAAGTACCGGTATATTTTGTTATTTTCTGTTCTTTTTTTTTGGTACGTTTAGCTCACCATTAAATTACACCAATCATGCAGTGCAGATAGAGCAGCTTGCTATGGAGCAGGCAAGCTATAGATCAGTGACTTGTTTACATGCGTAATGGAAACAAGATGCAACTGAAATTTTGAGGGTGGGGAGAGAGAGAGAGAGAGGGTGGAGGAGAAGGCTTGGCTTGAAGAACTGGGCATCTTGTGATGACAAGCATTATCTGAATTATGCCCACAGAATTATACCTACAGAGGAGCGGCTCCTATGGAGGAACTTTGAATGTCTTTGAACGTCAGAGTTGGCTTAACGTTGGACCAGAGATAGGTAGCTAGCTAACAAGCTTGTGTGTGCAGAGCGGCACTAGAATTAAAAACACGTGTTACCTTTTTGTAGTTAATCCAATCCAATGTGAAATATGATAACTATAGTATTTGTAACTATCATCGAAAAAGTTAATCCGTTCTTCTCTAATAAAAAATCTCTCTCCCTATCATCTGAATCACACTTGTCACGTCAGTAAGCTACAGTTTAGCTTTAGAGGGGGAGGGGCAGGTAGCCTACACACTGGAGAGGTTTCTGATTGACAGGGGAGGGCTTTGCATTGGCGCTTTGTTGCATTTTTTTGTGGGACTGAAAGAACCTGCCTGGAATGTAAAATAGCGTTATTAACCGGTTCCCATGAATTTTATAACGATTCTGCGCCGGTATAGTATAGATCACAGAATAGATCCCTTTCGTTCCCGGTTCTGATTCTGTTCCATGAACAATTTAGCTATTTTCTGTTTTTTGGATCTGTTCCCTGAACCGGTTCCAACTGTGGTGCACATTAATCTTATAAACGTATCGTTCTATGTATCGTTATCGCATCAATTTATCACAAAATGGATTTTTGTCTATATCACCCAGCTTTAATATATTCCCATACTGGACTAAATCCTTGGATTCACATGCAGCTTTAAACCGTAAAGCTGGGTGATAGACACAGAGCAGAAGAATGTACTCACTGCTTCTAATACACTAAAAGCCTATTCTATCTAGTGCAGTTCCCTGCTTACTATAATAAAACTATGTGGGTGATTTATAACTCCTTAAAGACTAAGCAAATCATTCTGACATCCTCTCATCTATCTAGCTGCCCACACCACATCCAATAACACCAAAAATATTGCCTCAAAAAGTCTCTATACAACATTTAAGCGAGCGCTCATCCTTCATCTATGACATTAGCCTAGCTTTACTTTGTTTTGTGCATCAGTAACAGTAGCGCATTCGAGGACTCATGATGATTTCCATCCAGGTCATCATAATCTCATCACTGTAGTGACACACAGGGCCAGAGGCTATGACCCCCAGGACTGCATTAGTAGGCTACAGAAATCAATGCAGAGCGCTTAGGTTAGAGAACTGCCTGGCTGCTGTGCTGCAGCCTAAACTGACCCGACACAAAACACTGCAGCCTAGGTTGACACAACACTGCTGAAGCCCTGATAAATGAAGCTTGGGCTGTGTCTCACTCAACATGTTCCCTTCCCTCTGCACCTCACAGAGCAGATGTCCCCATCACTTCCCTTCACAGATCTGAGAGGACTGGATATGTGAGAGCAATATGGCAGAAACTAGGTGGAGCTCATAGTGTTGTCAAGTGTTATTTTTTAAGTAATTAAGTAATTTCTACTTCGATGCCAGATTTAGTACCATTACGATATTCGATACCAAAAAGATACTAAGACAAAACAAAGAAGGCATATTAGCCAAAGTCTCAGAATGGCGCTTGATCCAGACAGATAAAATCAGCTTCTGCTCTGTTCAATAGGTGGGCATTTTTTTTTTCAATATCATTACATTACGAAATGTGTACGTCCATTTTTTTAGAGACTGCCATGTATGCATTAATGAAACAATTTCACTTTGGTAAAAACAACATACCTAGAAAACAACATAATGGTCATTTATTTTAATGGTAAATCTCTATTGATAAACTGGGTAAATCAATATGTAGCCTAGGTCTATTCACAATACAGGTAAATGCACATTATTCAATAGGAATGTGTGCATGCATTGAGTTACTGAGCTTGTTTTAGCTGATTTCATGGGGCTACAGATGACAAACAATCCCTTCCATTTAGGACTTAGTTTATTGTGGCAACTGTAAGGAGAACATATACTTTACCTTCTATGGGCTAGGTGGGACGTTTGCGTCCCACCCTAGTCAACAGCCAGTGGAATCGCGTAGCACGAAATACAAATACCTCAAAAATGCTATAACTTCAATTTCTCAAACATATGACTATTTTACACCATTTTAAAGACAAGACTCTCGTTAATCTAACCACATTGTCCGATTTCAAAAAGGCACCGCTGGTCCTGCTCACATTGCCCTACCCTATGCTTTGACCTCTTTCTCCCCTCTCTCTCCAGATGAAATCTTGCGTCTTGTGACGGCCGGCCGCCCAACAACCTGCCCGCTTGACCCTATCCCCTCCTCTCTTCTCCAGACCATTTCCGGAGACCTTCTCCCTTACCTCACCTCGCTCATCAACTCATCCTTGACCGCTGGCTACGTCCCTTCTGTCTTCAAGAGAGCGAGAGTTGAGACTGCTCTTCTCTGTGTCACGGAGGCTCTCCGCACTGCTAAAGCTAACTCTCTCTCCTCTGCCCTCATCCTTCTAGACCTATCTGCTGCCTTCGATACTGTGAACCATCAGATCCTCCTCTCCACCCTCTCTGAGTTGGGTATCTCCGGCGCGGCTCACTCTTGGATTGCGTCCTACCTGACAGGTTGCTCCTACCAGGTGGCGTGGCAAGAATCCGTCTCCGCACCACGTGCGTCCCCCAGGGCTCAGTTCTAGGCCCTCTCCTTTTCTCGCTATACACCAACTCACTTGGCTCTGTCATATCCTCACATGGTCTCTCCTATCATTGCTACGCAGACGAAACACAATTCATCTTCTCCTTTCCCCCCTTCTGATAACCAGGTGGCGAATCGCATCTCTGCATGTCTGGCAGACATATCAGTGTGGATGACGGATCACCACCTCAAGCTGAACCTCGGCAAGACGGAGCTGCTCTTCCTCCCGGGGAAGGACTGCCATTTCCATGATCTCGCCATCATGGTGGACAACTCCATTGTGTCCTCCTCCCAGAGTGCTAAGAGCCTCGGCGTGACCCTGGACAACACCCTGTCGTTCTCTGCTAACATCAAGGCGGTGACCCGATCCTGTAGGTTCATGCTATACAACATTCGCAGAGTACGACCCTGCCTTACACAGGAAGCGGCGCAGGTCCTAATCCAGGCACTTGTCATCTCCCGTCTGGATTACTGCAACTCCCTGTTGGCGGGGCTCCCTGCCTGTGCCATTAAACCCCTACAACTCATCCAGAACGCCGCAGCCCGTCTGGTGTTCAACCTTCCCAAGTTCTCTCACGTCACCCCGCTCCTCCGCACACTCCACTGGCTTCCAGTTGAAGCTCGCATCTGCTACAAGACCATGGTGCTTGCCTACGGAGCTGTGAGGGGAACGGCACCTCCGTACCTTCAGGCTCTGATCAGGCCCTTCACCCAAACAAGGGCACTGCGTTCATCCACCTCTGGCCTGCTGGCCTCCCTACCTCTGCGGAAGCACAGTTCCCACTCAGCCCAGTCAAAACTGTTCGCTGCTCTGGCACCCCAATGGTGGAACAAGCTCCCTCACGACGCCAGGACAGCGGAGTCAATCACCACCTTCCGTAGACACCTGAAACCCCACCTCTATAAGGAATACCTGGGATAGGATAATAGTAATCCTTCTACCCCCCCAAAAAAGATATAGATGTACTATTGTAAAGTGGTTGTTCCACTGGATATCTTAAGGTGAATGCACCAATTTGTAAGTCGCTCTGGATAAGAGCGTCTGCTAAATGACGTAAATGTAAATGTAATGGATTTGCCGACATCTTTGTGCATAGGCCTAGGCTATATTATTAGCCTATTCACCACCTGAGGAAGTGTGAACTCAAAACACTTAGCAGGAATGCCAACTAAATATGATATTGTTACTAGATAGATTAATCAGTCTACATGGCTATCAGTAAATGTAATACCCTACAGAACTTTACAGTGCTAGGTCTAGGCTACTTGATGTAGGCCTATTAAGTGCAAATGGTGAGCTCTGCTTCGCGGGCACTTCAAAACCATACTACATAGCCTACTAAAGTGGTGCCATGAACCCAATATACATTAAATACTCACAGAAAGCTGTGAATTCTGTCTAACTAGAACAGTAGTTGCTTTCAAAACGTTATTTTTCCACAATTGCATTTTGAACAATTGTCATATGCTTTTGCTTATAATATATCTATCCCTCCTCTGTATGCACAGTGGGGAGAGGGAGTGAAGAGTGGCTTGCACACACAGCAGCCGACAGTAAAACAGGGATCGAAAGATAGTTTTATAGCAGGAATTATAGCAGGAATCATAATGCATAGGTTATTACTGTTGACCAAATAATGGTTTTCGAACAAACAGAACAAAATCACTGAAAATTATGAGCTAAGCAAAATACTTCGGTAAGAGGAGGGCAATAATTTTCAGTTTATTGTCCTAGTGTGCAAACCACTCATCCTAACGTCGATGTCCACACCCCAGTGGAAATCGAATTTGCATAAGACTGAAGGGAACATGTAAAAAAAAAAATAATACATACATACATACATACATACATACATACATACATACATACATACATACATACGACAGACACTTCAGAACAAACTTCCTTTAGATTTTTTTTTGGGGGGGCTACCTGTTGTTCCATGTAGTGAATCTGTTATTCCGCTTGTTTGTATGGGCTAATACCAGTAAGGCCAAATAAATATTGAGCAATCTTTTTTCATTTTTTTATATTTAGCTAAATAGCTAAAATTCTAAGCCTATTTTCAGTTTGTGACAAAACAAGCAGTGTAGATAATCAGTGTACAATCTAAACCACTGAAATATATTATCAATAACCAAAAATATAGTATTTTCATCTGTTTGAAGCTGGTGTACAACATCAAAAGCAAAAACTAAACTTAAGAAGGTTGAGTGTCGAAAATGGCGCACACAACAGATCTTAGACTTGCTTTCAATGACACAGATCTAGAACTACATTTATACGTGAATTTGCTCGAGGTTGAACCAAAAAGTTCATACTGCAGCGACCATAAGAATCGACTAGCTGTGTAGCTAGCTAGTTAGCAACTACTAACGTCTCAGCTGGGACAACACTTAGCGGATGGTTTGAGAGTAACACATGCTCGCTAGCTAATAATAACAAGAACAAAAAACGTATTTTAGATATGGAATCTTTTTCAGTGCGTTTTATTTTACCAGGCGCGTGCCTGAAAAACACGTTGACTATCATAAAAAAAAGAATGACCACACATCTGTCCTGTCGCTGTCACGCTAGTTAACGTTACCTACGTTAGTTTAATTCATGTTCAAACTCAAATCCCAACGTTGCCTACTGTCATATCTATAAAGTTACAAGCCAGTCACAGCTTTCTGTCGAGCCACAATCAGTTGAAATGTCTTTCATCATCATCATCATCATCATTTAGCCACACCAGGTCTCAGGCAGCGAAAACATGCACAGCATTGGATCTGGTCACACACCGTAGCTAGCGTTAGACCAACACTCAACTGGCAAACATTATTCCAGCTAGATAGCGAAGCTAAACCATTTACAGAAAACAATATCCTCACCCAAATATTGGATTCGGACGGCTGGGAAATCCGGGATCACCTCCTGATATTAAACCCACTGTGGCATGGGTATATTTCTCGGGAGAGAAACGTATTCGGAAGGAAAAGATTACGCTCCCCAACACACAAGCAGGGGGAAACGCATGAATGTGACGTTTAGTCCGGTTTGCTCGCAGGACATGTGTACGTGGAGGCTTGGATTCTGGGAGCTGGAGTTCTAGTGAGACATCGCAGTGTAGTTGAAATGTATATATCTTGTAATGATACATACTTATACAGACATTTTAGAAGGATCTATGATGTTATTGGGGGACATTTGATGTGTTTAATTATTTCTGAAGTCAATTTCAGTGTATTGATGCTTTTTATTGTCCCTGTGCTGTGTTTTATCTAGGCCTATTATAATGCTATTACGGTACAAATGATCCACTGTTCAAAATTTTATTTAAATTTTATTTCATACAATTTATATTTTTGTGTTGAAATTGATTCGAAGGTACGGACCTTCTCATGCAACGGCCTGCATTGTTATACAATAGACTGTACCATTTATTGTTATCTATAAATAAAATCAAACAACGATCATGTTTTAAGACAAGGAGTTTTTGCTTTGTTATGGTGTTAATTGATTTGAGCGCAGTGATGGGTTATTATCTGTGTGTCCAACGAAGTAACTCAAGCAGAGAAAATCTCTTTGTGGTGTATGTAGCTGATGGCCTGTATTGTATTTTTACTTAAGTCCACAAGTGACCCCTTGTGGGTACTGGATGACATACAACTTTTGCAATCATGATTGTGCAATGACATTTTAACCAGGCCCATTTGGCTACCATGGCTTGAAGAATAGATCTCAGTGACTTACCATGGCTAGAAGGGGTCTCAAAGGAGCATGGGGGTTTAAAGTGTGTGTGCGTGTGTGTGCGTGTGAGTGGGTGCCTCAGTCACTAGATCTCAACCCAATTGATCACTTAGGAGAGATTCTGGAGTGGTGCCTGAGAAAATGTGTTCCACCACCATCAACAAATCACCAAATAATTACATTTCTCGTGGAAGAATGGTGTTGTATCCCTCCAATAGAATTCCAGACACTTGTAAAATCTATGGCAAGGTTCATTGAAGCTGTTCTGGCTGCTCGTGGTGGCCCAATGCCCTATTTAGAAATGTTATGTTTGTTTTTCCTTTATTTTGGCAATTACCTGTATGTTCCGCTGTAATGTAGCTTCTGTAATCATTCAACCCAACTGCTTTTATAGAAAACTGAAACAGATTAAATTGACAGGTTGACTGGTCATCACATATTTTCATGAACCTTTGAATTTGGGACATTACCACTGTCAGGGGCTGTCTGCCCTCATCGTATCCAAAAATATACAAGTAACATGTCTTATAGCCAAGGGAGATGGTGGAAGGTGCTGCTGGACAACTGTCTTTACGGGGAAGTCAGGTGTTTAATTTACAGCAAGGTGTTCAGTGGTCAGTAGTCGATTTTAATATACAAATGGATCCAGAAAAAAATACAAAAGCTATATATAAATCTGTCTATCAAACACTTTTAGAGGGAACTACAGCAATTAGGTTTAGGCCTATAGAACACCACAGTGGAGGTGTCATAATACCCATAAAACCTAGTGGTCAAATAGGGAAATGGTTCCAACCGTTTTTCCACCATTGATTTTTCCCATAGGGGATTATAGAAACACTTCAAATAAGGGCTGTGTTTATATGTGATAACACATTTTTCTTTGACTTCTTAACATACATTCAGTCTATCATCATCATCAGTGCATTTAGTAAATACTGATTCTTACATGCAATAGGCATAACAATAGACAAAAATTTATCTTCACATTTTATCCTTTTCCCATTACCCTTTACATTAGAAGGTTGCTGTCGTTTAACAACCTAACTTAAAACCTTCAGGTACTTAATCAAGCATGGATACTAACTAATTATTGCATATTATCATCCATTATAGAGGGAAAGGGGAGTTTCTGGAGAGACAGCAAGTTATCAGTATCACCTTCTTTAGTAGCACTGAACATGATAGTTGCTGAGACTTGAGCTGCCAGGGAAGCACAAATGGCCTTACAACAACAAAGCAAAATGTTTTAACACATTAAACAAAATATTCCAGCTATCACCCACTGAGCTATCTGAGAGCCCCAAGCTCCAAAGAGGCCTTTCAGACAACCAGTAAACACCCACTCTAATTTCCCAGAATGAGACTTTTCAACAGTGGCAATGTAGTTAGCAAGATCAGTCACATTTGATGACACATCTGGGACAAAAGTCCAGCGTTTATCGCCAGTACCTCCTTGACCAGCCAATAAGTAGTTAAGTGCCTCCCTGTTTTGCAGGGCGACCTTGCGGAGTGCTTTCACTTCCTCGTTCAGAGCAATCAGGGGGTCTCTAGTAGCATTTCCCATTTTTTCAACATTAATAGCCAAATCTCGAATTGGATCTAAGGCACATGCAACTCCATTTTGGGGCAGCTAAACACCAGCGAATCGGGAGAAGGTTTGCACCTGAGTGACATCTGCAAGGGATCGCTGATTAACTTCTTTGGGATAAGGGGCAGTATTTTCACGGCTGGATAAAAACATACCCGATTTAATCTGGTTACTACTCCTGCCCAGACACTAGAATATGCATATAATTAGTAGATTTGGATAGAAAACACTCTAAAGTTTCTAAAACTGTTTGAATGGTGTCTGTGAGTATAACAGAACTCATATGGCAGGCAAAAAACTGAGAAGATTCCATGCAGGAAGTGCCCTGTCTTGTTGTCCTTCTGTTGCATCTCTATCGAAATTACAGCATCTGAACTATTACGTGACACTTTCTAAGGCTTCCATTGGCTCTCTAAAGCCGCCAGAAAGTGGAATGGGGTGTCTGCTGTCTCTGGGCAAAGTATAGGAGCAGAGTTTGTAAGTGGTCAACAGCATTGTACATCGCAAAATAAGTAATGGGGTCGGGATTCTTTGGGGGGAAATTGGCCAATGACAATATTGAGGAAAGTTGAATAGTTAAGTTCACCTCCAAGGGAACCCCTACATATGGGAGAGCCTATCCTACTGCCACAGGACCCAACCCACATACCCAACAATAAGTCTTATATGAGGTGACATTTCCCACCATTTCAGCTTGAGAGAGAAACAGATTCCCTCCCTCATCTTGAATTTTTACTTCTCATTTCCTTTCGGCTGACTTCTCCTTCTGGACCACTAATCTGGGTGTGTGGTGGTTTCTTTGGCTCAGGGATGGGACTCCCGCCATCCTCCTCAGGGACAGGAATTCGTCTGCAGTGTGAGACCTGAATCCAGGTGTCCCTCTCAGCTACCTTTACCTCAGTCGGGTGGTCAATAAAACCTGATATGGTCCTCTCCAATGAGGATCCTTCCACCTCTTCCAGCTCTTCCTTCTGTAGTCTTTTACCACCATGAAGTCTCCAGTGCGCAGACAATGCTCAGTTCCTCCTGATAGGTTGGCAGAGAAGCCTTCACCTGTGAAAAGACAATCTTAACATTGTTTAGTGAGACACAGTATTCTACCATGTCTTCTTCCATTCCCTGCAATGTCAACCTGTTTTGAAGAAATAGCATGTTAGTCATGCTCATGGGTCGCCCTTGCAGCACCTCATGGGGGGAGAGACCAGTCACTGTGTGGGATCTGCCTCGCATTCTCATTATTGCCAATTGAAGCACCTTCACCCATGTAAGACTTGCTTTGCCAATCAGCTTAATCAATACATTTTTTAGGGTTTGGTTTGCCGAGTTCTACTGCACCCCCAGATTGAGGATGATAGGCACAATGGGTTCTCAACTAAATCTGTAAAGCCTCTGACATGGACTGAACAGTCTCATTCATAAAATGTCGACCATGAGACTTTTTACGGCAGACCCCACCTTGGTTTGATCTCTCTGATCTCTCTGCTGTAGCTCTCCTTCAAGGAAAAGCTTCAATCCATTTGGAAAATATGTCAACAATCACCAAACAATACTTGTTCCCCTCACAAGGGGTCAACTCAATGAAGTCCATCATCAAGTGCTCAAAGGGGCCCTCTTGCCTACGATGGGACACGGGGGATACTGAAATACCGCGTCCAACATTATTAATCATACAGATCACACACTTTTTACAAAAATATTCAGCAAACACAGTAAATCCTACTGTACTCCAATATTTATTTACAAGATCCACCATCCCTCCTTTTAACACATGGTCTTGACCATGTGACAACTTAGCAAGGTACTGGAAATTACAATGGGGCATGGCAGGTCTATTAGAATCCTCAAACCATACACCCGAGGTGTCCTTGTGACAGTGTTCAGCCCACCTCCTTTTCTCAGTCGCATCAGCTGCTGCCTGCAAAACAACATCATTAGGAGAAAAGGGGTTAGTGGGAACAGGAACTGCTGTCATCTGTAGAAGGGGGGAAACAGAAGAGGAAGCAGCCAGCTTGGCCGCAAAATCAGCTTTAGCATTCCGTTGAGAAACACTGTCCTTTACAGAAGTTTGTGCTTGGCATTTGACCACTGCAATAGATGAGGGGAGCTGAAAGGCCATCAGCAAAGAGGAGACAAGATCACTGTGAGCAATAGTTTTTCCAGACAAAGTTAAAAATCCTCTCTTCTTCCACAACGTGCCAAAATCATGCACAGCACCAAATGCATATCTGCTATCAGTGTAGATATTAACAGAGCATTCCTTACCCAAAATACATGCTCTATTTAAACCAAATAACTTGTGAGGAGTAAGTCTAGCACTTTCCACTGTTTAAACAGCGGTTATGACAGCATAGCCTACTAAAGGTTCACCCTTGTCGTTTCGCTGAGCAGAGCCACCCACAAAAAAACTCATAGTCCGAATTCAAAAGAGGAACATCTTTTAGGTCAAGCCTATGGCCATAGTCAATCTCAATGGTCAATTCACAGTTATGTTCTTCACCATCATCAGCTGTAGGAAGGAAAGTAGATGGGTTAAGCACAGTACATCTTTTCAGGTTAACGTGAGACATTATCAACAGAATGTTCTGATAATCCAGCAATATGGCAGGCGTAAGATGGGCAGTTTTAGCCTGTGTAGTAATGGCATGAACCGCATGGGGATCATGCACCATCAGCACAGTCATTGCTACAATATCAGAACATGCAAAAACCACAGCAGTTGCTACAGCAACAGAGCAGAGGCAAGAAACCATGCCTCAGATAAGTGTCTAAATGCTTAGAGTAGTACCCCAACAGGCCTATAGCCAACTCTGTGGTACTGTGTCAACACAGCAGCCATAAACCCATGATTCTCTGAGACAAAAATATGGAATGGTTTGGTATTGTCAGGCAAACCCAAACAGGGGGTTGACATTAGAGCCTGCTTTAACTTAATCAAGGCTAATTCAGCCTCAGGTGTCCATTCCACCACTTCAGACACTTCCATCTTTCTGCCATAAATACAATCCTGCTGAGGCTGTATTGACTCTGAATAGTCTTTCAACCATGGGCGACAGTAGCTAGCCACTCCCAACAGTCACATCATGTGCTGACTAGTAACAGGTTTAGGCAGGGACTCTCTTTAGAGAGGGGGTGACCCTCAGAAGTAATGTCATGACCCACATTTTTTACTGTATTTCTAGACAACTGCATCTTAGAGGGGGAAACTTTGTGACCATTTACTAAGAAAATCAACTAAGAAAATCTAAATCAACTAAGAAAATCAACAATGCCTTAGTATCTTCGTGACAGATCTCCTCCGACAAGGAATAGACCAACAGGTCATCAAAGTATTGAACCACAGTGCTACCTCCAGGGGGAACCAAACCTTCCAGGTTCCTCGCCATTTCCTGGGAAAAATGACAGTTGATTCAACGTAGCCTTATTGCATCACCGTCCAAGTCCATTTTTCCCAAGAAACGTAAAAGAGAACCAATCCTGTGACCCGGGGTCAACAGGGATGCTGAAAAATGCATTAGCCAAATCAATAACCAAAAAACAACATCTCCATGGGGAAACTTGGGAAAGACTAGTAACTGTGTTCGGCAACAGGGGTGCTCTTGCGTAAACAGCATCATTAACTATTCTAAGATCTTGTACAAAACGATATTCACCAGATGGCTTCCTAACAGGTCAAATATGGGTGTTACAGGGAAAATGTGGGCATGGGATCAAAGCCCCGTTTTCAACCAGGGCCTGATGGATGGGAATAATACCCTTTTCTGCTTCTTTGCTATGAGGGCACTGAGCTTTATATGGTCTGTGATTATTCTTCGTGACAACTTTCACCGGAGTGGCACCTCTCATCTTCCCAATATCGGTCTTGGAGACAGCCTAGAGCTGGCACTTCATCCAGTCATGGTATGTGGGAGTCATCTCGGGACATGACCATCATACTTTTGGTAGGAATAGGTTCCTTTTTTGTATTGTTCGAGTAGAAACCCAACAAGATACAACATCTTTCCATTGTCGATTGGGGGTTTTCGACATACTAGTGTGGGACAGCTGTCACGACTTCCGCCGAATTTGGTCCCTCTCCTTGTTGGTCCCTCTACCGTACTTAGAAGCATGTCAAATGTTAAAATCAATCTTTATGGTATTTTTAACATAAAATTGCAATAATATTCCAACCGGACAATAGCATATTCATTCAAGAAGAAAAAGAAGGAACGGCGCGCTCGCGGGATTGCGCATATCCAATCTCTTTGTCTCCAGGCAGTCAACTCATTGACTGAGCTCCTATTATCTGCCCAGTGACCGGAGAATGCTGAAATAACTTTCTGAAGGCTGTTGACAGCCAATGGAAGCCTTAGAAAGTGCAACGTGACCCCACAGAAACTGTAGTTTCGATCGAGAATAAAAAGAAGATCTACAATTCACAGACTTTCCACTTCCTGGTTGGATTTTTCTCAGGTTTTTGCCTGCCATATGAGTTCTGTTATACTCACAGACACCATTCAAACAGTTTTAGAAACTTCAGAGTGTTTTCTGTTCAAATCTACTAATGATATGCATATTCTAGTTTCTGGGCCAGAGTAGTAACCAGTTTAATTTGGGTACGTTTTTCATCCGGCCGTGAAAATACTGCCCCCTACACCTCATCAGGTTAAGATGGCATCTCATGGATACATAACATGCGTAGTTTGAGCTGCTCCAGGAAGTGATGTGGCAGGCTAGCTCAGTGCTGCTCCCTCTCATTGAGTAACTCAAGTTAAAGTCGGACCGGGGCCTTCAACCACTCAGCTGGATAAGGTGTATTGTCCGGAGGGTGTGGCTGCCATCAGTCACTATGCTGCAGGTCTATCAGACCGAGCTGCTGGCTGAGCTGAGCATGGCTGCTGGGGTGCCCCACACAGAGCTCCTGGATGAGATTTGGGCTACGGCGGATTTCATCTTGCACGTGTCCCGGTGTACCATGCTGGCGCTCGGGAAAAGCATGGGAGCTACTGTGGTGGCACAGCATCACCTTTGGATGATGCTCTCGCAGGTGCCTGATAGGGACCGGCAGATGTACCTTGATGAGCTGATTTCTCCTACGAGCTTGTTCAGCTTGGCCTTGGAGGGCATGCAGGCTCGTTTTTGAGGCGAAAAAAGAAGCAGGAAAATGCTCTGGACGCTTTTCTCCCTCGGAGGCACTTCGGGGCTGACGGCAGAGCACCTTCCCAAAGACCTGCCGGTGGAGACCCGCGGTCAAAGTGGGCTGCCCCAGGGACCGGGCCTGGCTCCAGGTCAGCCCCGCCCGGCTTCCCAGGGACAATGCCAGTCTGCCTGGCACAGGCGCTGCGTCACAACCAAAGGAGAAGTGAGGGCTGGTCCCGCCCCGGCGCAGGGAAGGAGGCAGTCTCCGCACACCTAGCCTCCCCTTGCCCAACTCCACAAACGATTGTTGTGACAACAGTACCCCCAAGTGACAGCCAAAACCCCCAAACCCAGAGTGGACTGGGCTTCAGGCAAACATTTGCACTTAAACACATTGTTTCAACCTCAAGTACAACAGTGTTCATGGGTTTCAATAGTGTTGTGTCCCTCCTCCACATTCATACGGTTGTCGAGAGTAAAAAAAAAATATATATATATATATATATATATATATATATATATGGAAAAATAACCAATCTCTCCCAGTATGAGAGCCCATCATGCCTCTTCAGATGGCATTATATGGAACACTCACAGCCTGCTCCGACCAATGGCGCCCTCTATGATGTGAACAGTGCATGCCCTAAACAGGCACCTCAGAGTCTACAAATTCATAACGCTCACGAAACACTGAGTACTTACTTTCATGTGCCCCGTATACCCCAGTCACATGGGGGGCATACCAGGCCCTCAGTGTCCAGTCTGGAGCATGAGGTCCGGAGCTCTGCTGGTCGGCTACTGTGTAGCAGTAAACGATTGGTCTTAGAAGGCTAGCTGCTAGCTGTTCTCATAGGCCAACTGGCAAAATTAGCCATGATGCTGGGGCCAACCAGCTGAGCAGATAGTTATATCCGTTCACTCAGCCAATTTAAATCTTCCATGTTGTTGGACCTGATCCTAACACTTGTTCAATAAAGCATCCTTACCAGAAGTCCTCTGGCATGTTCTGATAATCAAATACATTTTTTTCTGTGAAATGTGGACATTCATTGTGGTATTATGTTGAGAAGAAAAGAGTAGACATCACCTTGAAAATTAAGATTAAGAATGAATTTCATAAGGAAACATGTATTTCTTCAGCCTTGTTCACAAAGACACTCCTAGAGCCTAATAATCATATTATATTATATATATTGCATGGATGTGTACACCTTGGCCTACATCGTTGTATATGCATTGTTATATTGATCTACTTCATCACATATGCATTATTTGACTTGAGGACAAGCAGTGGAACAATATTTCCTTTAAAAAAAACTTGTCCCTTATGGATGTTGTACCGAGAGTACCGACTGAAAGGGAATGTAAAGTTATGACTTTATATTCCTCTCATTGTCCACCCTCCCTCCCAGAAGCCTGGAAGTGTGTGTCCTTGTGCTTGTCTCCACCTCCCTCGAGGTATCGCTCATCTTCCCCATTATCCCTTTTGTATTTATACCTGTGTTTTCTGTCTGTCTGTGCCAGTTCGTCTTGTATGCCAAGTCAACCAGCGGTTTTCTCTGAGCGTCTGTTTTGGCCCAGTCTCGCTTTTTCTTGTCCTCCTGGTTCTGACCCTGTCCTGACTCTGAGGGACAGGTAGTGACACATGCCAATTGATTTAATGGACTGTTGAATGTCTATTTTTTTATCTTGTTTTGTTTGCTCTTTTATGTATATCTCTGATAAGCTACCCAGGAAAGGGATGAAAATAGCCCATATTAATAAATGTAGCCTTAGAAATAAGGTTCATGAAATCAATAACTTGCTAACATCAGATAACATTCATATATTAACCATTTCCGAGACTCAGTTAAATAATGAATTTGATGATACATCGGTAGCAATACAAGGATGTGACATCTATAGAAGAGACAGAAATGCTTATGGGGGAGGTGTTGCTGTATATATTCAGAGCCATATCCCTGTAATGCTTAGAGAAGATCTTATGTCAAGTGTTATTGAAGTGTTGTGGTTGCAGGTTCACTTGGCACATCTAAAGCATTTCATTTTAGGGTGTTGCTACAGGCCACCAAGTGCTAACAGTCAGTATCTAAATAATATGTGTGAAATGCTTGATAGTGTATGGGAGGTAAACAGAGAGGTCAACTTTCTTGCGGACCTGAATATTGACTGGTTTTCATCAAGCTCAAGAGGAAGCTTCTTACTGTAATCAGTACCTGTAATCTGGTTCAGGTTATTAATCAACCTACCAGGGTGTTTACAAACACTACAGGAACAAGATCATCCACAGGTATCGATCACCTTTTTACTAATGCTGTAGAACTTTGTTCTAAAGCTGTATCCGTACCCATTGAATGCAGTGATCACATTATAGTGGCTATATCCAGGAAAGCCAAAGTTCCAACAGCTTAGTGTATAAGAGATCATACAAAATATTTTGCTGTGACTCTTATTTGGATGATGTTAAAAATATTTGTTGGTCTGATGTGATTAATGTGAGCATCCAGACACTGCACTTGATGAATTTATGAAATTGCTTCTTCCAATTATTGATAAACATGCACCTGTTAAGAAATTGACTGTTAGAACTGTTAAGGCTCCATGGATTGATGAGGAATTGAAAAACTGTATGGTTGAAAGAGATGGGCCAAAAGGAGTGGATAATAAGTCTGTCTGCACATCTGACTGGCTTACTTACTGTAAATTGAGAAATGATGTGACTAAACTCAACAAAAATAAGAAACTTTATTATGAAGCCAAGATCAATGACAAAGAATTATGGAAAAATAACTTTGGAGTACTTTAAATGAAATTATGGGCAGAAAGACATCTTTCATTGAATCAGATGGCTTATTCATCACAATACCATTTGATGTTGCCAATTATTGGGGTGGGCAAATTGGGGTGGGCAATTATTGGGGTGGGCAAATTGGCAAAGTGGGCAAACTTAAGCAGGAAATGCCAACAACGAACAATGAGCAATTGTATTCATGCATAAAAAAACAAATAATGAAAGAAAAGCATTGCAAGTTTGAATTTTGTAAAGTTAGTGTGGGAGAGGTGGAAAAATTGTTATCGGTCAATAATGACAAACCACCTGGCATTGTCAACTTAGATGGAAAGCTACTGAGGATGATAGCTGACTCTATTGCCACTCTTATCTGTCATATTTTTAATCTGAGCCTAGAGGAAAGTCTTTGTCTTCAGGCCTGGAGGGAAGCCAAAGTAATTCCGCTACCCAAGAGTGGTAAAGCGACCTTTACTGGTTCTAACAGCAGACCTATAAGCTTGCTGCCAGCTCTTAGCAAACTGTTGGAAAAAAATAGTGTTTGACCAAATACAATGCTATTTCTCTGTAAACAAACTAACAACAGACTTTCAGCATGCTTATAGAGAAGGGCACTCAACAATATACTTCACTGACACAAATTACTGATTGGTTGAAAGAAATCAATAATAATAAGATTGTGGGAGCTGTATTGTTAGATTTCAGTGCAGCCTTTGATATTATTGACCATAACCTGTTGTTGAGAAAACTTATGTGCTATGGCTTTTCAACCTCTGTCATAATGTGGATTCAGAGCTATCTATCTAATAGCAGTGTTGCAGTCTGTTTTGGAATGGGTGGCCAGTAATAAACTTGTCCTAAACACCTCTAAAACTAAGAGCATTGTATTTGGTACAAATCATTACTTCAAATCATCGTATTGCATGGAACTTCCTTCCATCTCACATTGCTCAAATAAACAGCAAAATTGGTTTAAAAAAACAGATAGAGCAACACCTTGTGGCACAACGCCTCTCCCCTATTTGACCTAGATAGTTTGTGTGTATGCATTGATATGTAGGCTACATGTGCCTTTTTTTAAATGTATGTAGTTCTGTCCTTGAGCTGTCCTTGTCTATTGATGTTCTGTATTATGTCATTCTGTATTATGTTTCATGTTTTGTGTGGACCCCAGGAAGAGTAGCTGCTGCTTTTGCAACCGCTAATGAGGATCCTTGGCCAGGTCGCAGTTCTAAATGAGAACTTGTTCTCAACTAGCCTACGTGGTTAAATAAAGGTGAAATAAAAAATATTTAAAAAATCCTAATAAAATTTCCAAATGACTAGAACTAATGTTCCCTGAAGGAGGGAAATGAGGTAGAACCCTTGTTTGGCCACACAACGCCCGTTAGTGGGCTTGGTGAAGAGCAGTAAAGAATTGAGGGAATGAATCTGACTCTCAGTCTTAGCCCCTGTGGAAGGCAGGGCTTCCAGCGAGGTGCAGTTTTTCAGTGGCTTTGTCAGACGTGAATGTAGTTCTTCACTCGAAGTCGTGAGAGCCCAAACTCCCCATAGTGATGTGTTATCTCATTTCCCTCCTTCAGGGAACAGTAGTTATAGTCATAACTTTATGTTTTTGTTTCACCACGCGAACATGACCAAAGACATGACTGAAACAGGAACCAACTTTGCCGCTATTCATGTATACACTGGACATTCATGAGATATTTGACTCTCTCTCTCAGTGGTTGATTGTACACTGTAGGCCTACACAGTTTGTGTGGGATATGGGGGTTGGAGCCATGTTTATTTCGACATCATAAAGAAAAACTTTTGTAAATAATAGCAACACTGCCATGTTGATCGGAGCCTTTCTGTAGGAAAACCACATTATTGTCCGAAGACTTTCGGCTGTTGGAGATTCACCTCCCCGATTTCACTCCTCGACTTTTGTCTACAGTAGGTTGCTTTCGCCTTACCACTCAAACACTCCCAGTGTTAGAGCAGACAGTCCAATATCTTGTCAATATATAGAGTTGATGTCGGAAGTTTACATACACCATAGCCAAATATATTTAAACTCAGTTTTTCGCAATTCCTGATATTTAATCAGAGTAAAAATTCCCTGTCTTAGGTCAGTTTTGGATCACCACTTTATTTTAAGAACGTGAAATGTCAGAATAATAGTACAGAACATGATTTATTTCAGCTTTTACTTCTTTCATCACATTCCCAGAGGGTCAGAAGTTTACATACACTCAATTAGTATTTGGTAGCATTGCCTTTAAATTGTTTAACTTGGGTCAAACATTTCGGGTAGCCTTCCACAAGCTTCTCACAATAAGTTGGGTGAATTTTGCCCCATTCCTCCTGACAGAGCTGGTGTAACTGAGTCAGGTTTGTAGGCCTCCTTGCTCGTACACGTTTTTTCAGTTCTGCCCACAAATGTTCTATGGGATTGAGGTCAGGGCTTTGTGATGGCAACTCCAATAACTTGACTTTGTTGTCCTTAAGCCATTTTACCACAACTTTGGAAGTATGCTTGGGGTCATTGTCCATTTGGAAGACCCATTTGCGACCAAGCTTTAACTGATGTCTTGAGATGTTGCTTCAATATATCCACATCATTTTCCTATCTCATGATGCCATCTATTTTGTGAAGTGCACCAGTCCCTCTTGCAGCAAAGCACCCCCACAACATGATGCTGCCACCCCCCGTTTAGTTGCGATGGTGTTCTTCGGCTTGCAAGCCTCCCCCTTATTCCTCGAAACATAACGATGGTCATTATGGCCAAACAGTTCTATCAGACTAGAGGACATTTCTCCAAAAAGTACGATCTTTGTCCCCATGTGCAGTTGCAAACCGTAGTCTGGCTTTTTATGGCTGTTTAGGAGGTGTGGCTTCTTCCTTGCTGAGCGGCCTTTCAGGTTATGTTGATATAGGACTTGTTTTACTGTGGATAGACACACTATTGTACCTGTTTCCTCCAGCATCTTCACAAGGTACTTTGCTGTTGTTCTGGGATTGATTTGCAATTTTCGGACCAAAGTACGTTCATCTCTAGGAGACGGAACGTGTCTCCTTCCTGAGTGGTATGACAGCTGCGTGGTCCCATGGTGGTTATACTTGCATACTATTGTTTGTACAGATGAACGTGGTGCCTTCAGGCATTTGGAAATTGCTCCCAAGGATGAACCAGACTTGTGGAGGTCTACAATTTTTTCTGAGGTCTTGGCTGATTTATTTTGATTTTCCCATGATGTCAAGCAAAGAGGCACTGAGTTTGAAGGTAGGCCTTGAAATACATCCACCGTTACACCTCCAATTGACTGAAATGATTTCAATTAGCCCATCAGAAGCTTCTAAAGCCATGACATAATTTTCTGGAATTTTACAAGCTGTTTAAAGGCAGTCAACTTAGTGTATGTAAACTTCTGACCCACTGGAATTGTGATACAATGAATTATAAGTGAATTAATATGTCTGTAAACAATTGTTGAAAAAATTACTTCTGTCATGCACAAAGTAGATGTCCTAATCGACTTGCCAAAACTATAGTTTGTTAACAAGAAATTTGTGGAGTGGTTGAAAAACTAGTTTTAATGACTCCAACCTAAGTCTATGTAAACTTCCAACTTCAACTGTAGTTTTGAATTTGTATATCTGTTTATTTGTAATGCATACTGTAAATTGACTAATTTAATTCATGAATTGAAATGGAATTGAAGGAATATTTAGTTTTAAGATTCAATTTCAATATAATTGAATTTTCAAATTAAATATTTATATATTCAGTTTCAATATGGTTGATATTGCATTCATTGTCTGTGTATCATGTTTACAAACTATAATAAAACATTTACCAAAGTTTCCTTTTTTCAACTTCTCAGATGCATTGAGATTCAGTTTTTTTATTCAGTTCTAGAAATTCAGAGACAACATCCTGCTAATTTACAATATGACCTTTCTCTTGCATTTCTAAGAGCATGGTCTCTCAACAAAAAAATGATTTCCGGTTGGTTTTTCTTTGGATTTTCTCCTACCATATCTATTGTGTTTAATTCTCCTACATTATTTTAACATTTATACAAACTTCAAAGTATTTTCTTTCCAATGGTACCAATTATACGCATATCTTGGCTTCTGGGCCTGAGCTACAGGCAGTTTACTTTGGGCACGTCATTCAGGCAGGAAATGGAGAAAACGGGGCCTATCCAGATTGGGAAGCATCTAAAACAGAATTGCCTGTATATAACAATTAGATTACAACAATCACTCTTAAATTGTAGGCTATAACTCATTTTGTAAATGAGCGTACCTGTTTGAACCAATTTGTGTGCTCACGGCCATTTGTGAAATTGTCAGATTATGGTTCTTTTGAACACTTTATGGTTTAACAAATTATTTCTTAAATTAGCCTATGATATTATTCATTGCTTCCATACTACAATAACAATAATACAAACAGCTACAATAATAAAACGAAAAGCTACTGCTTAAAATACAAAGAAACATTTATTTAAACACATACAAAGGATTCCGTAGAGAATGTCAATGTCATATCAATGCAATAAAGAGTAAATTATTCCATATCATTGCCTGCCGTTTTAAAGAGGAACTGCACCCACTGATTTGGCCTCGTTTTCTGGCTCGCTCAAGAAATGCTGGCGGCCATGACATAAGCCAAACGTGAGTTGGCTTGGGGGCGTGGTTTTATGTGGGTGTTTCTTGGGTGTGTCCTTGCCACCATCAAGAACCTTACCCGCAGCTATTTCCCCCCCACTCAATCACAATAAACAAACTTCCTGCAGGTTGAGTTCAATAACTACAGGCAGATGTATGATGAGATGCCGGAACAAGCTTTGAATAGGTCAGTAGCCCACAGAGTAATATGAGAAGAATGCAATCACTGAATTTATGTAGATATTCTAAACTAAGTGTTTTGATAACTTTCAAATGTAGTAAAAGGTCCATGTAGAATAAACAACCTTTTACATAACACAATAGATGCATAATATAACAATGTGCACTGTTACCTTTCATTGTCATTCCCAGCTGATAAAGATGCTGTGCCTATCATCTTTTTGTCTGGAGGTAATGGTGCTACCTTGGCAAACATGCCAGAGTGGTCATACATTCCATTGTGGTGTCCCATATACAACAGGAGTTCCATGATCCTGCTGTAGAATACACAGGGTTTCTCCCTCCCCATATTGACTGATATCATTCAATTCCATAATAAAAAAAAGACAATACAAGTAAAAGTTGTGTCTAGTAAAATTAATGCAGAGTACCAGGTCTCTCTCCACTTTAGAGGCATCATTATCAAGCCCATCTGTAAGTCTGGACTTCATCACCTCATCTCCATGCAAGACTTGCAAGATAAAATAAAATAAAATGTTATTGGTCACATACACATGGTTAGCAGATGTTAATGCAAGTGTAGCGAAATGCTTGTGCTTCTAGTTCCGACAGTGCAGTAATATCTAACAAGTAATTTAACAATTCCCCCTCAACTACCTAATACACACAAATCTAAAGGGGTGAATGAGAATATGTACATATAAGTACATGGATGAGTGACGGCCGAGCGACATAGGCAAGGTGCAATAGATGGTATAAAATACAGTATATACATGTGAGTAACCCTATCCCCTCCTCTCTTCTCCAGACCATTTCCGGAGACCTTCTCCCCTACCTCACCTCGCTCATCAACTCATCCTTGACCGCTGGCTACGTCCCTTCCGTCTTCAAGAGAGCGAGAGTTGCACCCCTTCTGAAAAAACCTACACTCGATCCCTCTGATGTCAACAACTACAGACCAGTATCCCTTCTTTCTTTTCTCTCCAAAACTCTTGAACGTGCCGTCCTTGGCCAGCTCTCCTGCTATCTCTCTCAGAACGACCTTCTTGATCCTAATCAGTCAGGTTTCAAGACTGGGCATTCAACTGAGCCTGCTCTTCTCTGTGTCACGGAGGCTCTCCGCACTGCTAAAGCTAACTCTCTCTCCTCTGCTCTCATCCTTCTAGACCTATCTGCTGCCTTTGATACTGTGAACCATCAGATCCTCCTCTCCACCCTCTCCGAGCTGGGCATCTCCGGCGCGGCCCACGCTTGGATTGCGTCCTACCTGACAGGTCGCTCCTACCAGGTGGCGTGGCGAGAATCTGTCTCCGCACCACGTGCTCTCACCACTGGTGTCCCCCAGGGCTCTGTTCTAGGCCCTCTCCTATTCTCGCTATACACCAAGTCACTTGGCTCTGTCATATCCTCACACGGTCTCTCCTATCATTGCTATGCAGACGACACACAATTAATCTTCTCCTTTCCCCCTTCTGACAACCAGGTGGCGAATCGCATCTCTGCATGTCTGGCAGACATATCAGTGTGGATGACGGATCACCACCTCAAGCTGAACCTCGGCAAGACGGAGCTGCTCTTCCTCCCGGGGAAGGACTGCCCGTTCCATGATCTCGCCATCACGGTTGACAACTCCCTTGTGTCCTCCTCCCAGAGTGCTAAGAACCTTGGCGTGATCCTGGACAACACCCTGTCGTTCTCCACTAACATCAAGGCGGTGACCCGATCCTGTAGGTTCATGCTCTACAACATTCGCAGAGTACGACCCTGCCTCACACAGGAAGCGGCGCAGGTCCTAATCCAGGCACTTGTCATCTCCCGTCTGGATTACTGCAACTCGCTGTTGGCTGGGCTCCCTGCCTGTGCCATCAAACCCCTACAACTCATCCAGAACGCCGCAGCCCGTCTGGTGTTCAACCTTCCCAAGTTCTCTCACGTCACCCCGCTCCTCCGCTCTCTCCACTGGCTTCCAGTTGAAGCTCGCATCCGCTACAAGACCATGGTGCTTGCCTACGGAGCTGTGAGGGGAACGGCACCTCCGTACCTTCAGGCTCTGATCAGGCCCTACACCCAAACAAGGGCACTGCGTTCATCCACCTCTGGCCTGCTCGCCTCCCTACCTCTGAGGAAGCACAGTTCCCGCTCAGCCCAGTCAAAACTGTTCGCTGCTCTGGCACCCCAATGGTGGAACAAGCTCCCTCACAATGCCAGGACAGCGGAGTCAATCACCACCTTCCGGAGACACCTGAAACCCCACCTCTTTAAGGAATACCTGGGATAGGATAAAGTAATCCTTCTAACCCCCCCCCCCTTTAAAAGATTTAGATGCACTATTGTAAAGTGGTTGTTCTACTGGATATTATAGGTGAATGCACCAATTTGTAAGTCGCTCTGGATAAGAGCGTCTGCTAAAAGACTTAAATGTAAATGTAAATGTAAAGTAATGTAAGATATGTAAACATTATTAAAGTGGTCTCAATGTAGGCAGCAGCCTCTCCGAGTTAGTGATGGCTGTTTAGCAGTCTGATGGCCTTGAGATAGAAGCTGTTTTTCAATCTCTCTGTCACAGCTTTGATGCATCTGTACTGCCCTCGCCTTCTGGATGATAGCGGCGTGAACAGGCAGTGGCTTGGATGGTTGTTGTCCTTGATGATCTTTTTGTCATTCCTGTGACATTGGGTGCTGTAGGTGTCATGGAGGGCAGGTAGTTTGCCGGTGATGCATCGTGCAGACCGCACCACACTCTGGAGACCCTTGCGGTTGAGGGTGGTGCAGTTGCCGTACCAGGCTGTGATACAGCCCGACAGGATGCTCTCGATTGTGTATCTGTAAAAGTTTGTCAGGGTTTTGGGTGACAAGCCAAATTTCTTCAGTCTCCTGAGGTTGAAGAGGCGCTGTTGCGCCTTCCCCACACTGTCTGTGTCGGTGGACCATTTCAGTTTGTCTGTGATGTGTACGCTGAGGAACTTAAAACTTTCCACCTTCTCCACTGCTGTCCCTTCGGTGTGGATAGGGGGGTGCTCCCTCTGTGTTTTCCTGAAGTCCACGATCATCTCCTTTGTTTTGTTGACGTTGAGTGAGAGGTTGTCTTCCTGACACCACAATCCAAGTGCCTATAGGGAGGAGTCCCTGTAGGCTGTCTCATCATTGTTGATGATCAAACCCACTACTGTTGTGTCGTCTGCAAACTTGATGATTGAGTTGGAGGCGTGCATGGCCATGCAGTCGTGGGTGAACAGGGAGTACAGGAGAGGGCTGAGCACACACCCTTGTGGGGCCCCAGTGTTGAGGGCCATCTGGGGGCGGCCCATCAGAAAGTCCAGGACCCAGTTGCACAGGGTTGAGACCCAGGGCCTCCAGCTTGATGATGAGTATGGTTTTGAATGCTGAGCTATAGTCATGAACAGCATTCTTACATAGGTATTATTTTTGCCCAGATGGGATAGGGCAGTGTGCAGTGTGATGGCGATTGCGTCATCTGTGGACCTGTTTGGGCGGTATGTAAACTAAAGTGGCTCTAGGGTGGCTGGTAAGGTGGTGGTGATATGATCCTTGACTAGCCTCTCAAAGTACTTCATGATGACAGAAGTGAGTGCTACAGGGCGGTAGTCATTTAGTTCAGTTATCTTTGTCTTCTTGGGTACAGGAACAATAGTATTGCACTGTATTATCCTCAAAGCGGGCAAAGAAGGAGTTGAGTTTGTTTGGAAGCGTGACGCCGGTGTCCGTAACGTGGCTGTTTTTTGTTTTTGTAGTTCCTGACTTCCTGTAGACCCTGCCACCTACGTCTCGTGTCTGAGCCGTTGAATTGCAACTCCACCTTGTCCCAGTACCGGCATTTTGCTTGTTTGATTGCCTTGTGGAGGGAATAACTACACTGTTTATATTCAGACATATTTCCAGACCTCTTTCCGTGGTTAAATGCGATGGATCGGGCTTTCAGTTTTTCACGAATGCCGCCACCATCCACGATTTCTGGTTAGAGTAGGTTTTAATAGTCAAAGACGGTACAACATTTCCAATGCACTTCTTTATAAAGGCACTCACCGAGTCAGCGTATCGGTCAATGTTGTTCTCTGAGGCTGACCGGAACATATTCCAGTCCGCGTGATCAAAACAATCTTGAAGTGTGGCTTCCGATTGGTCAGACCAGCGTTGAATGGTTCTCGTCACTGGTACATCCTGTATGAGTTCCTGCCTATAAGACGGTACAAGCAAGATGGCGTCGTGGTCGGATTTGCTGAAGGGAGGTTGTGGGAGGGCTTTATATCCATCGTGGAAGTTAGAGTAGCAGTGGTGGAGAGTATTAGCCCTGCGTGTCATACAATCAATATGCTGATAGAATTTAGGTAGCCTTGTTCTCAAATTTCCTTTGTTAAAATCCCCAGCTACAATAAATGCAGCCTCCGGATATATAGTTTCCAGTTTACATGGAGTCCAGTGAAGTTCCTTGAGGGCCATCTTGGTGTTCGCTTGAGGGGGAATGTACACAGCTGTGACTATAACTGACAAGAATTCTCTTGGTAGGTAAAATGGCCGGGATTTGATTGTAAGGAATTCTAGGTCGGGTGAGCAGAAGGACTTGAGATCCTGTATGTTGTTATGATTACACCATGAGTCGTTAATCATAAAGCATACACCCCTGCCCTTCCTCTTCCCAGAGAGGTGTTTATCTCTGTCGGCATGGAGCAGCCCGGTGGCTGAACCGATTCCGACAATATATTCCGAGAGAGCCATGTTTCTGTGAAACAGAGAATGTTACAATCTCTGATGTCTCTCTGGAAGGCAACCCTTGCTCGAATCTCGTCTACCTTGTTGTCAAGGGACTGGACATTGGCGAGTAGTATACTCGGGAGCGGTGAGCGATGTGCACGTCTACGGAGCCTGACCAGGAGGCCGCTCCGTCTGCCCCTTCTGCGGCTCCGTTGCTTTGGGTGGCTACTGAGATTAGATCCATTGTCTTAGGTGGGGGTCCGAACAGAGGATCCGCTTCGGGAAAGTTGTATTCCTGGACGTAATGTTGGTAAGTTGACATTGCTCTTATATCCAATAGTTCTTCCCGGCTGTAGGTAATAAGACTTAAGATTTCCTGGGGTAACAATGTAAGAAATAATACATAAAAAAAACAAAATACTGCATAGTTTCCTAAGAACTCAAAGCGAGGCGACCATCTCTGTCGGCGCCATTTTGTAATGGATGATGTGATGTGCTGTATTATTTACAAGTAATCTCCTTCAGTCCCACATTGTGGATGTGTTGAGTGCTAGGTCTCTCTCGATTCAGAGACGGCAGTATCAAGCCTATCTGTCGGTCTAATCAAATCTTATTAGTCACATGCTTCGTAAACAATAGGTGTGGACTAATAGTGAAATGCTTACTTACGGGCCCTTCCCAACAATGCAGAGATAAATTTGAGAAATAATAGAAAAGTAAAACACCTAATAATACAATTAATAATAGATACACAATGAGTAACAATAACTTGGCTTTATACAATGGATACCAGTACCGAGTCGATGTGCAGGGGTATGAAGTAATTGAGGTAGATATGTAGGAATAAAGTGACAGATAGTAAACAGTAGCAGCAGCGTATATGATGAGTCAAAAAAGGGGTCAATGCAGATAGTCCGGGTAACTATTTGGTTAACTAACTATTCAGCAGTCTTATGGCTTGGGGGTAGAAGCTGTTCAGGGTCCTATTGGTTCCAGCCTTGGTGCATCGGTACCACTTGCTGTGCGGTAGCAGAGAGAACAGTCTATGACTTGGGTGGCTGGTGTCTTTTACAATTTTTAGGGCCTTCCTCTGACTCCATAACATCATCTTGCAAGTCTCCAAGTGCTGGCTCAATAGATGCATCTGTGAACACATACACAGTCACTATACGCACACTCACTAGACTATATATACAAGCCATATAACACTCAATCACACACTACATTGACACTCCCACACAAAACCCAAACACATTCACATACACTACATGCGCGCGCACGCACACACACACACACACACACACACACACACACACACACACACACACACACACACACACACACACACACACACACACACACACACACACACACACACACACACACATTACACAAACACACTTTTGCACTCATCATTTGCTGCTGTTGCTCTGTTCTTTTGTTTTTACTTGTATTATCTATCCTGATGCCTAGTCACTTTTCCTGCCTTCATGTACATATCTACCTACCTACCACATTGATCTGGTACTGGTACTCCCTATATATAGCTGCATTGTTGGGAAGGGCTCGTAAGCAAGCATTTCACGGTAAAGTCTACACCAGTTGTATTCGGCGTATGTGACAAATACATGTTGATTTGTTGTAATACCAATGGCAGTTAGGATAGGTGATATCTGATAAACAAACATACTATGTTGAAATTTCAACAGGTTAGACTGAACCTACCTAATTCTGGTCTCCCCATCAATGACCGTTGGTGAGCAGGCAAGAGACGAGGCTGGAGGTAAGGTCTTTGTCAGTGCCCCATTGATGCATGGCAGCGTAGATCAGCTCCTGGCCCCTCATCAAAGATACTGGTTGGTCACACACAAACACACACACACACAAAGCACTAATTACATTATCAATGGTGGTTATGATTAGCATGTTGGAACCAACCTGATTGCACATAATATGTGAGGTAAAATAGAATGGAAAACGCAGCGATCAGGCTTGTTCCACCAGGCTAGGTTATGAAGGTGGATTGGGACAAAACTCGAAACAGTTTGACCTTTGACCAGATCAAAGGTCAAAACAGCGAGGGCATGTCTGCGTGATGCTGAGGGTCACCTTGCTGGTCTTCTCTATGTTGCATATTTGGCTGCAAACTGGACATCTCTCGAACAACTGCAGCAGGCAATCCTGATAAACAATGTACTTCCTCATCTGATGAGGTGGTGTTGACTGGGAGGGCCTGTGACAGGGTGATACAATAGACAGCCAAGTTGTAAATTGCATTTTGTTATAAAGAAAGGACAAAGCTTTTTGATAATAACCTGCCCATAGACTGCGGTTGAAAATTAGCCGGCTGGCTAAAACCGGCACTTTTACTGAAACGTTGATTAATGTGCACTGTCTCTGTAAAAATAAAATAAACTCACAATAAACTCATAATGCACTTCACAACCAAAATTATTCTACTACTTGTATCTGCTTGGCTTGGCTGGGTAATTAATCTACTAGTTTATCAAACTGGGTATTTTTTCATCTTAAATGTAAAGTCCCCATATTTGGGGACCCTATTTAATTTGTTTTATTTAATTTAGTCTGCGGAAATCTGAGTATCTTGGCTATTGATCGGTGCCTTCAAATCTTTGGTGTGACTTACTACCCTATATGGGTACACAAATGTATAAGGGCAGGCCACGCAGATGACCTCATTTCAAGATGGCTGCTACCTACATTCCGGGTTAGCGTTGTGAAGCATAAATGAAATAAATACAATAAAAAATAAAAAAAAACATAAATTAAATAAACACGGAATACATTGATACACACCGAAAGCCGGGACTCCACAGATCATGAGGATGTCTTATTTGTCTGCCTGTTACCTACCATTATTGATCACCTGCCCCGAGAGTCAAACTGTTTATTTTACACAATGTTTTCACCAAACAGCAAAAATCGTAAGCTTCAATTTGGTCTGTATTTGAGGTATAGCTACATGGGGGGTATGAAATGAATCGTTAGGTTGTTAGGAACAAATCTAGCATATTGCCAATGTTATCTGCTGAAGTATGACTTAATGGCAACATTGAATGTCCACCAAGTTACTATATTTGTGCATCACAAATATGATGTTGCTTGCTTACGCACTGTAGGCATCCATTACACAGGGGATTGGCTACTATGGCACATTGGCAGTCTTGAAGCCAATGAGATAAGCTTTCCAGGGATATGCAGTTGACCTGGGTTGACAAAGATAGGCCTAGAATCTTTTATGTATAATGCGAACTATTGCTATCTGGCTCAGAGACAAGAAGCGCCGAGCACGCTACATTACATTGTAAACAGATTTAATCGCTTTAGCATAAAAGATGGCTTCTCAAGGGTGGAAAAAAAGGTAAAAACAGAATGTTGAACAGTAAGCTAAAAAATAAGGCAGCTATGAATAAGTATACGGATATAGAAGCTTTGAATAAAATACTGTAGTCGGACTCTGATCAGGGGAGCGAATTGGACAACAAGGATTTCGACTCGGGCCGACAAAGATTTATTTCTAGAAGGATTGGATCTACTTTTAGATCTGTAAGTAAATTATTTTCATGACTTTATATAGCTAATTTACTATATGTATTTAGCTTTTATAAGTTGTCTGATTTTTGTGCTTTGGATTTAGTTTACATAGGCCTATGTAACAAGTAATTTCAATGTTATATAATTCCAAAGTAGTTATTGTCTATGTTTCATATTAGTTAACTGTTTTCTGTTCTAAGTTTCATACTTGTAACTTTGGAGAGGCCACTAAACTCTCATGGCCATTGTTTACTTGTTGTTCTCACCTCTGCCTGTCTCCAAAGTGTTACTGTTTGCATTGTGTGTGTGTTTCACACTTTCTATGTGAGTCACTGTACAGATAAAGTTTAGGCTTGGTGTTTTTACTTTACAACTGTAATTCTGTGTGTCTTACAACAATATATCCCTTTATTTTATTCACCACAGAGTGGAGGATGCAGAGGATTTTGATGATGACGTTTGGGAGCCACTCCTCCACAGCAAGCGCCCCGCTGGTCAAAGTCTTCACTCCCCACTGCTATGTCAATCACCCCATCTGATGACTCTACATCCACCACTTGACAAAGGCCCCACTACTCTTCAACCACCCCCACTGCAGTTTCAATCACCCCGTCTGATGGTTCTACATCCATCAGGGCTCCCGAGTGGCACAGCGGTCTAAGGAACTGCATCTCAGTGCTAGAGGCATCACTACAGACACCCTGGTTTGAATCCAGGCTGTATCACAACCGGCCATGATTGGGAGTCCCATAGGGCGGCGCACAATTGTCCCAACGTCGTCCGGGTTTGGCCGGTTATTGTAAATAAGAATTAGTTGTAAATAAAGTTGAAATTAAAAAAATACACCACTCGACAAAGACCCCACTCCTCTTCAACCACCCCCACTGCAGGCCCTCTCTGCAAGTTAATCTGGAGGTGTGGGGCAGGGAGGAGATCTAGGCCTCAACAAAGAGGGAGAGGCAGAGGGAGTGGACATTACTTTAATTCTTTAATTCTCCACAAGCAGATGGCCAAAGCAAAAGTTCAAACCCCTCTCTCCCAGTTGGCCTTCCGAGAGCAGCTGGTGTTGGAAATGGCTAAAATGGGGGCCCAAAGGAACTTCACAACCATCACAAGACCCCCCACTCAAGGTGAGAGCCACTATCCAACACACATGCCAAAAGACAAAAGGAGGAACTGCATGCATTGCACAAAACACAGGGGGGAAAAGGGTGAAATGCCACACTTTTTGTTTCTTGGCAGAGAGGTACTGCTTCAAAGACTATCACGACATGCACAAGCTGTGGTGAAATCTAATAATCTACACCTTGGATGTAAAACGAACACAAATGGCATTTGTAAATAGCTTAGCTTATTTCTATTTTTGCGCCTTTTTTAGTGAAAGACACGTGTGTAACCAAGTTTGTGTTTGATAAGACACTTTTATATATATTTTTTATTTATCTCTGTTGCTTTTATATTGCTTTTGTAAACAGTTAATTTGTATGTGGGACCAATACATTGGATATGCCTGGGCTAAACATTCAGGCACTTTGGAGAGGTTGAAAAAACACTTGTCCCCTGACACCACCACAATGTTTGAGAGAGGTTAGTGTTGTAGAAATTTTGTTTTATAGTGAACAATAACTTTTAGGCATATCCAGTGTACAAAAACAGTGCAATTACCACATTCGGACACTTTGGAGAGGTTGAAAGGACACTTGAATGTACCCTGGATACACCATAACACCACCACAATGTTTGAGTGAGGTTGATATGGTAGAAATTGTGTTTTTATACTGAACAAATAGCATTTTAGGGATTGCAAATATGTAATAGCACTGGAATTATCTAATTTACAGACATGCCACTTTAGAGAGGTTTATGGACACTTGGAAATGTCCTGTGACCTCACCTGACACCACTTACTAAAACATCTGCCCATTTATAGTTGTTAGGTATATCAATCCTGTTTTTTCTGATATTCACATGTTGTAGAAAGGCATTTGATGTGTTCCCAGCTCTAGTCAGCAATAATTCAATAATAGCTTGTCAATAAAATAAGACTTTTTCTGATCATTTCCTCATAATCTTCCAGATGTCGTCTTTCCAAATAGACCAAGTTTTTGCATGTAAGAATCATGTAATTACACATGAATAGCAGTTACTTTTGGGTATGTCTATTTAGGCGGAAATCACATAACACACATTACCGTTGTTGATTAAGCCCTAACCAGAGCTAACCAGCTAGCCAGCTGAAGAGTTCCGTCAGCCACTCGTGGGCTATTCCTGAGCTAGCCAGCTGAAGTGTCTCCTGGGCTACAACTCACCTATCCTGACCCGTTTTACTGCCGATGCGGAGCCCCATCGGGTCTTCACGACTGGACCACCGACGTTATCTGCCCGAGGGAGTTGTCCAACTGGCCCCTCCGTCGCGACGTAACCTGATCGCCCATCTGCGGCCGGCTAATCGTTAGCTGTCTTTTCGGCTGCGATCTGAATAGGTCTATCGGACACTTTTCTTGGGCCACTATAACTAACTATTTTGCCAACTTGGACAGGTCCCCCCTTCCACACGGAACCCCACTAACCCACAGACGGAAACGCACGAGGTGGCTAAAAACAGACCTCCCTCCCATCTTCCACCAGCTTGCTACCTATGGCCCGGCTAGCTGTCTGATTCTCACTGGACCCTCTGATCACTCGGCTAAGCATGCCTCTCCTTAATGTCAATATGCCTTGTCCATTGCTGTTCTGGTTAGTGTTTATTGGCTTATTTCACTGTAGAGCCTCTAGCCCTGCTCATTATACCTTATCCAACCTCTCAGTTCCTCCACCCACACATGCTATGACATCTTCTGGTTTCAATGATGTTTCTAGAGACAATATCTCTCTCATAATCACTAAATGCCTAGGTTTACCTCCTCTGTACTCACATCCCACCATACCTTTGTCTGTACATTATACCTTGAAGCTATTTTATCGCCCCCAGAAACCTGCTCCTTTTTCTCTCTATTCTGGACGTCACAGACGACCAATTCTTATAGCTTTTAGCCGTACCCTCATACTCATTCTTCTCTGCTCCTCTGGGGATGTAGAGGTGAATCCAGGCCCTGCAGTGCCTGGCTCCACTCCTACTCCCCAGGCGCTCTCTTTTGATGACTTCTGTAACCATAATAGCCTTGGTTTCATGCATGTTAACATTAGAAGCCTCCTCCCTAAGTTTGTTTTATTCACTGCTTTAGCACACTCTGCCAACCCGGATGTCCTAGCTGTGTCTGAATCTTGGCTTAGGAAGTCCACCAAAAACTGTGAAATCTTCATCCCTAACTGCAACGTTTTCAGACAAGATAGAACGACCAAAGGGGGCGGTGTTGCAATCTACTGCAGAGATAGCCTGCAGTGTTCTGTCCTGCTATCCAGGTCTGTACCCAAACAATTTGAACTTCTACTTTTAAAAATCCACCTCTCCAAAAACAAGTCTCTCACCGTTGCCGCCTGCTATAGACCCCCCTCGGCCCCTAGCTGTGCTCTGGACACCATATGTGAACTGATTGCCCCCCATCTATCTTCAGAGCTCGTGCTACTAGGCGACCTAAACTGGGACATGCTTAACACCCCAGCCATTCTACAATCCAAGCTTGATGCCCTCAATCTCACACAAATTATTAATGAACCCACCAGGTACAACCCCAAAGCCGCAAACACTGGCACCCTCATAGATATCATCCTAACCAATGTGCCCTCTAATTACACCTCTGCTGTTTTCAACCAAGATCTCAGCGATCACTGCCTCATTGCCTGCACCCGTAATGGGTCAGCGGTCAAACGACCTCCACTCATCACTGTCAAACGCTCCCTGAAACATTTCAACGAGCAAGCCTTTCTAATCGACCTGGCCCTGGTATCCTGGAAGGATATTGACCTCATCCCGTCAGTAAAGGATGCCTGGTTATTTTTTTTAAATGCCTTCCTCTCCATCTTAAATAAGCATGCCCCTTTCAAGAAATTTAGAACCAGGAACAGGTATAGCCCTTGGTTCTCCCCAGACCTGACTGCCCTTAACCAACACAAAAATATCCTGTGGCGTTCTGCATTAGCATCGAACTGCCCCCGCGATATGCAACTTTTTAGGGAAGTTAGAAACCAATACACACAGGCAGTTAGAAACGCCAAGGCTAGCTTTTTCAAACAGAAATTTGCTTCGTGCAACTCCAACTCTAAAAAGTTCTGGGACATTGTAAAGTCCATGGAGAATAAGAACACCTCCTCCCAACTGCCCACTGCACTGATGATAGGAAACTCTGTCACCACCGATAAGCCCACTATAATTGAGAATTTCAATAAGCATTTTTCTACGGCTGGCCATGCTTTCCACCTAACTACCCCTACTGCATTCAACAGCACTGCACCCCCCACAGCTACTCGCCCAAGCCTCCCCCATTTCTCCTTCTCCCAAATCCATTCAGCTGATGTTCTGAAAGAGCTGCAAAATCTGGACCCCTACAAATCAGCTGGGCTTGACAATCTGGACCCTTTCTTTCTAAAATTATCTGCCGAAATTATTGCAACCCCTATTACTAGCCTGTTCAACCTCTCTTTCGTGTCGTCTGAGATTCCCATAGATTGGAAAGCAGCTGTTGTCATCCCCCTCTTCAAAGGAGGTGACACTCTTGACCCAAATTGCTACAGACCTATATCCATCCTATCCTGCCTTTCTAAGGTCTTCGAAAGCCAAGTCAACAAACAGATTACCGACTATTTCGAATCCCACCGCACCCTCTCCGCTATGCAATCTGGTTTCAGAGCTGGTCATGGGTGCACCTCAGCCACGCTCAAGGTCCTAAATGACATCGTAACCGCCATCGATAAGAAACAATACTGTGCTGCCGTATTCATTGACCTGGCCAAAGCTTTTGACTCTGTTAATCACCACATCCTCATCGGCAGACTTAGTAGCCTTGGTTTCTCAAACGATTGCGTCGCCTGGTTCACCAACTACTTCTCTGACAGAGTTCAGTGTGTCAAATCGGAGGGCCTATTGTCTGGACCTCTGGCAGTCTCTATGGGGGTACCACAGGGTTCAATTCTTGGGCCAACTCTTTTCTCTGTATATATAAATGATGTCGCTCTTGCTGCTGGTGAATCTCTGATCCACCTCTACGCAGACGACACCATTCTGTATACTTCTAGCCCTTCTTTGGACACTGTGTTAACAACCCTCCAGACGAGCTTCAATGCCATTCAACTCTCCTTCCGTGGTCTCCAACTGCTCCTAAACACAAGTAAAACTAAATGCATGCTCTTCAACCGATCGCTGCCTGCACCTGCCCGCCCATCCAGCATAACTTCTCTGGACGGTTCTAACAACTACAAATACCTAGGTGTCTGGTTAGACTGTAAACTCTCCTTCCAGACTCACATCAATCATCTCCAATCCAAAGTGAAATCTAGAATTGGCTTCCTATTTCGCAACAAAGCATCCTTCACTCATGCTGCCAAACATACCCTCGTAAAACTGACCATCCTACCAATCCTCGACTTCGGCGATGTCATTTACAAAATAGCCTCCAATACCCTACTCAACAAGCCCCATATACAACCCACCACTGCGACCTGTATGCTCTCGTTGGCTGGCCTTCACTTCATAATCGTCGCCAAACACATTGGCTCCAGGTCATCTACAAGACCCTGCTAGGTAAAGTCCCCCCTTTTCTCCGCTCACTGGTCACCATAGCAGCACCCACCTGTAGCATGCGCTCCAGCAGGTATATCTCTCTGGTCACCCCTAAAGTCAACTCCTCCTTTGGTCGTCTCTCCTTCCAGTTCTCTGCTGCCAATGACTGGAACGAACTACAAAAATCTCTGAAACTGGAAACACTTATCTCCCTCACTAGCTTTAAGCACCAGCTGTCAGAGCAGCTCACAGATCACTGCACCTGTACATAGCCCATCTATAATTTAGCCCAAACTACTACCTCTTCCCCTACTGTATTTATTTATTTTATTTATTTTGCTCCTTTGCACCATATTATTTACATTTGAACTTTGAACTTTCTTCAAACTACAAATCTACCATTCCAGTGTTTTTCTTGCTATACTTTATTTACTTTGCCACCATGGCATTTTTTTGCCTTTACCTCCCTTATCTCACATCATTTGCTCACATTGTATATAGTCTTATTTTTTTCTACTGTATTATTGACTGTATGTTGTTTACTCCATGTGTAACTCTGTGTTGTTGTATGTTGTCGAACTGCTTTGCTTTATCTTGGCCAGGTCGCAATTGTAAATGAGAACTTGTTCTCAACTTGCCTACCTGGTTAAATAAAGGTGAAAAAAAAAAAAAAAGCCCGTCTGTGTCATCAGGGCAGTAACACGGGTCACTAGTTACCACAGCCACAAAGTCAAAAAGCCCACCTATTTCTTAAATTTCTCTTTTAAAAATGTGATTTTTAAACCTAACCACACTGCTAACGTTATGCCTAACCTTAAATTAAGACAAAAAAATACATATTTTTACGATATAGACAATTTTGACTTTGTGGCTGTGGTAACTAGTGTAAACCCTAATTCTGCACTTTACAGATGTAGCTAGCTAGCTGACTGACTTTAGCTCCAGATTAGATTAGACTCAGGCCGGTGATGCCGTTACCGGTGCTGAGTATAACGTTAATCAGCTAGCTTTACTGGTGCAGACTTGGGGACCGACAAACTCCAAGAACCTATTCCGCATACTAGGGTCCTTTGGCAGGGCATGCAAACCATAGAACTTTGGCTGTGAGGCATGGTCAACCTGTATAAGGCCAGTGGTCCCTTGAACGCGATGAAACAACGGACCCCATTCAATGAAGGGTAGTGAAGTGGGTGGATAGGCGATTTGCACGTGGAGGGGGCATGATTTCTTGACATAATTGTAGTTGAAACCCAACCTTCTTTTAGTAGTTGTGACGTTTAGTATATCGATGCCACAGGCCATTTTTCAAAGGAATTAGTAGCTTTTTAGGGGCAGTCAAAAGAGTGGGCGCGTTCGAGGTGATCACTTTTGTCAAGTTGGTGACCATCAAACTTTCAACGTTTGTTGCATTTTGGGTATAAAAATTGTCCGACTTGCGACTACATGTCGACTGTATGAACTTTAAAAATAATCTTGTGATCAAAGATCAGGCAGTTTTTGATTAAGTCGCCTTCAAGTCAATGCAGTTGCTTCTCACGAACTGCAAAATGCAGCCATCACCTGCATTGTGGAGCCACTATTTGTCAACCAATCATTAGGTTGTTTATGTTTGACACATGTGAACATGGCCAAAGACGTGACTGAAATAGGAATCAACTTTGCTACGATTTTAAAGCTACAGGGGATACAAATGAAAGTGATGTTTGAGACAACTTTCCAACCAATTAATTGTACACATGTTTTGTTTTCAGTTTGTGAGTGTATGATATGGGGGTACAACATTTTTTATTTAGACATTTCTAAAGAACTGGTCCGCTTTAAATTACGTTCAGTTTACAAAGACTTCATAAATCCTTCATAAGCACTACATACAGTTGAAGTCAGAAGTTTACATACACTTAGGTTGGAGTCATTAAAACTCGTTTTTCAACCACTCCACAAATTTCTTGTTAAACAAACTATAGTTTTGGCAAGTCGGTTAGGACATCTACTTTGTACATGACAGAAGTAATTTTTTCAGCAATTGTTTACAGACATATTATTTCACTTATAATTCATTGTATCACAATTCCAGTGGGTCAGAAGTTTACATACACTAAGTTGACTGTGCCTTTAAACAGCTTGTAAAATTCCAGAAAATTATGTCATGGCTTTAGAAGCTTCTGATGGGCTAATTGAAATCATTTCAGTCAATTGGAGGTTTACCTGTGGATATTTCAAGGCCTACCTTCAAACTCAGTGCCTCTTTGCTTGACATCATGGGAAAATCAAAATAAATCAGCCAAGACCTCAAAAATAAATTGTAGACCTCCACAAGTCTGGTTCATCATTGGGAGCAATTTCCAAATGCCTGAAGGTACCACGTTCATCTGTACAAACAATAGTATGGAAGTATAAACACCATGGGACCACCATGGGACCACGCATACCGCTCAGGAAGGAGATGCGTTCTGTCTCCTAGATATGAATGTACTTTGGAGCGAAAAGTGCAAATCAATCCCAGAACAACAGCAAAGGACCTTGTGAAGATGCTGGAGGAAACGGGTATCAATATCTATATCCAAAGTAAAATGAGTCCTGTATTGACATAACCTGAATGTTCGCTCAGCAAGGAAGAAGCCACTGCTCCAAAACCGCCATAAAAAGTCAGACTACACTTTGCAACTGCACATGGACACAAAGATCGTACTTTTTGAAGAAATGTCCTCTGGTCTGATGAAACAAAAATAGAACTGTTTGGCCATAATGACCATCGTTGTGTTTGTAGGAAAACGGGGGAGGCTTGCAAGCCGAAGAACACCATCCAAACCGTGAAGCACGGGGGTGGCAGCATCATGTTGTGGGGGTGCTTTGCTGCAGGAGGGACTGGTGCACTTCACAAAATAGATGGCATCATGAGAAAAGAAAATGTTGTGGATATATTGAAGCAACATCTCAAGACAAGAGTCAGGAAGTTAAAGCTTGTTTGCAAATGGGTCTTTCAAATGGACAATGACCCCAAGCATACTTCCAAACCTGTGGCAAAATGGCTGAAGGACAACAGTCAAGGTATTGGAGTGGCCATCACAAAGCCCTGACCTCAATCCCATAGAAAATATGTGGGCAGAACTGAAAAAGCATGTGCGAGCAAGGAGGCCTACAAACCTGACTCAGTTACACCAGCTCTGTCAGGAGGAATGGGCCAAAAATCACCCAACTTATTGTGGGAAGCTTGTGGAAGGCTACCCGAAACGTTGGACCCAAGTTAAACAATTTAAAGGCAATGCTATCAAATACTAATTGAGTGTATGTACATTTCTGACCCAACTTCTTAAAATAAAGTGGTGATCCTAACTGACCTAAAACAGGGAATTTTTGCTCTGATTAAATGTCAGGAATTGTGAAAAACTGAGTTTAAATGTATTTGGCTAAGGTGTATGTAAACTTCCGACTTCAACTGTTTAAAAACAATGAGCCAGATATTTCCTCGGATGTATAAAAGTGAAACATCAGTTTGGTGTTTCCACTCACTGCCAAACATGGGGATGAGGACTGGATATACGTAATCAGATACGTCATTAGAGCGTGCAACAGAACATTGTACTGTCTACACTCGATTTGTTGTTTATATTAAAACATTTTCATTTAATCGATTTTAATCCAAACTAAAGTTTTGTTGCTAAGGGTTCCATGGCGGTTAGCCTCTTACATCTAGACGTTCCGCTAGCGGAACACCGCTCCAATATCCAATGATAGGGCGTGGCGCGAAATACAAACTCCTCGAAAATCCGAAAACTTCAATTTTTCAAACATATGACTATTTTACACCATTTTAAAGACAAGACTCTCCTTTATCTAACCACACTGTCCGATTTCAAAAAGGCTTTACAACGAAAGCAAAACATTAGATTATGTCAGGAGAGTACCCAGCCAGAAATAATCAGACAACCATTTTTCAAGTTAGCATATAATGTCACAAAAAACAAAACCACAGCTAAATACAGCACTAACCTTTGATGATCTTCATCAGATGACACTCCTAGGACATTATGTTATACAATACATGCATGTTTTGTTCAATCAAGTTCATATTTATATCAAAAACCAGCTTTTTACATTAGCATGTGACGTTCAGAACTAACATTCCCACCGAACACTTCCGGTGAATTTACTAAATTACTCACGATAAACGTTCACAAAAAACATAACAATTATTTTAAGAATTATAGATACAGAACTCCTTTATGCAATCGCTATGTCCGATTTTAAAATAGCTTTTCGGTGAAAGCACATTTTGCAATATTCTGAGTATATAGCCCGGCCATCACAGGCTAGCTATTTTGACACCCACCAAGTTTGGTACTCACCAAACTCAGATTTACTATAAGAAAAATTGGATTACCTTTGCTGTTCTTCGTCAGAATGCACTCCCAGGACTTCTACATCAACAACAAATGTTGGTTTGTTTCCAAATAATCCATAGTTATATCCAAATAGCGGCGTTTTGTTTGTGCGTTCAAGACACTATCCGAAGGGTAACGAAGGGTGACACGCGGACGGGTATCGTGACAATTTTTTTTAAAATATTCCATTACCGTACTTCGAAGCATGTCAAACACTGTTTAAAATCAATTTTTATGCGATTTTTCTCATAAAATAGCGATAATATTCCGACCGGGAGTCGTTGATTTCGTTCAAAGACTTAAAATGCAAAATGGTCTCTTCACGTGCACGCGCACGCCCGTCTCATTGTTCTCAGATCGACCACTATCCAAATACGCTACTGTTTTTCAGCCAGAGACTGCAGAGTCATCATTCAACATTCTGGGGCCTTCTGAGAGCCTATGGGAGCCTTAGAAAGTGTCACGTTACAGCAGAGATCCTCTGTTTTGGATAGAGATGACAAAGAAGGCCAAGAAATGGTCAGACAGGGTACTTCCTGTACAGAATCTTCTCAGGTTTTGGCCTGCCATTTGAGTTCTGTTATACTCACAGACACCATTCAAACAGTTTTAGAAACTTTAGAGTGTTTTCTATCCAAAGCTACTAATTATATGCATATTCTAGTTTCTGGGCAGGAGTAATAACCAGATTAAATCGGGTACGTTTTTTATCCGGCCGTGAAAATACTGCCCCCTATCCATAACAAGTTAGCCTTTACGTCTGGGACTGCAAGTTTGTGTTCCTTTTGTTGCGTGGATTCTGTGAGTGCTAGCTGGCTGTACTACAGACACCTGTAGTCATCGTGGGACTCATTGTTATCTTTTTGTAAAACAACTGGTTGCAGTAAAGAGCCAATCAGGATACCAAGGAGTTCCTGAGGGAAATCGCGAGTACCAACAGTTTTACGCTATGGAGGAACAACATACTCCATCATGGAAAGATCCGACCATCTCACAAAATAACTTTAACCCAACAAAAAAAGAAAAACAGATTCATCTAAAGACACGGACAATTTACTTACCATTGAGGTAGATGCTAGTGCTCTGGCTGGAATCCATGCAGCACTGGAAAAGTTGTGTGAAGAGGTAGCAGGGCTGAGGGGGAGTTTGGAGTTCAGCCAGAGTGAAATTCTCACGCTCCAAAGAGAAAACAATACACTCACAGCCAATGTAAAATTTCCATGATTCCAACATGGATTGTCTACTCAGGGAAAACAGGGTGATGAAGGAGTCGCTACTAGACATACAAAGTCGTAGCATGCGTGAAAATGTTTTTTTTTTCTGGGATTCCTGAGGACGCATCCAATAATCCAGAGGGCGCAATCAGAAAATTCATGCAATCCGCCTTGAAACTTCCTATAGAGACTGTAAACAAGGTGGCTTTCCACCAAGTACACAGACTTGGAGCTCGGAGCGTCAAGACCAAGGGTTCCCGACCGATCATCGCAAAATTTGAAAACTACCAACAAAAGGAGCTGATCAAACAGGGTAAGGGAGCTTAAAGGGACCAAATTCAGTCTCAATGACCAATTTCCAAGGGAGATAAACGCACGTCGTAAGAGACTGTATCCGGTACAAAGACAACAAAGGGAGAACAGTAAGCGTGCCTTTATCATTGTGGACAAACTCTTTATAGATGGACAGCTATTCCGAGACAGCTCCATAACACCGTAGCAGTACTAAATTCGACAGGGACTTCAGGTTACAAAAAAAAGAAGGTATGGGAACTGTAAAAGTATCTGAACATTATGAAGTGGATATGAACACACACGTACTCAATTACATGCTTGCTTACACATACGGACTTATACATACACACACACCTGATCTCGCGCTCCTCTCTCTCTCTCTTTCTCCTCTTTTCTTCTCTCTCTCTCTATTGTCGAACTGTTTTATAATTTAATGTGTTTGTTTGTCTATCTTTTTTATGTATTTGTCTACAAGTTTATATATGTTTACAACAAGCAAGGAGAAGATATCAGAATAGGGGCATTGGGGAATAATAACATATTGTACGGAATACGTTTGTACTGTAGTGCAGCCGTCTCTAGAGTAATGCAAGGTCTCTTTCATGATCATGTGAAACGTCAATTGCTATGGAAATGCTGGGATGTGTTTTTCAATTATGTTAAAGGTAATTATGATGCAACTATAATAGTGATACGATATGGATTACAATTATCATCATGAATATTAAGGCTATACGCACTACATGTTACACACAGACACTCAACAATGCAAATTGGAAGAGTTATTATTTATTTGGAAATCACACATTATAGTCTTACTCTTATACAGACATCGTACACACTCACTATATCACATCCAATATCATACACATCAACCTACTCAGATTTGCTACACACATAATATCTTGTCTCAATTTTCTAACATCTGTGGCACTGGCTAACAGGCAAACAGACAAGGGAATAAAACAAATATTGCTAGAACCTATTTCTTGAATTCTAAATATCAGACATTTGCAATCTCTAGTTTTGACCTTCATAATACCTCTGATGGCAGTAACTTTACAAGCACTAATTATGGTCCATTTAGACTGAGAATAGTATCTAGTTATGGTAAGGGGTGAAATAAGTATAGCCTGTTATAATTGTAATGGTTTAGCAGATTATAAAAAAGAATATCAGTCTTTACATGGCTAAATGAAAAGGAATATAACATATACTGTTTACAAGAAACTCGCTCTACATCTTTAGATGAAGTTGCATGGAAAAGGGAATGGGGTGGTGAAATCATTTTCTGTCATGGACAAAGGAACTCAAAGGGTGTGATGATATTTATGAACAAAAATTTCGATCTGAATGTGCAAATAGCCAGGAATGATTCACAAGGAAGGTGGATCCTTTTGAATATGAAAGTGGACGAAAAAGAGATTTGGCTCGTTAATCTATATGGTCCAAATCAGGATGATCCACACTTCTGCGAAAACATTTATACCAATTTATTGAACTTACAGGCAACAAATGATCTAATCATTATGGTAGGAGACTATAACACAGTGTTAAGTAACTCAATGGACTGTAAAGGTAATCACTCTACAAACTATCATCACCGTGCCCTTAACCTGTCTGGGCTAGGGGGCAGTATTGAGAATTTTGGAAAAATATGTTCCCATTTTTAACTGCCTCCTACACCAACTCAGAAGCTAGAATATGCATATTATTGTTCAGGTTTGGATAGAAAACACTCTGAATTTTCTAAAACTGTTTGAATGGTGTCTGTGAGTATAACAGAACTCCTATGGCAGGCAAAAACCTGACAAGGTTTCAAGCAGGAAGTACCCTGTCTGACAAGGAGTCGTGCGTCTTGCATCTTTTTATTGAAAAGTAAGGATCTTAGCTGTAACGTGACAATTCCCAGGGCTCCAATAGGCTCTCAGAGCCCGCGAAATAACTGAAGGTTTACGAGGGAGCCTCAGGTTGAAACAGATTATCGCCTTTTGTAAGTGGATGCTCAGAGGACCTTTGAATGATGCGCGTGCATGAGTCGCTTCTGAGGAGAAATTTTATTCGGCTGTTTAGGCTCAATGCATACTCCCGGTCGGAATATTATCACTTCTCTACGACATAAATGGCATAAAAATTGGTTTTAAACAGCGGTTGACATGCTTCGAAGTACGGTAATGGAATATTTAGACATTTTTGACACGCCAATGCGCCATGCGCGAGACCGGGAAGAAGCATTCTAGAACTCACGAACAAAACGTCGCTGTTTGGATATAACGATGGATTATTTGGGACCAAACCTACATTTGTTATTGAAGTAGAAGTCCTGGCAGTGTATTCTGATGAAGAACAAGCAAGGTAAGAACATTTTTCTTATAGGAAATGTGATTTTGGTGGAGGCTGACCTGGGTGGGTATCTAAATAGCTAGCCCTGTAATGCCGGGCTATGTACTTAGATTATTGCAAAATGTGCTTCATCCGAAAAGCTATTTTAAAATCGGACATATCGAGTGCATAGAGGAGTAATGTATCTATAATTCTTAAAATAATTGTTATGCTTTTTGTGAACGTTTATCGTGAGTAATTTAGCAAACTGTTAGTAAATTCAACGGAAGTTTGCCGGGGGTTATGCGTTTTCTGAACGTCACATGCTAATGCAAAAAGCTGTTTTTTGATATAAATATGAACTTGATTGAACAGACATGCATGTATTGTATAACACAATGTCCTAGGTGTGTCATCTGATGAAGATCATCAAAGGTTAGTGCTGCATTTAGCTGGGGTTTGGGTTTATGTGACATGATATGCTAGCTTGAAAAATGGCTGTCTGATTTTTTCTGGCTGGGCACTCTGCTGACATAATCTAATGTTTTGCTTTCGTTGTAAAGCCTTTTTGAAATCGGACAGTGGGGTTAGATTAACGAGATTCTTGTCTTTAAATAGCTGTAAAATAGTCATATGTTTGAGAAATTGAAGTAATAGTATTTCTAACGATTCAAAAATCGCGCCACTGGAATTTCAGTAGCTGTTACGTAGGTGGGACGAAATCGTCCCACATACCCCAGACAGGTTAAGGAATCACAAATATTATGGACACATTAGAAATAGTGGATATTTGGAGACTAAAAAACTCCGACCTAGTGAGATATACATGGAGGAGACTTAATCAAGCTAGTCGTCTTGATTACTTTCTTGTCTCTTTCTATCTTGCACCAAAGGTTAAAAAAGTTTTAATAGGAGACAGAATGCGATCGGATCATCATCTAATTGGCATTCACATAACTTATAGATTTTCCACGTGGACAGGGATATTGGAAATTTACTGGAGGACAACTTATTTTTAATAAAGACAAAATAATTTATAACTGAATTTTTCCAATATAATATAGGTTCTGCAAATACCCTTATTGTTTGGGATACCTTTAAATGTACCTTCAGGGGTCATTCAATATTCATCAAGAATAAAAAAGCAGTTTCTGGCTAAAGAGACAAGACTAACAAGGGAAATCCATGAACTAATAGTACAGGTAGATAGCAATAAAAACGATACTACAGAGATACAAAATAAGTTAGAGGAAAAACAAAAAGAACTTGAGGAACTTATTCAAGAACGTTTTAATGTAATCTATTACAAAAAATAAAGCAAACTGGATGGAATATGGAGAAAAATGCACAAAATTCTTCCTGAATCTCCAATACAGGAATGCTAACAAAAAGAAACTTGTTACTGAAGACGGAGTCATCTATGATTCCCTGAATGATATTTTAAAAGAGGAAGCTAATTATTTTAGGCAGATGTTCTCTTTTCTGTCTCATCCTCTCCCACCGAATGAAGATTACAGTAAGGATTTTTTTCCAAATAATATAAAATATTGAAAATTAACAAATGTTCAGAAAGATCAGTGCGAAGGCCAAATTACAGTGGAATAACTTTTTGGGGCTATTAAATCCTTTCAGTCTGGAAAACCCCAGGACTTGATGGCATACCGGTAGAGGTATATCAAGCCTTTTTTGATATACTAAAAGCTCCATTGGTAGATTGTTTTTACTACTCCTATAGAAATGGTCATCTGTCAGGTACTCAGCTGGAAGGTCTGATTTCTCTATTAATAAAACAAGACCCAGATGTTAAATATAAAGACCCAGTCTGTCTAAAAAAACGGAGGCCCCTTGCACTTCAATGTTGTTATAACGCCCTGGCCATAGAGTTTTTTTTTTGTTATCTATTTTGGTTAGGTCAGGGTGTTACATGGGTGGGCGTTCTATGTTTATTTTTCTATGTTGGTTTGTTTCTTTGGTTGGCCGTGTGTGGCTCCCAATCAGGAACAGCTGTAGTTCGTTGTTGCTGATTGGGAGTCATACATAGGCAGCCTGTTTTTCCTTTGGGGTTTGCGGGTGATTGTTTTCTGTTGAGAGTTTTTCCTGACAGGACTGTTTTTGCTGTCGTCTTTGGTTTATTTTTGTAAAGTGTTCTCTTTTTTCAATAAAATTTCTAAGATGAACACACATCCTCCGCTGCACCTTGGTCTCATTACGACGACACCCGTTACAGAATCACCCAAAAAAAATGGACCAAGCAGCGGAGGAAGGAGAAGCACCAGGAGAGGAGCTATCGGGAGTCGTGGACATGGGAGGAATTACTGGACGTTAAAGGACCATGGGCTCAAGCTGGGGAGTATCGCCGCACGCAGTGGGAGATCAAGGCGGCGATAGCTGAGAGGCGCTGGTATGAGGCAAGGGAGCACAACAGGCACAAGAGGCAGCCCCCCCAAAAACATTTTTGGGGGCACACGGGGAGTGTGGCAGAGTCAGGTTGGAAACCTGAGCCAACTCCCCGTGCTTACAGGAGGCAGCGCAGTACTGGTCAGGCACCGTGTTATGCGGTAAAGCGCACGGTTTCCCCAGTACGCGTTGATAGCCCGGAGCGCTACATGCCAGCCCCCCGCAAGTGCCATGCGAGAGTGGGCATCGAGCCAGGTTGGAGTGTTCCAGCTCAGCGCATCTGGTCTCCGGTGCGCTGTCTCGGTCCAGGCTATCCTGCACCGGCGCTGCGCACTGTGTCTCCGGGGTGCTGGGAGGGCTCAGTTTGGCCTATGCCTGCACTACGCCCGTGCCGGGCAAAAGTGGGCATTCAGCCTGGAGTTTGGGTGGCAAGCCTACGCACCAGAACTCCAGTGCTCCCCCACGGCCAGGTTTATCCTGTGCCTCCTCCTCGGACCAGGCCTCCAGTGGGTCGCTCCAGCCTGGTTTATCCTGTGCCTCCTCCCAGAACCAGGCCTCCAGTGGGTCTCTCCAGCCTGGTCTATCCTGTGCCTCCTCCCAGGACCAGGCCTCCTGTGGGTCTCCCCAGCCTCGTACGTCCTGTGCCTGCGCCCAGAGCCAGGCCTCCTACATGTCTCCCCAGCCTGGTGAATCCTGGGCCAGAGCCGCCCGCCAGTCCGGAGCCGCCAAAGCCGCCCGCCAGTCCGGAGCCGCCAGAGCCGCCCGCCAGTCCGCAGCCGCCAGAGCCGCCCGCCAGTCCGGAGCCGCCAGAGCCGCCCGACAGTCCGGAGCCGCCAGAGCCGCCCGACAGTCCGGAGCCGCCAGAGCCGCCCGACAGTCCGGAGCCGCCAGAGCCGCCCGACAGTCCGGAGCCGCCAGAGCCGCCGGCTGTCCGGAGCCGCCAGGGAGGCCTGCCAGCCGGGCGCAGCCAGGGAGGCCCGTCAGCCGGGCGCAGCCAGGGTCGCCCGCCAGTCCTCTGGCGCAGCTAGGGGCGCCACCTAAGTGGGCTAAGCCAAGGGTGGAGCGGGGTCCACGTCCCGCAGCAGAGCCGCCGCCGTAGGAGGGCCCACCCAGACCCTCCCCTTCAGAGTCAGGTTTTGCGGCCGGAGTCCGCACCTTTGGGGGGGGGGGTACTGTAACGCCCTGGCCATAGAGAGTTTTTTTTTTGTTATCTATTTTGGTTAGGCGAGGGTGTTACATAGGTGGGCGTTCTATGTTTATTTTTCTATGTTGGTTTGTTTCTTTGGTTGGCCGTGTGTGGCTCCCAATCAGGAACAGCTGTAGTTTGTTGTTGCTGATTGGGAGTCATACATAGGCAGCCTGTTTTTCCTTTGGGGTTTGAGGGTGATTGTTTTCTGTTGAGAGTTTTTCCTGACAGGATTGTTTTTGCTCTTTTTTCAATAAAATTTCTAAGATGAACACACATCCTCCGCTGCACCTTGGTCTCATAATGACGACACCCGTTACAGTTGTGATGCAAAAATACTAGCGAAATGCATAGCACTCAGAATTAAAAGGGTTTTACCAGGTATTGTTCATCCTGATCAGACAGGTTTTTTTACATGGACGATACATTGGAGATAATATTTGACAACTACTAGAAATAATAGAACATCATGACACATCTAAGAAGCCAGGCATGGTATTTATAGTGGATTTTTAAAAGGCATTTGATAAAGTAAGAATGGATTTTATTTACCCGAAACCTGAAATATTTGACACAAGTTAAACAATTTAAAGGCAATGCTACCAAATACTAATTGTGTATGAAACTTCTGACCCACTGGGATTGTGATGAAAGAAATTAAAGCTGAATTAAATCATTCTCTCTACTATTATTCTGACATTTCACATTCTAAAAATAAAGTGTTGATCCTAACTGACCTAAAACAGGGAATTTTTACTTGGATTAAATGGCAGGAATTGTGAAAAACTGAGTTTAAATGTATTTGGCTAAGATGTTTGTAAACTTCCGACTTCAACTGTATGTGTAGTTGAATTTATTATGCCACTGTGTGACTGTTGTCAAGGCCTTATTGTAGATATTGGTGACGTATCAACAAATTGACTATAGAGCAAACAACGCAATTATCACAACAGGTTGTTATATGGATTTTTTTTAATGGCTTTGCTTCCTCAGTCATTTTACTTACGCACCTCTACTGCATTTTATCCATGCACCGCTACTGGTGAATACTACAGTAAAGTCTGCAAATATACTACAGTGAATTACAGTGGGGGAAAAAAGTATTTGATCCCCTGCTGATTTTGTACGTTTGCCCACTGACAAAGAAATGATCAGTCAATAATTTTAATAGTAGGTTTATTTGAACAGTGAGAGACAGTATAACAACAAAAAATCCAGAAAAACGCATGTCAAAAATGTTATAAAGTGATTTGCATTTTAATGAGGGAAATAAGTATTTGACCCCTCTGCAAAACATGACTGAGTACTTGGTGGCAAAACCCTTGTTGGCAATCACAGAGGTCAGACGTTTCTTGTAGTTGGCCACCAGGTTTGCACACATCTCAGGAGGGATTTTGTCCCACTCCTCTTTGCAGATCTTCTCCAAGTCATTAAGGTTTCGAGGCTGACGTTTGGCAACTCGAACCTTCAACTCCCTCCACAGATTTTCTATGGGATTAAGGTCTGGAGACTGGCTAGGCCACTCCAGGACCTTAATGTGCTTCTTCTTGAGCCACTCCTTTGTTGCCTTGGCCTTGTGTTTTGGGTCATTGTCATGCTGGAATACCCATCCACGACCCATTTTCAATGCCCTGGCTGAGGGAAGGAGGTTGTCACCCAAGATTTGACCGTACATGGCCCCGTCCATCATCCCTTTGATGCGGTGAAGTTGACCTGTCCCCTTAGCAGAAAAACACCCCCAAAGCATAATGTTTCCACCTCCATGTTTGACGGTGGAGATGGTGTTCTTGGGGTCATAGGCAGCATTCCTCCTCCTCCAAACACGGCGAGTTGAGTTGATGTCAATGAGCTCCGTTTTGGTCTCATCTGACCACAACACTTTCACCAGTTGTCCTCTGAGTCATTCAGATGTTCATTGGCAAACTTCAGACGGGCATGTATATGTATTCTTGAGCAGGGGGACCTTGCGGGCGCTGCAGGATTTCAGTCCTTCACGGCGTAGTGTGTTACCAATTGTTTTCTTAGTGACTATGGTCCCAGCTGCCTTGAGATCATTGACAAGATCCTCCCGTGTAGTTCTGGACTGATTCCTCACCGTTCTCATGATCATTGCAACTCCACGAGGTGAGATCTTGCATGGAGCCCCAGGCCGAGGGATATTGACAGTTCTTTTGTGTTTCTTCCATTTGCGAATAATCGCACCAAATGTTGTCACCTTCTCACCAAGCTGCTTGGCGATGGTCTTGTAGCCCATTCCAGCCTTGTGTAGGTCTACAATCTTGTCCCTGACATCCTTGGAGAGCTCTTAGGTCTTGGCCATGGTGGACAGTTTGGAATCTGATTGATTGATTGCTTCTGTGGACAGGTGTCTTTTTTACAGGTAACAAGCTGCGGTTAGGAGCACTCCCTTTAAGAGTGTGCTCCTAATCTCAGCTCGTTACCTGTATAAAAGACACCTGGGAGCCAGAAATCTTTCTGATTGAGAGGGGGTCAAATACTTATTTCCCTCATTAAAATGCAAATCATTTCATAACATTTTTAACATGCGTTTTTCTGGATATTTTTCTTGTTATTCTGTCTCTCACTGTTCAAATACACCTACCATTAAAATTATAGACTGATCCTTTCTTTATCGGTGGGCAAACGTACAAAATCAGCAGGGGATCAAATACTTTCCCCCCCACTGTATATAGTATTCCTACCATAGTATACACTATAGTATTATTTTCATGTGGGTGAACTAAGCGTGAACCCGACAGGAATTCACCCATTGGTTGTTGCGTCGTCTTGCCGACCAGAAAACACAACTAAATTAAACAATGGGTGTGTTCAACATTGCAGCCGACTTTAAAGGCAAGACTGACTAATCTACAAATCACTTTGAATCATAAATAACGATTCAATATTATTTGTAGATCAGTCAGTAGGTCACAATTTACCCATGATGCATCATGGTTTTGATGCTGTCAAACACGGCCCATGCTTCAAAATGAACACGTGGGCATCCAGGAATTTTACGTACGTGGGTGAGTCAACTTATTTTAATGACATTATTTCATATGCTTTAATACATTTTATTAACAAAGTGTACTCCATTTGAATTAGACATTTAAAATAAACGTTATTACATGAAACAAAACATTTAATCATTTTGAGATTAAATATAGCAGTCATCCTATTTCCTGTAATCAACTGCAGTAATGGTTGATTAGGTTGTGAACAGCCTTGTGGCTATTGTAGTCTTTTGACTGTAAAAAAACTTTTTTTTAAACTTCTAAACCCCAAAATCTTTTTGGGTTCTCATACACTTACAATGTTGTTTTGATTATTGTTTAAACAGTCGCTAAGATTATATTTGGTTGTGATCTTTGCAAAATACCTATTTTGGGTGCAGCAGTTAACTAGAATGCTAACGCTCATTGACATAGGCTGGATTACAAAGCTAGCCAAAAGCCATTTTACTGGTTGAAGTTATTGTTTTTTAAGTATAATGCAGTTGATTTGTTATGATGACACAAACATTATATCAGGACCTTATATCAGGCCTTTCATACGATTCTTAAAATCCAATTATCATGCAAAAGTATTGTGAAATGCACTCATAAGCAACATGTAAATGGAAACTTTTTTTGCTGGTGTTCTATGAGGACGCCAGCAAGGACTCACTCTCCCGTGTTCAGATACCACATGTGTTTGTGTTGGGCGAATGGTTTAACCTAACATTTGCTAATTTCCTGTTTCCGGTCACAACTTGCAGACTTGTTTACATGCTGCTGTGCGTTTTGTTGCCAATCTTACTTTGCTACCTGACTACTTCACGGTTTTTACTTTTTCATTACCGTATATTTTTAGTTTTTCCCTCACTCAACTTTTTTCGTTCAGCTTTTTCACCCCGGAGGTTTTATCTGGACATGGTTCGTCAGGACTTCAAACAGCCGAAGCTAAGTAACATTAACATGATACCTTCTAATTGCAGTCGTTGTACTTATAATATACAGGAGAACGATCGCCTTACGGCGAGGATAGCTGTGCTGCAAGCCCAGCTTCAGACGCAATCGTTAGGCAAGGGAAATTTCAGTGTAGGAAAGGATGAAACAGCGTCTGTGCCACCAGTAAGTACAGATAGTAACGTTAGTATAAACCCCCTCGCACGGTCCCCGCAGCCGGACAACTTTCTCATGGCTTCTGGAGGGAAACGCTGTAGGAATGCTCAACCGGTGTCGCTCATTCACCCGACAGAAACTTTCAACCGGTTCTCCCCATTAAGCAGCGAGTCGGAGTCAGAGGCCGAGACTTCTCTGGTCTCTGCTCCTCCCATTATGGGGTCTGAGATGCCGAAGCCTCCCAACATTAGCTCTAACAAATTGAAAACCCCAGTCATTGGCGACTCCATTACCCACAGTATTAGACTGAAAACGAATCATCCAGCGATCATACACTGTTTACCAGGGGGCAGGGCTACCAGCGTTAAGGCTAATCTAAAGACGGTGCTGGCTAAAGCTAAAACTGGCGAGTATAGAGATATTGTTATCCACGTCGGCACCAACGATGTTAGGATGAAACAGAGGTCACCAAGCGCAACATAGCTTCAGCATGTAAATCAGCTAGAAAGATGTGTCGGCATCAATTAATTGTCTCTGGCCCCCTCCCAGTTAGGGGGAGTGATGAGCTCTACAGCAGAGTCTCACAACTCAATCGCTGGTTGAAAACTGTTTTCTGCCCCTCCCAAAAGATAGAATTTGTAGATAATTGGCCCTCTTTCTGGGACTCGCTCACAAACAGGACCAAGCCTGGCCTGTTGAGGAGTGACGGACTCCATCCTAGCTGGAGGGGTGCTCTCATCTTATCTACGAACATAGACAGGGCTCTAACTCCTCTAGCTCCACAATGAAATAGGGTGCAGGCCAGGCAGCAGGCTGTTAGCCAGCCTGCCAGCTTAGTGGAGTCTGCCACTAGCACAGTCAGTGTAGTCAGCTCAGCTATCCCCATTGAGACCGTGTCTGTGCCTCGACCTAGGTTGGGCAAAATTAAAGATGGCGGTGTTCGCTTTAGCAATCTCACTAGTATAAAGACCTCCTCCATCCCTGCCATTATTGAAAGAGATTGTGATACCTCACATCTCAAAATAGGACTAATGTTAGATCCCTCACTTCAAAGGCAGTTATAGTCAATTAACTAATCACTGATCATAATCTTGATGTGATTGGCCTGACTGAAACATGGCTTAAGCCTGATGAATTTACTGTGTTAAATGAGGCCTCACCCCCTGGTTACACTAGTGACCATATCCCTCGTGCATCCTGCAAAGGCGGAGGTGTTGCTAACATTTATGATAGCAAATTTAAATATACCAACAAAAAAAACAACAACGTTTTCGTCTTTTGAGCTTCTAGTCATGAAATCTATGCAGCCTACTCAATCACTTTTTATAGCTACTGTTTACAGGCCTCCTGAGCCATATGCAGCATTCCTCACTGAGTTCCCTGAATTCCTATCGGACCTTGTAGTCATCGCAGATAATATTCACATTTTTGGTGACTTTACTCCAAAAGGCTTTCGGAGCCATCATCGACTTAGTGGGTTTTGTCCAACATGTCTCTGGACCTACTCACTGCCACAGTCATACTCTGGACCTAGTTTTGTCCCATGGAATAAATGTTGTGGATCTTAAGGTTTTTCCTCATAATCCTGGACTATCGGACCACCATTTTATTACATTCGCAATCGCAACAAATAATCTGCTCAGACCCCAACCAAGAAGCATTAAAAGTCGGGCTATAAATTCTCAGACAACCCAAAGATTCCTTGATGCCCTTCCAGACTCCCTCTGCCTACCCAAGGACGTCAGAGGACAAAAATCAGTTAACCACCTAACAGAGGAACTCAATTTAACCTTGCGCAAAACCCTAGATGCAGTTGCACCCCTAAAAACTGAAAACATTTGTCATAAGAAACTAGCTCCCTGGTATACAGAAAATACACGAGCTCTGAAGCAAGCTTCCAGAAAATTGGAACGGAAATGGCGCCACACCAAACTGGAAGTCTTCCGACTAGCTTGGAAAGACAGTACCGTGCAGTATCGAAGAGCCCTCACTGCTGCTCGATCATCCTATTTTCCCAACTTAATTGAGGAAAATAAGAACAATCCGAAATGTATTTTTGATACTGTCGCAAAGTTAACTAAAAAGCAGCATTCCCCAAGAGAGGATGGCTCTCCTCTTTAAATCTGCATATTCCTCCAAAGCTCCGTTGTCCTGAGTCTGCACAACCCTGCCAGGACCTAGGATCAAGGGAGACAGTAAAAGTGTTTTAGTACTATATCTCTTGACACAATGATGAAAATAATCATGGCCTCTAAACCTTCAAGCTGCATACTGAACTCTATTCCAACTAAACTACTGAAAGAGCTGCTTTCTGTGCTTGGCCCTCCTATGTTGAACATAATAAACGGCTCTCTATCCACTGGATGTGTACCAAACTCACTAAAAGTGGCAGTAATAAAGCCTCTCTTGAAAAAGCCAAATCTTGACCCAGAAATTATAAAAAACTATCGGCCTATATCGAATCTTCCATTCCTCTCAAAAATGTTAGAAAAAGTTGTTGCGCAGCAACTCACTGCCTTCCTGAAGACAAACAATGTATACGAAATGCTTCCGTCTGGTTTTAGACCCCATCATAGCACTGAGACTGCACTTGTGAAGGTGGTAAATTACCTTTTAATGACGTCAGACCGAGGCTCTGCGTCTGTCCTCGTGCTCCTAGATCTTAGTGCTGCTTTTGATACCATCGATCACCACATTCTTTTGGAGAGATTGGAAACCCAAATTGGTCTACATGGACAAGTTCTGGCCTGGTTTAGGTCTTATCTGTCGGAAAGATATCAGTTTGTCTCTGTGAATGGTTTGTCCTCTGACAAATCAACTGTAAATTTCAGTGTTCCTCAAGGTTCCGTTTTAGGACCACTATTGTTTTCACTATATATTTTACCTCTTGGGGATGTCATTCGAAAACATAATGTTAAATTTCACTGCTATGCGGATGACACACAGCTGTACATTTCAATGAAACATGGTGAAGCCCCAAAATTGCCCTCACTAGAAGCCTGTGTCTCAGACATAAGGAAGTGGATGGCTGCAAACTTTCTACTCTTAAACTCAGACAAAACAGAGATGTTTGTTCTAGGTCCCAAGAAACAAAGAGATCTTCTGTTGAATCTGACAATTAATCTTGATGGTTGTACAGTCGTCTCAAATAAAACTCTGAAGGACCTCGGCGTTACTCTGGACCCTGATCTCTCTTTTGAAGAACATATCAAGACTGTTTCAAGGACAGCTTTTTTCCATCTACGTAACATTGCAAAAATCAGAAACTTTGTCCAAAAATGACGCTGAAAAATTAATCCATGCCTTTGTTACTTCTAGGTTGGACTACTGCAATGCTCTACTTTCCGGCTACCCGGATAAAGCACTAAATAAACTTCAGTTAGTGCTAAATACGGCTGCTAGAATCCTGACTAGAACCAAAAAATTTGATCATATTACTCCAGTGCTAGCCTCCCTACACTGGCTTCCTGTTAAGGAAAGGGCTGATTTCAAGGTTTTACTGCTAACCTACAAAGCATTACATGGTACATACCTACACGTACGCTACGGTCTCAAGACGCGGGCATCCTAATTGTTCCTAGAATTTCTAAGCAAACAGCTGGAGGCAGGGCTTTCTCCTATAGAGCTCCATTTTTATGGAATAGTCTGCCTACCCATGTGAGAGACGCAGACTCAGTCTCAACCTTTAAGTCTTTACTGAAGACATATCTCTTCAGTAGGTCCTATGATTAAGTGTAGTCTGGCCCAGGGGTGTGAAGGTGAACGGAAAGGCTGGAGCAACGAACCGCCCTTGCTGTCTCTGCCTGGCCGGTTTCCCCTCTTTCCACTGGGATTCTCTGCCTTTACCCCTATTATGGGGGCTGAGTCACTGGCTTGCTGGTGTCCTTCCATGCCGTCCCTGGGAGGGGTGTGTCACTTGAGTGGGTTGAGTCACTGACGTGGTCTTCCTGTCTGGGTTGGCGCCCCCCCTTGGGCTGTGCCGTGGCGGAGATCTTTGTGGGCTATACTCGGCCTTGTCCCGGGGTGGTATGTTGGTGGTTGGAGATATCCCTCCAGTGGTGTGGAGGTTGTGCTTTGGCAAAGTGGGTGGGGTTATATCCTACCTGTTTGGCCCTGTCCGGGGGTTTCATCGGATGGGGCCACAGTGTCTCCTGACCCCTCCTGTCTCAGCCTCCAGTATTTATGCTGCAGTAGTTTATGTGTCGGGGAGCTAGGGTCAGTCTGTCACATCTGGAGTATTTCTCTTGTCTTTTCCGGTGTCCTGTGTGAATTTAAATATGCTCTCTCTAATTCTCTCTTTCTTTCTTTCTCTCTCTCGGAGGACCTGACCCCTAGGACCATGCCTCAGGACTACCTGGCCTGATGACTCCTTGCTGTCCCCAGTTCACCTGACCGTGCTGCTGCTCCAGTTCCAACTGTTCTGCCCACAGCTATGGAACTCTGACCTGTTCACCGGACGTGCTACCTGTCCCAGACCTGCTGTCCCAGACCTGCTGGAACCCTGACCTATTCAGCAGACGTGCTACCTGCCCCAGACCTGCTGTTTTCAACTCTCTAGAGACAGCAGGAGCGGTAGAGATACTCTCAAAGATCGGCTATGATAAAGCCAACTGACACTTACTCTTGTGTTAATGACTTGTTGCACCCTCGACAACTACTATGATTATTATTATTTGACCATGCTGGTCATTTATGAACATTTGAACATCTAGGCCATGTGCTGTTATAATCTCCACCCGGCACAGCCAGAAGAGGACTGGCCACCCCTCATAGCCTGGTTCCTCTCTAGGTTTCTTCCTAGGTTTTGGCCTTTCTAGGGAGATTTTCCTAGCCACCGTGCTTCTACACCTGCATTGCTTGCTGTTTGGGGTTTTAGGCTGGGTTTCTGTACAGCACTTTGAGATATCAGCTGATGTAAGAAGGGCTATATAAATAAATTTGATTTGATTCTGCAACCAAATTGTGCGCACCGCCCTCATGCGGCAATTTTTGCAAACAAAGAAAGGTCTATTTTCACAGTTACAACAACATCCGACTTTCAATGTGATACTCTGTAAATGACCGCTGCATGACCTTTCTCTGATTATAATAAAGGTCGCACCCTGTGTTGATATATGTCCTGCTCCACTGCCCTCCAGTCTGTCGTTTGCATGGTGTCTGGGGGACAGTGTTTCATCAATAAGAACACAGCACGATTCTAGAGTCTCCTAAAGTTCCACACACTCCAGATGGCCCTGCCATGTTAGCTCTCACTGTCAGAGGCTAATTAATCTTCCTGGTGTGATCCATGCTCGCCCACCAGTAGCCTCCCACCCTACTCCAGCAGGCTGCATGCAGCACCCACCAGTAGCCACCCACCACCTGCCCTCTTATTCTCTCTGCAACCCACCCATCCCTGCGTTACACTTTCCCTCCCTCCCTGCCTCCCACAGTCCCTCCTTCCCTGCCTCCCACCTTCCCTCCTTCCCTGCCTCCCAGCACCCACCAGCAGCAGCCCTTGCACCAGGCTACACACATTTCCCCTGAACTAGAACCTCCATCAAAAATTAGTAGGGAGAGAAAACACTTTGAACTGGGTACTACCTGAAATTGTGCAATTACAACACAGATTTGTAACTGTATTACATTCAGTGTATTATCTTCAATGTACCATCAAGGTTTTGGAATTTTGTGAGACATTCGAAAAAGTAAGTGTAGTAGCTGGTGTGAGTATGTGCTACTGTTTACGTTTGAGGCATGTTGAATAAATTGCACAGTGTAATGTCTAGTTGTGCAGTACTGGATTTGGGTTAACGTTATAACCGTCTGTGTTATGGCGCTAAGAAGGTTATTTTTGTTTACACTAAAAGTTTGATAGAGTAGAATAGATTATATTTGTTATCTCAGAGCGTCACTTTGCTTTACATCTGGCAGTCAATAAAAGTTTTTAAATATTGGGTGAAGAGCTACTTACCAGTATGTAGCCACTAGCCCGGCTGTTCCCAAACTGAGGAACACGTGATGCCGTCGGGGGTACGCCAAATAAAAATGTTATTCACATTTTCAATCGGTCCACTTAGATTTTCCAACATGGCTATACATTTGGGTGATATTTTTTTCTCACCTGAGTAGCCTCATTTCACTGCCAAAAATTAAATTAAACCATCTTGTGTTCAGCGAAATAACAACAATGTCAAATACAGGTAGCCTCGTCAAATAATTAACATCCAATCACATTAACTGTTACTCTCCCACGGGAAACCTTCACTCTTGCGCAGACATTTAGAAACGAAACATGCCATTTTGAAAAATAAGCCATGGGAGTTTTTTGAGCGATAATTAAGACGACCTTTGAGTAGTAAGTCATGTATAAAAGCAACAGATACTATTAATAAGAAGGGGCTAGAAGTGTCTTATATGTTGAGCTACCGAGTGGCTAGGACAGGCTAACCCCATACTATTGTGGAGGACTTCATTCTTCCCGCTGCCGCGGATATGGCTGGGACAATGCTGGGGGAAAAGGCCCAAAAAACTATTCAGACAATGTCTTCATCAAACAACACTATTTCACGCCGCATCAGTGACATACCAGGAGGCTTTTTGAAACAATTACTGCTTCGCATACAAGCCAGTGAATTCTATGTGTTACAGCTGGATGAGTCAACAGACGTGGCGGACCTGGCACAGCTCCTGGTATATGTCCGTTACGTTTATGGGGGGTCAATTAAGGAAGACACCCTCTTCTGCAAACCACTGGAAACCAGGACAACAGGACAGCTTTGTGACATCAAATGGACTTTGGTGGTCAAGATGTGTTGGTATCTGTACTGATGGCACAAAAGCCATGACAGGGAGACATAGTGGAGTGGTTACGCGCGTGCAAGCAGTTGCTCCCGACGCCACTTGGGTACACTGCAGCATCCACTGAGAAGCTCTTGCTGCCAAGGGAATGCCTGACAGCTTGAAAGACATTTTGGACACTACAGTAAAAATGGTTAACTTTGTTAAAGCAAGGCCCCCGAGTGAGCAGGGTGCGCAATAACGCAGATATTTTCCCAAAACGGACGACACAAACAACTGGAGTCGTTATCAATTTCATACCCTGCCTCCAGCCCACTTACCGATATCAGAACAAGAGAGCCTCATTGAAATTGCAACAAGCATTTTTGTGAAAATGTAATTTAATCAGAAGCCACTGCCAGATTTCTGGATTGGGCTGCGCTCAGAGTATCCTGCCTTTGCAAATTGCGCTGTTAAGACACTGATGCCCTTTGCAACTAGTACCTATGTGAGAGTGGATTCTCGGCCCTCACAAACATGAAAACTAAATACAGGAACAGACTGTGTGTGGAAAATGATTTAAGACTGAGTCTCTCTCCAATTCCACCCGACATTGCAGAGTTATGTGCATCCTTTCAAGCAGACCCTTCTCATTAACCTGTGGTGAGTTATTCACAATTTGAACAAAAAATAAGGTTTTATACGTAAGATGGCTAAATAAATAGCAAAATTATTGATTATTATATTATTATTTGTGCCCTGGTCCTATAAGAGCTCTTTGTCACTTCCCACGAGCCGGGTTGTGACAAAAACTCACACTCATTCTTATGTTTAATAAATGTATCGTATTGTGTGTGTGGCAGGCTTACAATGATGGCAAAAAACAACATTTGAGAATGCGCTGACCCTGGTGCTAGAGGGGGTACGCAGCTGGGGGTTGAATGTTTGAAGGGGTATGGGACTAGAAAAAATGTGGGAACCACTGCACTAGCCAATATACTTTAAAAAATCTTACTCCACCCAAGCGCATGCACATGCGTACAACTACATTCATTAAGCTTGTATTCACCTTTAAGGTAAAGGAGTTCTAGAGTAGGTCTGTGCCGATGTTGCCCTAGCTGAACAGAACTGAGGAATTGCCAGATGGGTAGCTGGTACTAAAGCATCAATTAACAGGAGGAGTGAGTATGGCTGAGAGCGCATGATTTGGGTTTAAGTTATAACCTTCTGTGTTATGGCAGTAGAGTAGAGGATATTTATTATCTTCAATGGGCAATTTGCTTTACAGCTGATTAGTCAATAAAAGTAAATAAAAACAACATTGTGATGTCGCTCTAGCTGTACAGAAATATAGGGCTGCCAGATGAGTGGATGGTATACAAAGGCATTAATTAGCAGAGTGAGGAGAGTTAGGGTTAGGAGCGAGGGAGGAGGGTTAGGACTAGGAGTGAGGGAGGAGGGTGCATGATGATATTTCCGTGTGCCTGTGGCCAGGGCAGCAGCAGCCCCAGCCCAATCTGTTCTCTCTCTCTGTGTTATAAAAGGCAGACCATAAACATGGAATTAGACAGTACAGCACAGACCTTCCACCCTGCGGCCCTGATGTGCAATGGTGCAACATAAACAACGTTCACTACCAAGCTGTCATTATGACTGCTTTTAAGAAACTAGTGAATTAGTGACCTATATGTAGACATAGGTATGTCAAAGGGAAATTTAGCTTTTTTACAACCAAATCTAAATTTTTTATGTAAAAGGGTCCAGACACTTTTTTTGCGATTTCACTTACCCCAACCAGCGATTCACTTCCTCATCCTCATTGTGCAGTACAAGGACTCTGAAAAAACATGAACAAATTCTGCTAAAACACTCAAATAAGTGCTTTTAGAAATGGAAAAGTATAGTTATGCAGGTCTTTAGATGCTGTACACATGAAATTGTGTCATTACGAATTTTATCCGCAATGTTATATACACGGAAAATGAAACAGCTGGATGGGGAAACTGCTCGAGTCACACAAAATGGAATAATAAAAATGAGATATTTATGTGTTTTTGGAAAATGTTTTCATGTTTATTCAGAGCCCCCGTACTGCACAAAGAGGATGAGGAAGTAAATCGCTGGTTGGGGTAAGTTAATCAAAAATAAGTGAAAAATTGTCTGGACTCTTCTATATAACATGCCAAGGTAGTTTTCTGTCACACATGCGCGAGTCAGGTGGAAGAGGAATATTACAATATATCTTTCCTACCAGCAGGTGGGGGCAATACACAGATCAAAGCATTGTTCTGACTATAACGCTGCAACAGTGTGTCGTGACATCCCTCTGTGGTGCTGCCGTGCATAGATATTAACCTGAAACAGGGGATCAAACTCTAATCACAGACCACCATGTCTTATTGTCACATGGTTCATTATTTGTTGCATTTATTATTTGTTACTTTTATTTCCTATATCTCTTCTTATCTATTTTTTACTTAACAGATTTATCTTCTTAACTTCTTAAAGCATTGTTGGTTAAGGGCTTGTAAGTAAGCATTTCACTGTAAGGTCTACACCTGTTGTATTCGGCACATGACAAATACATTTTTATTTGATTTTGATTCATAGATATGGCAATAGATATCTTGATTATGATGTTAGCTAATAATGGCAAAAATGATGTAGGCTGTGTGTAGCAGTTAGCAATTATGATATGAAGGTTTGGCTTGGAAAGATTTTTTTCGCCTGGTCACAGACAGCTGATGTGTTGTGCACTGAAGTCCACAAGTGAAGGGAAAAGGTGAAAGAAGGAGAGCGCGTAGATGCGAGAAGGAAATATAGCTACAATGATCAAAGTGATCATGCTGTTTGTATGTGGTTGCTATGAATGTGAACTGTGTTTACGTGTGATCAGGGGTGTATTAATTTCGCCGATCCTGTTGAAAAACTTTATTAAACTGAAGCAAACGGAACGAAACGGGAATAAACATACCAAGAAAAAAATGTGGCCTCCCTCATCTTAAATGGCACCAACTGCCACTGGTGGAAGCACCCTTGGCAGCCACGACAGCTGTGAATAATTTAAAATAAGATTCTACCAACCTTGCACAACTCTAAGGGCAACATATATCCATTGTTTTTGTCGAAATTGCTCAAGCTCAGTAAATTTGGTTGTGAATCTTAGTTTTTTTTGTTCTATGAATTTTGAAAATGTCTTTCACTTGTGAAAATGTGAAATAGGTTGTGTAAATCTGTGATCCTTTTTAGATTTAATTTTAAGGCAGCAAAATGTGAAGACAGTGTGCAAGGGGTGTGTAGACTTTCACTAGGCACTGTATCGTGAATGGTCATTTACATAGATTTACATAGTGTTTCAAATGTCACTTTTAACTTCTCCTCTGTGTTCTGTTCCAGGTGCAGCCTGAGATGGTGAGACTCCCCCTGGTGTTGATCTGTGGTATTGCTGTGGGACCCCTGTGGAGTGCGTTGACAGTGCTGAGCTGTGTGGAGTGTGTGTGTGTACGTGCCTGGGTGTGTGTGAGCACCCGTTGAGTAGGTGGGAGAGCTGGACGGGAGTGGGAGAGGTGGCAAGGGGGGCAGATGGCCTGCAGAAGGAAGTTCAGGAGGGACAGAGAGGGGCTATGTCCCAATTCTCCACCCTTCTCGTGAAGTATGCACTTGCACACTCCCTGTCATAGATTTAAAAGAAAAGGTTTAGTTTAAGGATTAGCAGGAGGGAGTTTCCACCATTGCTAAATTGGTGCACGAAAGTGTGCAGGTGCACACTTCGGAATTAGGGTGGAAAATTGGGAATCAGCCAGGGTGTCAGAAAGAGTGGAGGGAGGGTTAGAGAGGTACAAAGGAGGGATGGAGGGAGGCAGGGTGTAAGGTACAAGGAAGGGAGGGGTAGGAAGGGTGTCAGGTGCTTAGGTGGGAAGGGAAGGAAAGGGACAGGGTGTCATGTACTGGGGAGAAGGGAAGAGAGGGTGGTGGGGAGTGAGGGAGATATGGAGGGAGGGGTATAGTTTGACCTTGAAGGGTTGTTATATCATCTGAACTTGTTCCTGGCTGGCTGGAGAAGGGTCAGCTCCTTAGCTCCACTTCTAAGATTTGTTGCCTTTCCAGGGTTCATACCTCTTATCCAAACACCTCCATGTCACAGTCACCCTAGACTCATTCTGGATTTCTTTGTAAAACAGTCTGGAAAAGCACTTAATGTAGGTTAAATACAGGGTTGTGCTCTGGACTATAGGGGCAAGGAGGGCTGGTCAGGTTTTATGTTTTTTTGCCATATTGAATGTAATAAAAATATTGGAAAATGTTACTCACCAGAGCACAATGTTCGAGAGCACAAAAGGACAGGGAGGTGAGACCTTTTCAATATGGCTCTGTAACAAATGTATCATATTCCTCTTACAAATTATTCTGAGAGTAAAACTACATATTTTGTAATTTTTTTGTTATTCACTCAAAATGTTCATGACAGATGTTGATGACACATTTCTTGAAAAGCGACACTTTATGTCAGTGCATTTTGTCAATAAAACATGCCCATTTGTTACTAGTTTATTAAGTGTCTAGCTTTGCAGGATATACAAACTTTGCAGGTTATTCATCACTTATGTTGTCTGGACACTTCATCAAGACTAGGTCTATGACTCCATACCTCATTGTCTGTTACTGTCACATCTGTATTAGGGATTACATAGAGGAAAACAAAAGGGAACACAATAAAAATACAAGAGAAATCCCTTTTTTGTAAATACTGTGCATTCGAAAAGTATTCAGACCCCTTGACGTTTTCCACATTTTGTTACGTTACAGCCTTATTGTTAAATGGATTAAACAGTTTCCTCCCCCTCATAAATCTACACACAATTCCCCAAATGTATGAAAATAACAAACATTTACATAAGTATTCAGACCCTTTACTCAATTCTTTGTTGAGGCACCTTTGGCAGCAATTACAACCTCAAGTCTTCTTGGGTATGACGCTACAAGCTTGGCCCACCTGTATTTGGGGAGTTTCTACAGATTCTCTCAAATTCTGTCAGGTTGGATGGGACGTTTTGCTGCACAGCTATTTTCAGGTTTTCATCAAGGATCTCTCTGTACTTTGCTCTGTTCATCTTTCCCTCAATTGTGACTAGTCTCCCTGCCACTGAAAAACATCCCCACAGCATGATGCTGCCACCACCTTGCTTCACCGTAGGGATCGCCCAGGTTTCCTCCTGACGTGACGCTTGGCATTCAGGCCAAATAGTTCCATCTTGGTTTCATCAGACCAAAGAATCTTGTTTCTCATGGTCTGAGAGCCATTTAGGTGCCTTTTGGCAAACTCCAAGAGGCTGTCATGTGCCTTTTACTGAGGAGTGGCTTCCGTCTGGCCACTATACCATAAAGGCCTGATTGGTGGAGTGCTGCAGAGATGGTTCTCCTTCTGGAAGTTTCTCCCATCTCCACAGAGGAACTCTGGAATTCTGTCAGAGTGACCATCAGGTTCTTGGTTACCTCCCTGACCTTCTCCCCCAATTGCTCAGTTTGGCTTAGCAGCCAGCTTTAGGAAGAGTCTTGGTGGTTCCAAGCTTCTTCCATTTAAGAATGATGGAGGATACTGTGTTCTTGGGGACCTTCAATGCTGCAGAAATGTTTTGGTACCCTTCCCCAGATCTGTGCCTTGACAAAATCCTGTCTTGGAGCTCTACGGACAATTCCTTCGACCTTATGGCTTGGTTTTTGCTCTGACATGCACTGTCAACTGTGGGACCTTATATAGACAGGTGTGTACCTTTCCAAATCATGTCCAATCCATTGAATTTATCACAGGTGGACTCCAATCAATCTGTAGATACATCTCAAGGATGATCAATGGAAACAGGATGCACCTGAGCTCAATTTCGAGTCTCATAGCAAGGGTCTGAAAACGTATGTAAATAAGGCATAGTCCCCCAAATAATCATAAGCCCACTCACTTGGGAGGCAGGTCCACCCACTGGGGAGCCAGGTCCAGCCATTAAGAATATGATTTTTTCCTCCCCATAGAAGGGCTTTATTACAGACATAAATACTCCTCAGCAATTTATGGGATCTTTTTTTTCAGCTCATGAAAAATGTGACCAACACTTTACGTGTTTATTTTTGTTCAGTATAGTTTATTTATTTATTCAGAAGAGACAAAAATAGAGGTCACTTTAACACAAATACCACACAAAATAATGTAAACAATACAATCAATACACACAATTGAAGTGAGGTATATATTGACATGTACACAAATATATTTTTGTTTAAGATCCTGTATACAGACCATTGCAGTGACTAGATCTTCATAGAGTAGACCCATGCTGTACTGACCGTGTGTACTGTTTTCTGTGGTCCAGGCCAGTCATGTAAGGGGAGTGGTGCTGAGTCTGAGACCAGGTTGAGTGTGGAGGCTTTGAGCCAGGGGATGGGGGCGAAGGTGGGGGCTCAGTCCTAGGGTGTTAAAACAACCAATCCAACTACATCTGAGTGACTTTATTTCCATTGACACAAGTGTCCTGTCTAAATCTCAACGTAATGTTTTTAAAACGTGTGCCCCACCACTTGTCTGAGAGGCGAAAATAAAAGTTGTGTCTCCTGATGTGTTGGATTCATCTCCGGCCAAATGACAGCCCACACAGAGCTGAGAGACACTTGGGTTAGCAGGATCATGTTGAACCAAAAAATTCTAACTTCCCCTAACATAACCCCCTTCATATGTTTCATGGACTCAGTGTAGTCATATTCCATTTGATCATACCCATCTTGAGGCTTGGACTGAAACCCTCTCTGTGTAATTACAGATGTTAAGATGTTTTTCTCTGCTAGCTATAGGCGTGTGTATGTATTTCTGTCTGCGGACATGGATGGTTGATTGTGTCTATTGTTGCCATAATTGCTTCATGTTGTCACATATCATCACAGCTGGCTATAGGATTCATATGTACTTAAGTTGCCATGGCATTAAGAATATTCACAGCTATACTGTATTTTCAGTGCTCGCAAAGTGAAGAAGTATTTATACATTTCGATTAGTGTCCAAGAAAACAAGGGGCTCTACAACCTAAGAGAGTCTCATTAGATTTTAAATGTGTACACATTTACTCAACGACTAGTTGTGTAATGTGGCGGTGCTGCAGTAAAAACATGTTGTTTTTAAGCTGGTGACTACCCTGTGTTAATGTTAGAGCCTTAGCTGAGCCTCAGGGTGCACCTGGGGGTGGGTGGTGGAACAACATGAGAAAATACTAACAGTGTATTTTTATTTAACTAGACAAGTCAGTTAAGAACAAATTCTTATTTACAATGACGGCCTACCCCGGCCAAACCTGGATGACGCTGGGCCAATTGTCCGCCGCCCTATGGGACTTCTAATCACAGCCAGATGTGAAACAGCCTGGATTCGAACAAGAGACTGTAGTGACATCTCTTGCCCTGAGATGCAGTGCCTTAGACCGCTGCGCCACTCGGGAGCCCTAGTGTATACTATGGTAGAAATACTATAGTATTAACTGTAGTGTTTTTGCAGACTTTACTGTAGTATTCACTGTAGTATTTACAGCTTACTATAGTATAAATACTGTACTATTTAAAAATATATGTATATACTGACTGTATTATAGCAATTACTGTAGTGTTTTTGGAGACCGTAGTATACTGTAGTAGCATTTACTGTGGTATTTTAGTTTTATTATCTTTGATATAGAGGCGTAGGCTTTCTTCTTGAGGAAACCTACTGGAGAAATACTAAAAGAGCGCATTTTCCATAACCTGTAGGTAGGTAGGACTAGGTTCTGAACAGAGAGTTCAGAGCGTCTGTTCTTTTTAATAACCTGTAGGGGACACAATGTATGGTTTATACTTGTAGACATGTAGGTTTCTCACTTACGAGTGGCACACACTGGGATATGGGGGATGCGGGGGCAGGGTATATGCAAACTAAATACTGTAGTATTTACTGTAGTAACAAAAGGTTGTGTTTTTGCAGACTGTAGTGTTTTTGCAGACATTTCTGTTGTATTTACTACGGTGTTTTTTTGTGGATAATACTGTATGTAGTATTTACTATATTTTTCGATAGTATACTACAACATTCTATACTAAGTGCTACACATGGTCGAGGGATACTACAGTGTGTAGTATAGTATTGCACAGTATACTACAGTTTACTACAGAATTCTATAGTAAGTACTGTAGTATTATATCGTAAACTGTATTTTTTTATGCAGGGAGGGTTGAGGGCTTGGTGGGTTGGGGCTGGAGGGCTTGCTGTCTGACTGGGGAGGTCTGGCTGGGGAGGGCTGACTAACTGGCTGGCTGATTGGTTGGTTGGGGAGGGCTGTGTGGGTTGGGATGGCTGTGTGAGTTGAGGAGTAGGGCTGGCTGGCGGAGAGCTGGATGGATTGTGAAGAAAGGCTGACTGACTGACTGGCTGGCTGGCTCCCTCCCTCCCTCAGCCATTCTGAGGTTGCCCCACAGCTCCATGTCATCACCAGTGGGGTTATGGTGAAGGAAGGGTTAGGGTGTGTTCTGAAGTACAGCTCTCTGTTTGGACCAGCAGGGCCTCCCTACAGGGTCGCCTGAGGTGGGGTTGGGCTGGGGTGGGTGCTTAGTGGGTGTGGGTGGGACGGTGGGAAAGGGGCTCCTCTCACGATGACAACCAGATGGCTGAGGAAAAACATTTACTGGACTGTGTGTCAGTCTAATATTGTTCTATTTAATTGATAGTTTGTTTCATAAGGATTCTTCCCTTTACCTTTTACCAATGCATAATTTTCACTTAAAACATGTTTTCTTTCTTTGTGTGTGTGTGTGTGTGTGTGTGTGTGTGTGTGTGTGCGCGCGCATTCACGTGTACAACTGAAGTTGAGTGAGTTCCTGTGCCAAGCCAAAGAGAAGAAGAAGATAATATAGATTTACTTTACGAGATGGGGGCATCAAATAAAAATGACAGAAATGCTTTTGGATTGAGAATGACGTACTAAAGAGAGAGAAGTTGAGTTTTTCTGGTTTTGTGGGATGGTCTTTTTAATAACAGTGAGAGAAGGAAGGCAGAGCTAGTGGCCAGTGTGGCCAGAAGGCAGCAGTTGACTTGGGGCAGTTTCCCTGTCCGTTTCTCCCTCCCTCCCTCTCAGACATCTCGTTTTGGTGAGGAACTCTGCCAGCAGGGTAGTACACATCGGTGTCCCAAATGGCACCCTATTCCCTATGTAGTGCACTACTTTTGACCAGGGCCCATACTACTATTGGCTCTGGTCAGTAGTAGTGCACTATGTAGAGAAAATTGGGACTTACCCCAAGATCATTATACTGTTGCTTTGCCAGTGGGTCCTGCTATGTAATTATCCAACACACACACACACACACACACACACACACACACACACACACACACACACACACACATCCTATTTCTATTTTCAATGAACATGCATCCATAGAGATACAGGCAGACATACAGTCATGACTGAAATTATTGGCACCCTTGATAAAGATGAATCCTTTGTGGCTCAGTTAGTAGAGCATTTTTTTTTAAAGACGGGTTTACAAGTGATTGGCACCCCAGTTTTCAATACTCCGACACCCTCCCTTGCGAGGAAAACGGCACTGAGCCTTTTTCTAAAATGTTTTATGAAATTGGAGAACACAGTGGGAGGGATCTTAGACCATTCCTCCATACAGAATCTCTCCAGATCCTTGATATCTTTCGTCTGCGCTTATGGACTGCCCTCTTCAATTCAAACCACAGGTTTTCAATGGGGTTCAAGTCCTGAAACTGAGATGGCTATTACAAAATGTTGATTTTGTGGTCAATTAACCCTTTCTTTGTGGAATTTGATGTGTGCTTTGGGTTATTGTCCTGCTGGAAGATCCACTTGCAGCAAATTTTCAGCCTCCTGCAGGGCCAACCAGGTTTTTGGATAAAATATCCTGCTACTTGGTCAAGTTCATGACGCCGTTGACCTTAACAAGGGCCCCAGGACCAGCGGAAGCAAAATAGCCACATAACATCAAAAATCCACCACCCTATATTAAAGTAGGTATGGGGTTATTTTCTGCTTGTCACTTCCTTCTTTCAATGCCAAACCCACCATTGGTGTGTGTGGCCAAAGAGCTCTATTTTCATGTCATCTGACCACAGCACGTTTATCAAACTCCACGCGTTTCCATTTTTTGGATGACATCAAAATAGAGCTCTTTGGCCATGCACACCAGTGGTGGGTTTAGGATCGAAAGAAAGATGTGATACGCAGAAAAGTACCCCCATACCAAAAGAAAAATCAATTTTGCAAAGCTGTGGTTTGAATTGAAGAGCGCAGTCCATAAGCGCAGACAAAAGATAAAGGATCTGGAAAAGATTCTATATGGAGGAATGGTCTCTGTAATAGCTACTGTGAATTGGACAGTGCAGTTAGATTAACAAGAATTTAAGCTTTCTGCCAATATCAGATATGTCTATGACCTGGGAAATGTTCTTGTTACTTACAACCTCATGCTAATCGCATTAGCCTACGTTAGCTCAATCGTGCCGTGGAAGGGACACCAATTCCGAAGAAGATAATTAGCCACAGAAGATCAATAGCTTATTTGTTTTAAATAGCCTAGCTGTGAATGTAGCCCAATAACCAGGCATAGTCTGCAGTCGGGAACACTCTGCAAATCTATCAGTAAACAACAGCATGCAGAACACAGGGCTATTGAAATATTTCAAATACAATAGCGAGAAAACACAGGTTGGAAGGCAAATGGCTCCTGCTTAAAAGAGAAGACTAATCTGTCTGCTGTAGGCTAACAAAATATTTGATCAGCTTCTAAATATTGTTTTACAAAGTAAAGCAACAGAGAGAGAGGCTTTTGGCATGAGCTCCACCTGGGCCATCATCAAGGAGTGAGCTGCGCATCATTCGGTGAGTCAGTGAAACTGGAAAGCATTTCTAAGACTATAATTTTCTCCTCATATTGTAGCATTTGATACGTCTCCACACACCTAGGCCTAGGCTGCTCCTGAGTGGTGCAGCAGTCTAAGGCACTGCATCTCAGTGCTAGAGGTGTCACTACAGACCCTGGTTTGATTCCAGGCTGTATCACAAGCCGGCCGTGATTGGGAGTCCCATAGAGTGGCGCACAATTGGCCCAGCGTTGTCTGGGTTAGGGTTTGGCTGACTTGCCTTGTTAACTGACTTGCCTTGTTAAATAAAGGTAAAATAAATACAAATAAAGGCTTGATGGATTCAAGACAAGGTCGTTTTTATTGATCTCAGTTTATCAGTGTCAAAGTTGGTAGAGCATGGTGTTTGCAACGACAGGGTTGTGGGTTCGATTCCCACGGGGGACCAGTACAGAGAAAAAAATGTAGGAAATGTATGCATTCACTACTGTAAGTCGCTCTGGATAAGAGCGTCTGCTAAATGACTAAAATGTAATGTAAATGTAAAGTAAATGTAAAGTAGCCTGACAATCATTTGTGCGGTATTAAAAAAGATTATGCCAAAGTCTCCAGTCGTGTAAAATGAGGTAGAATTGCATGAAATACATTTATAAAATGTAATGTTTTCCAGGGCTCTAGGCTACTAAAAATGTTCCCCATGTGTGCAACTTTTGTAAGTGGTCCTACTCTACTGCTCTATGCCACTACCCAAATGTGATGATATGCATGCAATGATTTTTATTAGGCTGCAATTTCTGAGGAAGCCAGCTCTTGAAAGAGTAGTTTGGATGTAGATGGTGAAAATCTATTGAATGATACTGAAAATGCTGGTCAGAAGTCCTGGATGCTTGGTTAACATTAGACAAAAAGAAAATCCACCAGGGCTAATATTTGGAGCCTGGTCTGCTTAAGTGTGCAACACCCCTTATTGCATACACCCAATACACACAAATCTAAGTAAAGGAATGGAATTAAGAATATATAAATATATGGACGAGCAATGTTAGAGCAGTATAGACTAAGAGTAAAATAGAATACGGAATATACATATGAGATGAGTAATGCAAAATATGTAAAAATTATTAAAGTGGCCAGTGATTTCAAGTCTATGTGTATAGGCAGCAGCCACTAAAGTGCCAGTGATGGCTATTTAACAGTCTGATGGCCTTGAGATAGAAGCTGTTTTTCAGTATCTCGGTCCCAGCTTTGATGCACCACAAACTGACCTCGCCTTCTAGATGATAGCGGGGTGAAGTGGCAGTGGCTCGGGTGGTTGTTGTTTTGATGATCTTGTTGGCCTTCCTGTGACATCGGGTGCTATAGGTGTCATGGTGGGCAGGTAGTTTCCCCCCGGTGATGTGTTGGGCAGACCGCACGACCATCTGGAGAGCCCTGCGGTTCCGGGCGGTGCAGTTGCCATACCAGGGGGTGATACAGCCCGACAGGATGCTCTCAATTGTGCATCTGTAAAAGTTTGTGAGGGTTTTAGGTGCCAAGCCAAATTTCTTCAGCCTCCTGATGTTGAAGAGGCACTGTTGCATCCTCTTCACCACACTGTCTGTATGGGTGGATCATTTCAGTTTGTCAGTGATGTGTACGCTGAGGAACTTGAAGCTTTCCACCTTCTCCTTTGTTTTGTTGAAATTGAGCGAGAGGTTATTTCCCTCAATCCTGACTAGTCTCCCAGTCCCTGCCACTGAAAAACATCCCCACAGCATGATGCTGCCACCACTATGCTTCACCATAGGGATGGTGCCAGGTTTCCTCCGGATGTGACGCTGGCATTCAGGCCAAATAGTTCAATCTTGGTTTCATGAGACCAGAGAATCTTGTTTCTCATGGTCTGAGAGTCCTTTGGGTGACTTTTGGCAAACTCCAAGTGGGCTGTCATGTGCATTTTATTGTGGAGTGGCTTTCGTCTGGACACTCAACCATAAAGGCTTGATTGGTGGAGTGATGCAGAGATGGTTGTCCTTCTGGAAGGTTCTCCCATCTCCACAGAGGAATTCTGGAGCTCTGTCAGAGTGACCATCGAGTTCTTGGTCACCTCCCTGACCAAAGCCCTTCTCCCCCGATTGCTCAGTTTGCTGGACGGCCAGCTCTAGGAAGAGTCTTGTTGGGTCCAAGCTTCTTCCATTTAAGAATGATGGAGGCCACTGTGTTCTCGGGGACCTTCAATTCTGCAGAAATGTTTTGGTACCCTTCCCCAGATCTGTGTCTCGACACAATCCTGTCTCGGAGCTCTACAGAAAATTCCTTTGACCTCATGGCTTGGTTTTTGCTCTGACATGCACTGTCAACTGTGGGACCTTATATAATCATGTCCAATCAATTGAATTTACCACAGGTGGACTCCAATTAAGTTGTAGAAACATCTCAAGGATGATCAATGGAAACAGGATGCACCTGAGCTCAATTTCGAGTCTCATAGCAAGGGTCTGATTACTTATGTAAATAAGGTGCACAGTTTTTTATTTTAACACATTTGCAAAAATTTCTAAAAACCTGTTTTTGCTTTATCATTATGAGGTATTGTGTGTAGATTGATAAGGATAAGGATGTAACATCACAAAATGTGGAAAAAATCAAAGGGTCTGAAAACTTTCTGAATGCACAGTAATTTATTGTCCAGCACCCGGATTCCCAAAATCATCTTAAGGCTAAGTTCATCATTAGAACTTTAGTAGGCACATAGTCAAATCTCAGAGCTGTTTCCCAAAACCATCGTTACTAAAGATGCACTTGAAAACACTTGCATTTTACCGCCTGCCTCAGACCACTCATAAAATAGCTGAGTCAGTAGATGTTTTTTTTGCCCTTGCGCATCACTTTATACACAGAAGATCTCCGCTAAATATAGAATCCAGATGTTTATCTGTCTCTCTGTGACCAACAATAACTTCAGAATGAAGTTGACTGTAATGCAAAGTTACCAATGTCTTTGCAATTGTTATAAACCATCAAAGGGTAAAAAGATGCTTCAAATGAAACCGAGATGACTGCATTAAAAGATAAATGCAGTAGGCTACATAGGCCTATATATTTCAATCATATTGAAATCAATTTCATGTTCAATCAATTGAGTTCTATTTTGCTAATTGTAGGCTACTATCTTACATTTTTTGCTCAATTTAATGATGTGTAGATCTAACGTGCCGAATATTCAATTTAGTGCATAGCCCAAGCATTAGAATAAGCAGCCTCAATATTTGCAGCCATATGTGCCAATTTATTTCTAGGAGCCTATCCGTCGTCAGTGTTCTAATGGTAAGGGAAAGACTTGAATGGAGAACGCTGATCCGAGAGCAGCGCTGCCTTTAATTCGATAACCATGTAAATCTCTCTAGGACAGATTTTTTATTTTTTTACTTGTCCGAAAGCTCAAGTCACAAAAAAAGGTCTGTAACACCATGGGGCAAAAAGGTGACTTGAACGCAGCCGGCCGCGACCGGGAGACCAATGGCCCAGCGACATCCGGCTTAGGGGAGGGTTTGGCCGGCAGGGATGTCCTTGTCCCATTGCGCACTAGCGACTCCTGTGGCAGGCCTCGACCTTCGCCTCTCCCGAGTCCGTACGGGAGTTGCAGCGATGAGACAAGACTGCAACTACCAATTGGATACCACGAACTTGTGGAGAAAAAGGTGTAAAATGTAAATATATATATATACAACAGAAATTGTGTTGTATGAACCACTTCACAAAATAACCTTCATCGGACATGACAATGACATTAATGCATGCTAATAGCTAAATAGTTAACTAGCGAGATAACCAGCCAAACGACACTATATGTTTTGAATTGGCTATCTAGTCTGTTGTATATCATTATTTTACCTGCAGCACAAATGTCTCTCTCTGTCTTTTCTCTGGCAATGGCCTATTGGCGCACACGCAGGTGATGTGCACACCATGACCTTTCCAGGATTGCTGACAAAAATGTGCTGTAACTGGGCAAATTATTATTAACTAGCAATTATTATCAACAAATGTGCAAACTTTTATCTAAAAAAATGTTTGTGCTTGTCAATGCAGGCCTACAATAATTATACTCAGATGCGCTCTGCAGAGATTGGGAGGACAGTGAGCAAAACATAGCATCCGAAGGACACTGATTCAATTCTGATCCTATTCTGATCAGAGTAGACACATTTTTTGATATAGTGATTTCTGTGTGATTTTGTTTGACTTGTTCATTCAGACAACTTAAATCTCTAATCTGCTTGTCCAACAATTATTTTTACTTGCACCGGGCAAGCGGACACGCATTAATGTCTAGCCCTGTTTATCATCCGACTAGTGATAGCTAGCTACAGCTGCTAGCCTGCTACTAGCTAGTTGCTGCTGTTGCACAGCAACCGAGTTGCCGGTCCCGGTTATAGAACTCTGAGATTCAGCTGAAAAAGACGTTATCATTGTCAGAAATGCTACAGAAAGGTAGCACATGGTTGGTTCTTAATGGACAGAAATTGGCACGTGAGAGCGATAAATTCTGAATGTAATAAAAACTGTTGCACCTACATTTTTTAAGTACAATGCTCACTTTATGGAATTTGAGCTAGGTAGGCACAGAAAATACTCTGAAAACTAAATTGCTAATGACCCTTTAAAAAATTTGGTATGTGTTTCTCGGTAAAGGGCTGATGGCTCATGACCAGATGCGGGGAGTGTGTTGTGTATCTCAAATCAAGTTGATTTGTGAATGTTCATCGCGATTGGTGTCATATTGGCTTAGATATGATGCTTCAACGAATGCCATACTATTGTGTTATTGCCCCCACATTCCCATTTACTGTAACTATTAACATCAAATACAAATATTTTATAATATGAATCTATAATAATCATAGTGTAAAGGAGTCATCTTTCTGCAATAATGGCTTCTATCCTACAGTATATAATGCTAAAGTACATATATACTGTATATCTCATTCCTTCCCTGCCCTTGTCCTCAGCTGAGCCTGACCCAGTACGATTTGTCACTCTCAAACCTGCAATTGTATCCAGGGCCCAATATAGGGTGGGCTGCGTATGTGTCACACAACAAAGCTTCACACAAGGGTGTTGCCTGCTTTTAAACATCCTCCCCCATAACCTAACCGCCAGGCCCATGTTGTTTGCATGGAAACAGAGCGATTGTGCGCAGTCAGGCCAGCTAGCTAGCTCCCCATCCTCTACTTGAGGCCAGATTGCTCCTCCCTCCCCCGCCTGATTTACTCTCTCTCTCTCTCTCCCCCACAGCACAGAATGAGCCAGGCCTACTGCCTGAACACCACGGCACCTAACACTCAACGCTCACCACCATTCTCCCTCCACAGGCTGCCCAGCAAAGAGGGGGGAGGAGGGCCCCGGCCTCCACCTCTGGCCCCCAGTCAGCCTACACGTCTGGTCTAGTTTGGCCTCCCACTTCTCCATTTCTGCATCTACTAGCTCTGATGCTGGACCCTCACTGATTTGGGACCCATACTGATTCTGGGTTTTAAAGCAGGATATAAATCATGTGAATGAGCAGTTCAAATAATCTCCTACATGATGTTAGGTAGTGTAAGGACTCACGAGAATGTACACGTTATGTACTGTTCAAATATAGCCTTACTTAACCTAACTCAAGCTATGTACTGTATGTACAGTGCCTTCGAAAAGTATTCAGACCCCTGGACTTTTTCCACATTTTGTTAGGTTACAGCCTTACTCTAAAATTGATTAAATCATGTTTTCCCTCAATCTACACACAATACCAATGATTGTACGTCTGCTAATATTACCGATGGTAAAGGCAAATTAACCACTCGTCGCCGGATCCTTAAGAGGCACCCCGACCTTCGTCCCCGATATCTCCGGGGATGAGGGTCTTGTTGGGTGTCTGGAGTAAATCCCTCTTGCCCAAAATGTTAAAGAAAAAATTGTCTTTCAATACGAGATGAGTAATCGCTGTCCTGATTTCTAGAAGCTCATTTTGGTTATAAGAGATGGTGGCAGAAACATTATGTACAAAATAAGTTACAAGTAACACGAAAAAACACATACAATAGCACAATTGGTTAGGAGACAGTAAAACAGCAGCCATTCTCTCTGGAGCCATCATTGCATGCATCCATGTCTGTGTCCTGTACCTTGTGAGCGGTAGCTCCAGCCTTTAGCCAGCATGGATATTGCCTCTAATCCATGGTTTTTGTTTTGGATACGTTCTTATAGTCACTGTGGGGAGCACATCGTCTATGCAGTTATTGATGAAGCCTGTGACTGTTGTGATAAACTCTTCAATGCTATTGGATGAATCCCAGAACATATGCCAGTCTGTCCTAACAAAACAGTCTTGTATCCTCGCATCTGCTTCATTCAACAACTTCCATATTGAGCGCATCACTGGTACTGTTTAAGCTTTTGTAGGTAAACAGGAAGCAGGAGAATAGAGTCATGGTCAGATTTGCCAAAGGGAGTGAGAGGGAGGGCCTTGTATGCATTTCTGTGGGTTGAATAAAAGGGATCTAGAGTTTTTAGCACCCCTAGTGTTGGTAGAAGTGAGGTAGGACAGTTTTAAGTCTTCTTGCATTAAAGTCTCCGCCCACCAGAAAGGCACCCTCTGGATGAGTGGTTTCTTGTTTGTTTACAGTTCATTGAGTGCCAGAGGGTGTTGGCTTGGGGAGGGATGTAGACAACCGTGATAATCACGGATGAGAACTCTCTATGTAGATAAAAGGGTCTGCTGCTTACCATGAGGTGTTCTATATCAGGTGAAAAAAAGCTAGAGATTTCCTTAATACTTGAAGCAGCACACCAGTTCTCCGAAGTCACTGTACGATCCTGCCTTTGCATGGAGAATCCACCCAGTGCTACGTGCATAGCGTCATGTGAGCGGACCAAGTCATTTGGTGTCACTCTAAAGTGGAAAGGTGGAATAAACGAGTCCAGAGTAGGTTTTCTTGATTCAACACAGTTCTCTATTGAGGGATTTCTGACAATACAAACACTCCAACACAGTCAATAAGAATCTCCAAAGGAACAACATACATCTTCTTCTTTAGATGACACAGGATCACATTACGATTATCTTCAAACTATAACAACAATCACATATTCGTCACCGTCTTAATGGATCTTCTTGGATAGCACCTCTCTCTTCGTAGCCATTCTCCAGAGATAGTTTATCTTCCCCCCCTTTCTTGCTGGTTCCATCCTCTCTCTTGTAGGGGAAAGAGAATATCTCATTAGTACCGTCAGCTGTGCTTAATTGACTCTGGTTACCTTGTCTCACATGCCTTGTTGGGCTACTATCCGTGAGCCCAGCCTGCCCTCTGGTGGTCCTTCCACATACCTCCCCCCTCAGGACCGGACCGGAGGGTCGGGCGCCAGACGCACCGTCTTGGTCGCGTTGGGACAGCGCGTCTGCATTCCCGTTCCTCGATCCGGCCCTGTGGATGACATGGAAAGAGAACGGTTGTAAAGCAAGAAACCATCTGGCTATTCGGTTGTTATTGTTTCTCTTACCAGCCATCCACGTGAGGGGCGCATGGTCCGTAACTAATGCAAACCTCTGACCCAGTAGGTAGTACCGGAGATTATCGAGGGCCCACTTAATGGCTAGGGCCTCTTTCTCTACGGTAGCTTTCTACTTATAAAGAGAATCGGCCTCTCTGCTTCGCCTTCACCCTGAGCTAGTACGGCCCCGAGCCCCGTATCCGAGGCGTCTACCTGTACAATGAACTCTTGTGAGAAGTCCGGAGCCTGTAGGACGGGATCAGAACACAAGCCCTCTTTTAGCAATTGAAAGGCCTCTTCCGCCTCATCTTTCCACTCTACCGGTTTGGCAAGTTTTTCTTGATGAGGTTTGTGAGGGGGTTGGCAATGGTTGCATATCCAGGGATAAAACGGCGATAATATCCCGTTATCCCTAAGAAGGCCCGAACGTCCCGCTTGGTCTGGAGTCGAGGCCAGTCCCGAATTGCCCTGGTCTTCTCTGCCTGTGGGCGTATTTTCCCATTCCCCACGGTGTACCCCAGGTATTCCGCTTCGGACAGACCCAGGCAGCATTTTTTTTGGATTGGCCATCAACCCTGTGGCTTCCAGACTCATGAGCACCGCCCGTAGTCGTAGGAGGTGACTATCCCAGTCCTCGCTGTGGATGACCACATCGTCTATATACGCCGCTGCGTACTCTTGATGGAGCCGTAGAATGGCATCCATGAGGCGTTGGAAAGTTGCAGTCCGAAGGGCATCCTCACATACTGAAAAAGCCCCTCCGGTGTGGCGAAGGCGGTCTTTGGGCGGTCCTCTGGAGCCACCGACACTTGCCAATATCCCTTTGTCAAATTCAGGGTGGTGATGAACTTGGCCTTTCCTAAGCGCTCCAAGAGTTCATCCACGCGGGGCATGGGATATGCGTCGAATGTAGAGATTGCATTCACGCTCCTAAAGTTGTTGCAGAGTCTCATACTACCATCGGGTTTGGGGACCAGGACTATGGGACTGGACCACTCACTCGTCGATGGCTCGATCACACCCATCCTCAGCAACTCCCTTACCTCGTTCTTGGCGATGACTCGGCGGGCCTCAGGAATCCTGTAAGGACGGATATGCACCTTCTTGCCGGGTTCAGTGTGGATATGGTGGAACAAGGCATCTGTTTGTCCTGGGAATGGAGAGAATACCCGGCCAAAGTGAATAATCAGCTTGTCTAGCTGTCTCGACTCTTCCGGCAAGAGAGTTTGGCCATGGCGCACCTGTGGTAGAACCTCCTCTTTTCCTTGGCCCTCCATGGCCATCAAAGCCACCTCCTCCTCTCTTCCATGGTACTTCTTCAACAGGTTTATGTGATAGAGTTGGACCTTCTTCCACCTGTCGGGTTGTTTGATGAGGTAATTGACCGGTGAGACCCTTTTCATTACCTCGTAGGGCCCCCTCCACTGCGCCAGCAAGCGGTGTTCAGCTGTGGGTACGAGCACCATCACTTTCTCTCCCACGGAGAACTCACGGGATGTCGCGGACTTATCATAGGCCCAGCCTTGGGTCCTTTGCGCCTTCTCCATATGCTCCTTTACTATGGGCCACACTGCCGACAGGCGGTCTCTCATCAGGGTAACATGTTCTATTGTGGATCGAAAGGGACATGGTTGGGTCTCCCAGGTCTCCTTGGCTAAGTTGAGGATCCCTCGACAGGGTCTGCCGTAGAGCAATTCAAACGGGGAGAATCAGTGGACGCCTGGGGTACTTCTCGCAGGGCAAACATTAAGTGTGGGAGAAGCATGTCCCAGTTTTTCCCGTCTCTGGACACCACTCTTCTCAACATGCTTTTAACCGTTTTGTTCAAGCGTTCACACAACCCGTCTGTTTGAGGGTGGAATATGCTTGTACGTATCTGTTGAACCTGATATAACCGACACAAGTTCTGAATCAACCGGGACATGAACGGGGTTCCATGATCGGTTAGGATCGTCTTGGGAAGGCCTACCTGAGAGAACATCATGAACAATTCCTTGTCAATTCCCTTGGACGACATGTTACGCAGGGGTATGGCCTCTGGGAACTTGGTAGCGTAATCTACGACCACTAGGATGTACTCGTGTCCTCTGGCAGATTTTGGGAGGGGTCCCACGAGGTCCATAGCTATGCGTTCAAAGGGAGTCTCTATGATGGGGAGAGGAATCAAAGGGTTACGTAGGTGTGGCCGTGGAGCTGTACGCTGACATTGATCACACGTCCTACAATACCTGGCACATCCCGGGTGACACGGGGCCAATAGAATCTCTGCATGATTCTGTCGATAGTCTTGTCCCGTGCCAGGTGTCCTCCTAGGATGTGGGAATGGGCTAACTGTAGGACTGTATCCCTGTAGGGTCTAGGCACCTTCAGCTGGGGTACTTTCCCTGCCCTGACTGTACACCTTCCTTTCGGAGTGAGAATAGACAGATTCACGGTGGGGTAATAGTGGGTGTCTCCATGGATACAGGACACGGCTACTTTGTCTGGTAGCAGTGTTGCTGAGGTCACCATCCGCTCCTCTACTAACGTAACCATACTTCCCGAGTCGAGAATGGCTACCACATCTTGTCCTTCTACTCGAACCGGAATCTCTGGGGCTGGGACTATTTCTGTTAACCAACAGTGTTGATCATGCCCTCTCGAACCGGGATGCGTGGGGATGGGCAGCGATGACTCCGTGACCATGGACTCGTCCTTGCTAGGACATTGTGAGGCATAATGGTCTGGAGACTGACATTTATAACACCAACCCTGCTGTGTGGGGATGACTTCTCCCACCTCCGGAGGGGGTTTGGAGGTTTCGGTGGCGGACGTGCCGGGGCGAGTCATGGTACAGGATTTGCAGAATCCTTCCATTCCTTCTTGTCCCCTTTTAACAACTCCCCTGTAAATCGGTATGTTTCCACCGCCTGGGCTATGTCGTCGGCTGACAACGGGTTGGTTTGACCCACAACCCTTTTTAAGTCACTGGGTAATTCCCTCAATATCTTGTCCACAACGAGGGTCTCAATTACATGTCCTACTCCCTTTCCGGGTTCCAGCCACTGTTTCATCAGTCGTATTAGAGCGAAGATCTGGGCACGGACAGGTTGGTCAGTCATATAGGTCCACTGATGGAACTTTACAGCTCTATCTCTGGCAGTCAGCTGGTACCGGGACAGGATCTCGGTTTTTAGTCGCCCATAGTCCGCAGCTTCTCGGGAATCCATGTCAAAATAGGCTTCCTGGGCCACCCCGGTCAAAAGAGGGGCTAATGCGCTCGCCCATTCTGTGGACGGCCACTCTTCCAAGGTGGCCGTCCTTTCGAAGGTCATGAGGAAGGCCTCGATATCATCCTCCTGGAGAGACGAGGTAAGATGGCGTGAGCAGCCGCTCTAGGCTTCACTCTAGGTTCTTCTTGCCCACTCAGCTGTCGTTGCAGGAGTTCTTTGGTTGTCTGCTGTGCCATGATCAACTGTTGTAGTAGGGCGTTGTCCATCGTTCTTGAATGGTTCCTCTGTGTCTACTGGAAGAATCTTGATTTACTCACTTATCCTTGTGTCACTCGTCCACCTAGTGCCCACATTCTCCACCAATGTGAGCGGACCAAGTCATTTGGTGTCACTCTAAAGTGGAAAGGTGGAATAAACGAGTCCAGAGTAGGTTTTCTTGATTCAACACAGTTCTCTATTGAGGGATTTCTGACAATACAAACACTCCAACACAGTCAATGAGAATCTCCAAAGGAACAACATACATCTTCTTCTTTAGATGACACAGGATCACATTACGATTATCTTCAAACTATAACAACAATCATATATTCGTCACCGTCTTAAAACCTCTTGGGGCTAGGGGGCAGAATTGAGAATTTTGAAAAAAATGTGTGCCCATATTTAACTGCCACCTACACCAACTCAGAAGCTAGGATATGCATATTATTAACGGATTTGTATAGAAAACACTCTGAATTTTCTAAAACTGTTTGAATGGTGTCTGTAAGTATAACAGAACTCATATGGCAGTCAAAATCCTGAGACAAATTCTAACAGGAAGGGGATATCTGATGTGTTGAATTACTTTTAAGCCTATGCCATTGGAACACACAGGGACTTATTAATCATTGAGCACTTCCTACGCCATCCACTAGATGTCACCAGTCTTTACAAAGTGGTTTGAGTCTTCTACTGTGAAAACTGACTGAACGAGAGGCTTGGAATGTTGGTCATAAGCGGATGGCCTATACTACTCTGGCGTGCGAGTGCATGTTTGGGTACTCTCGTTCCAATACGTTTTAAAAGAGAATGCAATCGTCCGCCTTGAATATTATTGAAGTTCTGATTGAAAAAGGCCCTAATGATTTATGCTATACAATGTTTGACATGTTTGAACGAACGTAAATATATATTTTTTCCCTCTTTGGTGAAGACAAGTCCGGCGAGCGACGTTCATGTTTTTGAGTAGCCTACAGGACGCGCTAACAACACGGAGCTTTTTGGACATAAATTATGAGCTTTTTTTGAACAAAACTACATTTGTTATGGACCTGGGATTCCTGGAAATGCCTTCTGATGAAGATAATCAAAGGTAAGGGAATATTTACATAGTATTTTTTATTTTAGATCTCTCCAACATGGCGCCTAGTCTGTATCGCCAAGCCTATTTTTCTGAGCGCAGTACTCAGATTATTGCAAAGTGTGATTTCCCAGTAAAGTTATTTTTAAATCTGGCAATGCGGTTGCGTTCACGAGATATTAATCTATAATTCTTTGAATGACAATATAATATTTTACCAATGGTTTCGAATAGTAATTATTTAATTTGTTGTGCTGATTGACTGGCGGTATTGGAGGGAAAATATTTTCTCAACATCAACGCCATTGTAAAATGCTGTTTTTGGATATAAATATGAACTTGATAGAACAAAAAATGCATTGTCTAACATAATGTCCTAGGAGTGTCATCTGATGAAGATTGTCAAAGGTTAGTGCATAATTTTAGCTGGTTTTCTGCTTTTGGTGACGCCTGTCTTTGCATTGACAAAACATTACACACAGCTATTTTCAATGTACTGTCCTAACATAATCTAACTATATGCTTTCGCCGTAAAGCCTTTTTGAAATCGGACAACGTGGTTAGATTAAGGAGATGTTTATCTTTCAAAGGGTGTAAGATAGTTGTATGTTTGAGAAATTTGAATTATGACATTTAATTGTTTTCAAATTTGGCGCCCTTGATATTTCACCTGCTGTTGATAGGGTGTACCAGGGGTGGGACGCTTGGATAGCACCTCTCTCTCCGTAGCCATTCTCCAAAGATAGTTTATCTTCCCCCTTTCTTGCTGGTTCCATCCTCTCTCTTGTAGGGGAAAGAGAATATCTCATTAGTACCGTCAGCTGTGCTTAACCTCTGTAGGGTCAGCGGGACGAAATCGTCCCACCTACTCAACAGCCAGTTGAATCCCGTGGCGCGTTATTCAAATACTTTAGAAATGCTATTACTTCAATTTCTCAAACATATGACTATTTTACACCATTTTAAAGATAAGACTCTCGTTAATCTAACCACACTGTCCGATTTCAAAAAGGCTTTACGACGAAAGCAAAACATTAGATTATGTCAGCAGAGTACCCAGCCAGAAATAATCAGACACCCATTTTTCAAGCTAGCATATAATGTCACATAAACCCAGAAGACAGCTAAATGCAGCACTAACCTTTGATGATCTTCATCAGATGACAACCCTAGGACATTATGTTATACAATACATGCATGTTTTGTTCAATCAAGTTCATATTTATATAAAAAAACAGCTTTTTACATTAGCATGTGACCTTCAGAACTAGCATACCCCCCGCAAACTTCCGGTGAATTTACTAAATTACTCACGATAAACGTTCACAAAAAACATAACAATTATTTTAAGAATTATAGATACAGAACTCCTCTATGCACTCGCTATGTCTGATTTTAAAATAGCTTTTTGGTGAAAGCACATTTTGCAATATTCTAAGTAGATAGCCCAGCATCACAGGGCTAGCCATTTAGACACCGACCAAGTTTAGCCCTGACCAAAGTCAGATTTACTATAAGAAAAATGTTATTACCTTTGCTGTCTTCATCAGATTGCACTCCCAGGACTTCTACTTCAATAACAAATGTTGGTTTGGTTCAAAATGATCCATAGTTATGTTCAAATATCCTCTGTTTTGTTCGTGCGTTCAAGACACTATCCGAATGGTAAAGAAGGGTGATGAGCACGACGCATTTCGTGACAAAAAAATTCTAAATATTCCATTACCGTACTTCGAAGCATGTCAACCGCTGTTTAAAATCAATTTTTATGCCATTTTTCTCGTAAAAAAGCGATAATATTCCGACCGGGAAATCGGTTTTTAGTACAAAGAGAGAGAAAATAAAAGCATGGGATCCCCTCGTGCACGAGCCTCAGTCTGATGGCCCTCTGATCGACCACCATCCAAATGCGCTATAGTTTTTCAGCCAGCGGCTGGAATTACATCATTCAGCGTTTTCCCGGGTTCTGAGAGTCTATGGGAGCCGTAGGAAGTGTCACGTTACAGCAAAGATCCTAAATGTTCAATAAACAAAGCCAAGAAGCCCAAGGAATGGTCAGAGAGGGTACTTCCTGTTTGGAATCTTCTCAGGTTTTTGCCTGCCATATGAGTTCTGTTATACTCACAGACACCATTCAAACAGTTTTAGAAACTTTAGAGTGTTTTCTATCCAAATCTACTAATTATATGCATATTCTAGTTTCTGGGCAGGAGTAGTAACCAGATTAAATCGGGTACGTTTTTTATCCAGCCGTGCAAATACTGCCCCCTATCCCCAACAGGTTTTAATTGACTCTGGTTACCTTGTCTCACATGCCTTGTTGGGCTACTATCCGTGAGCCCAGCCTGCCCTCTGGTGGTCCTTCCACAGTCATCATCCAGCCACATTTCAGTAAGACAGTGTCACTTCTACTCCCGCTCCCCCCACTCTGGCGCTCGACGTCGCCGGTTTACTAATGACCGGTCCTGGCAACCCCCATTATTTAGCACTCTCTAGTATCACGCTTCAGGCAGTATTGGTTCTGTGTTCATGTCCAGACACTTCTCTTGTTTTGTACCACTCTATATTCTTTATTAAACTCACAAACTGCACCAGCTTCCTGACTCCCAGCGTCATTGTTACAGAATACTGCCTCAACAAATGGAAGCAGCAGGGAGTCAAGACATCTCCCAGATGGTCTGCGAACAGGGAGACCAACCTTGCAAACACCACGACCAGCAGGCGCAACTGGGAACGGCTATGGATGAGGTCCTTCGCATTCTTCAACATCTTGACGTTACCCGAAGGGCGTCACCACCAACGAGCGGAGGATTCTCTACCATAAGTTGACCCAGCGAGCCAGCACCCCAGTACATCCAGCAGTCCACCCAGGTCAGCGATGTCTGTTTGGCCCTCCTGGACAAATAGAACGTGACCCCATCCAAATGCCATGGCTTCCTACTCTAGTGCTCCCTCTATTTCGCTCATCAGATGGGAGCCACGGTTATTTCCCTGCTGACCGGACGGGTGTTCGAGAGGGCTGTGGCCGTCTGGGAGAGAGGAGAAGAGTAGCTGGGTTCCTATGAGGGGTTCATGGCTCTGTTCAGAGGAGTTTTTGTTCAACCACCGGAGGGCAGAGAGGTGGGTGAGCACCTACTTCAACTACAACAGGATGGCCAGACCACTGCAGAGTACGAGCTCACCTTCCGGACAGTGGCAGCATCCAAGTGGATGGAATGAGCCTGCGCTCCGCACCCTACTCAGAAGAGGACTGCGCAAAGAGGTCCAGATGGAGTTGGCATGCCGACACGACACACTCTCCTTGGACACACTCATCGCAATGGCCATCCATATGTTCCAACTCGGGGTCCACGAGAGCAGAGGGACCGCCCCATGATCATCAGTCTACTGAGTTAGACGTGAGTATTCCTCATCACTTATTGACCAGGCCCTTGCCTCCTGCCTGAATATTACCTCATACCCGCTCTCCTCTTCATTTCTAGTACAAGCGCTAGATAATCGACCACTGGGATCTGACTATTACACACATCACAACACCACCACTCACCCTCACCGTGGAGTCCATACATCAGGAAAGCCTTTCCTTCTTTATCATCACGGACTGGGCATTAAATCAAATCAAATTTTACTGGTCACATACACATGGTTAGCAGGTGCTATTTTGAGTGTAGCGAAATGCTTGTGCTTCTAGTTTCGACAGTGCAGCAATATCTAACATGTAATCTGACAATTCCCCAACAACTACCTAATACACACAAATCAAAGTAAAGGAATGGAATAAGAATATATACACATAAATATATGGATGAGCAATGACAGAGCGGCATAGGCAAGATGGTATAAAATACAGTATGTACATATGAGATGAGTAATGCAAGATATGTAAGCATTATTAAAGTGCCATTATTAAAGTGACTAGTGATCCATTTATTAATAGTGGCCAATGATTTCAAGTCTGTGTGTAGGCAGCAGCCGTTTAACCTCTCTGGGGTATGTGGGACACACCTGCGGAACACACCATTCAACAGCCAGTGAAATAGCAGGGCGCCAAATTCAAAACAACAAAAATCTCATAATTCAAATTTCTCAAACATACAACTATTATATCCCATTTTAAAGATACACTTCTTATTAATCCTACCACATTGTCCGATTTCAAAAAGGCTTTACAGCGAAAGCATAACATTAGATTATGTTAGGACAGCGCCGAGACAAGAAAAAACACACAGCCATTTACCAAGCAAGGAGAGGCGTCACAAAAAACAGAAATACAGCTAAAATTAATCACTAACCTTTGATGATCTTCATCAGATGGCACTCATAGGACTTCATGTTACACAATACATGTATGTTTTGCTCGATAAAGTTCATATTTATATCCAAAAACCCCATTTTACATTGGCGTGTAATGTTTTGCCTCCCAAAACTTCCGGTGAATGAGCACATCAATTTACAGAAATACTCTTCATAAACGTTGATAAAATATACAACAGTTATTCAAAGAATTATACATACACTCCTCCTTAATGCAACCGCTGTGTCAGATTTCAAAAAAGCTTTACAGCGACAGCACACTTTGAAATAATCTGAGTAGCCAAACCCGCCATTTTGTGGAGTCAACAAAACTCAGAAATAGCATTATAAATATTCACTTACCTTTCATGATCTTCATCGGAATGCACTCCCAGGAATCCCAGTTCCACAATAAATGTTAATTTGTTTCAAATAAAGTCCATATTTATGTTCAAATACCTCCTTTTTGTTTGCGTGTTCAGTCGAGTTATCCAAATCCACTGTGCTCGCACAGTTAGTTCAGACGAATAGTCAAAAATGTTATATTACAGTTTGTAGAAACATGTCAAACGATGTATAGAATCAATCTTTAGGATGTTTTAATCATAAATATTCCATAATATTCCAACCGGACGATTCCTTTGTCTTCAAAAAAGAAAAGGAACACAGCTAACTCTCACATGAGAACGCGCCACTGAGCTCATGTCATTTTCTCAGTCATCTGACTCCATGTGCTCTTATTCTCTCCCCATTCACAGTAGTAGCATGAAACAACGTTCTAAAGACTGTTGACATCTAGTGGAAGCCTTAGGAAGTGCAAAATGACCCCATTGACACTGTATACTGGATAGGGAATCACTTGAAAAACTACAAACCTCAGATTTCCACACTTCCTGGTTGGATTTTTTCTCAGGTTTTTGCCTGCCATATGAGTTCTGTTATACTCACAGACATCATTCAAACTGTTTTAGAAACGTCAGAGTGTTTTCTATCCAAATCTACTAATACTATGCATATTTTAGCTTCTTGGACTGAGTAGCTGGCAGTTTACTCTGGGCACCTTCTTCATCCGGACGTCAAAATACTGCCCCCTACCCTAGAGAAGTTAACACTCTGATAGCCTTGAGATAGTTTTTCAGTCTCTCGGTCCCAGCTTTGATGCACCTGTACTGACCTCGCCTTCTGGATGGTAGCGGGGTGAATAGGAAGTGGCTTTAGGTGTCCTGGAGGGCAGGTAGTTTGCCCCCGGTGATGCTTTGTGCATACCGCACCATCCTCTGGAGAGCCTTGCAGTTGTGGGCGGTGCAGTTGCTGTACCAGGCGATGATACAGCCCAACAGGATGCTCTCAATTGTGCATCTGTAAAAGTTTGTGAGGATTTTAGGTGACAACCACATTTCTTCAGCCTCCTGAGGTTGAAGAGGCGCTATTGCTATTGCGCCTTCTTTACCACATTGTCTGTGTGGGTGGACCATTTCAGTTTGTCCGTGATGTGTATGCTGAGGAACTTAAAACTTTCCACCTTCTCCACTGCTGTACCATTTATTTAGATACGGGGTTGCTCCCTTTGCTGTTTCCTGAAGTCCACGATCATCTCCTTTTTTTTGTTGATGTTGAGTAAGAGGTTGTTTTCCTGACACAACACTCCGAGTGCCCTCACCTCCTACCTGTAGGCTGTCTCGTCGTTGTTGGTAATCAAGCCTACTACTGATGTGTTGTCTGCAAACTTGATGATTGAGTTGGAGGCGTGCATGGCCATGCAGTCATGGGTGAACAGAGAGTACAAGAGGAGCCTGAGCATGCACCCTTGTGGGGCCCCAGTATTGAGGATCAGCGAAGTGGAGATGTTGTTTCCTACCTTCACCACCTGGGGACGGCTTGTCAGAAAGTCCAGGACCCAGTTGCACAGGGTGGGGTTCCGACCCAGGCCCCAAGCTTAATGATGAGCTTGGAGGGTACTATGGTGTTGAATGCTGAGCTATAGTCAATGAACAGCATTCTTACATAGGTATTCCTCTTGTCCAGATGGGATAGGGCAGTGTGCAGTGTGATGGCAATTGCATTTTCTGTGGACCTATTGGGGCAGTAAGCAAATTGAAGTGCGTCTAGGGTGACAGGTAAGGTGGGGGTGATATGATCCTTGACTAGTCTCTCAAAGCACTTCATATGACATAAATGAGTTCTGCTGGTTGATTGTCATTTAGTTCAGTTACCGGATGACCTGCTTTCCCTTCACCTGTGATTCCACGTCATTTGAGAGTCCTATGGTTGCCCTTCAGCCCAACATCCTGGAGGTAGACTGTGCCATCGACCTGCTTGCAAGCTCTGCTCCTCCGCACAGCCGCATCTACCTTCTGGGGGTGGCTGAAACAAGGCTATGGAGGATGAGGCGCTCCAACAAGGTTTCATCTGCACGTCCACCTCCCCTGCGCCGGCAGGCTTATTCTTTGTGGCAAAGAAGGATGGAGGGTTACTTACGCCGGTGCATTCAGAGGTCTAAATGCCATCACCACTGCATACCGTTACCCTCTCCTGTTGGTGCTGGCAGCAATCGAACAGCTCCGCGGGGCCCAGTTCTTTACCAAATTGAACTTGCGGAGTACCTACAATCTTATACAAAAAAAAATGTTGGTGCACTAAAGGATCTCACTGATTTAATTGCCATTTTTACAACCCCAGAGGTGTTGATTGCCAGAGATTTTAATCTTGCAGGATGCTGACTGTTTAAATGATTTTTGCACTAATCTAAATTTGACCCAGCTGATTACAAAGCCCAAACTTAAAGGACTATACGAAATCGACTTTGATTGACCTCCTATTTACGAATACTCCAGAGAAATATGCTGAGAGTGGGGTATTTGCTTTGGATATTAATGACCACTGTCCCATTGTATGTGTCAGGGATATACGGATGCCACAATCCAAACCTCATTTTATCAACGAGGAATTATTTAAATTTCAATGACCTTTTATTTTGGTGACTTTGATTGTATTGCATCTATACCTTACCCAGAGTTGGCTCACAAATGTTTTCAGTTGTATTGTAGATAAACATGCTTGCCCTTGGTTCAGTCCAGTGGTATCTGAAATCATACACAACAGAGATGCTGCCTGGGCCAAAGCTAGATTCACAGACTCCGGCCCAGACTGGCAGTCTTTTAGGCGATTGAGAAATCTGTCAGTAAAACTAGCTAAAAAAAGCAAAATAAGATTATTAAGTTAATTCACTATCTGAATACAAGGAACCCAGCAAAATGTTGGAAAGCTGTTAAATCACTGAAAGGTTGTGTCTCCTCTTCTCTGTTGCCTTGTTCATTGACCTGTCAAAGGCATTTGACACTGTTGAGCATTATGTTTTGCTGAAGAAATGATCAAGAATAGGCTTGGGATATACAGCCTGTTTATGGTTTCAGAATTATCTTAGTGACAGAACTCAGGCCATTTTGATAGATGAAATCTGAGTTTCTTGAGATTCAAAAAGTTGTTCCTCAGGGTTCGATTGTGGGTCCATTATTGTTCACTTTGTATATTAATGACATAGAAAACACTGTTAATAGTTTTAACATTAAGTTCTGTATTCCTGTGCCACCTCGTGAACTTCCGCATGACTTTGATTCAGTTCAGAAATCACTTAAATTAGTTTTAAATACAAGTAAAACCAAGCTCATGCTGTTCTCTAGGTCACAAAATGTTGACCCTGAGGACCTACATATTTACGCTATAAATGGAGCCCAAATTGAGCATGCTTCTCAATGTAAGTACCTGGGTGTCTGGATTGATGGCAAGTTGTCCTTCGTAACGCATATAAAAAAAATCTGACTAAAGCTAAGATCCAAGATAGTTTTTTTGTATTGAAATAAATCATGCCTTTCTCCCTGTATTGGATTTTGGTGATGTTGTTTACATGCATGCGGCAACCTCTGTTTTAAAACCCTTAGAATTGTTTTATCACAGGGGACATCATTGTAGTCTGTATAAAAATGTGGGATGGACCTCTCTCTGTAAGAAGAGAGCTGCATTCTTTTTTAATTAGTTACAAAGCAATCTTACAGAAACTCCCTCTATATGTAACATCATTAATTAACATAAGAATCATAAGTTACCAAACCCGTTCACAGGAATGAATGACAGTAGAGATCCCTCCAGTCTCCACTGCAGTTAGATGTGCTAGTGCCACTCTGGCAGTTGAAATTATTGATTGAGGACCTCTATGTAGTTGAATGTGATTGCTTTTATTAAATGTTTATTTTTGTTTATTGTGCTGAATTATATTGTTTTATACACATGTATGTTGTTTTAATATTCAGTTTTTATTGTAATGTGTACAGGGCTCTCTTGTAAAAAATATTTTTCATCTCCATGTAACTCCCTGTTTAAATAAAGGTTAAATAAAATGATCCCCATCCGGGAGGAGGATGAATGGAAGACAGCTTTCAGCACGGTTCCCGGTCACTACGAGTACTTGTTATGCCTTATGGATTAGCCAATGCTCCGTCAGCATTCAAGGCATTTGTTAACGAGGTGTTCCAGAACATGATAGGATGCCAGGTGATCGTGTATATCGACAACATCCTGGTCTACTCGGTTACCTTGGATGATCACATTGCTCATGTCCGATTAGTCCTGGAACGCCTCCAGGCTAACCACCTTTTATGTCAAAGCGGAGAAGTGCCAATTCCATCAGGAAGCTGTCTCCTTTCTGGATTACCAGATCGGCCCGCAAGGAGTGATGATGGATGGTAAGAAGGTCGATGTTGTAAGGTAATGGCCAGGGGTTTGCCAACTTCTACCTCTGTTTCATCAAGAACTTTGTCTCTATCGCCTCTCCTCTCACCTCTCTCCTCAAGGAGCAGCCTTGAGGAGATGAAACCTTCTGCCTACTGAAGGGATATTTCACCTCCTCCCCGTTGCTCAAACACCCAGATCCTACGTTACCCTTCGTGGTGGAGGTGGACGCTTCAAAAGAAACTGTCTCCTGCAGAGAGGAACTATGACGTTGGCGATCGGAAGCTCCTGTCGGTGATGTTGGCATTAGAGGGGTGGAGACACTGGCTGGAGAGCGCCTAAGACCTGCTCCTCGTCATCGGGTCCATCCTCCTGGCTGGCGTCATCCTGCGGCTGGCAATCCAGCTAGCCTGGCAACCCATCATTACGCACACCTGTGCCCCCTCATTAGACACACCTGGACTTCTACTACTCTGACTACTCCCTCTTTATCTAGCACCTTGCATCATGCTTCAGGCAGTATTGGTTCTGTGTTCATGTCCAGACATTTCTCTTGTTTTGTACCACTCTATATTCTTTATTATTAAACTCACCAAATGTACCTGTTTCCTGACTCCCAGCGTCGTTGTTACTGACATATAATATTGCAACTTTTCAAGTCTCTCTTATGGGAGACTCGAACGAAGCGCCTCCATCTTATTCTCAAGTGACTGGACATTTGCCAATAGAACAGAGGGGTGCACCGTTCGGTTTTCTCTTCGCCTCAATTTCCCCAGGACTACACTTGATCGTTTTGGTAGCCCATGGAACAAAGGAATAGGGTCCGCTATGAACGGTGGAACAGCTGAGTTGGAGTTGAAGTCGAAATTGAGATTAGTAACTGATCTGATGTCGAGAAGTGCTTGGTGGTCATATGTGATAATAGTATGAACTTTCTGTACAAAAAAGTGAAGATAAACATGATTAAAGTCACTATATAGCAAAGTTTGGTTGGAACTTGATGCCCACAGTTGGGTCGGAAATTATTGACACCCTTGATAAAGATTAGCAAAAATTACTGTATAAAATAAATATTTCAAATACTGAGCTATATGGGAAATTATATTATTTTATACTTATACAATTGCTCAGAGAAAGAGATTTTGTTTAACAAGTACATTTTCTATTCAAACCTCAGGTTTCAAATGAATTTCAAGTCTGGAGACTGAGATGGTCATTGCAAAATGTTGATTTTGTGGCAAATGAACCATTTCTTTGTGGATTTTGATGTGTGCTTGGGGTTAATGTCTTGCTACAAGATCCACTTGCGACTAAGTTTCAGCCTCCTGGCAGAGGCAAATATATTATTGTACTGTGTAAAGTTCATGATGCCGTGGTCCTTAACAAGGTCCCCACGACCAGTCGATGCAAAATAGCTCTATAACATCAAAGAAAACTTGGATTGCAACCAGGACTTTGGACAGATGACCACACACACCAGTGATGGGTTTGGTGTTGAAATGAGATTGCATGATGAGCAGAAAATAATATTCATTTTGACCCATACATATATAAAAAATAAAAGATATATATATATATATATATATATATATATATATATATAAATTTTTAATATGTATGGGTCAAAATGAATATGATTTTTTCCCCCCACTGTATATATATATATATATATATACAGTGGGGCAAAAAATTATTTGATCCCCTGCTGATTTTGTAAGTTTGCCCACTGACAAAGAAAGGATCAGTCTATAATTTTAATGGTAGGTTTATTTGAACAGTGAGACACAGAATAACAACAAAAATATCCAGAAAAACGCATGTCAGAAATGTTATAAATTGATTTGTATTTTAATGAGGGAAATAAGTATTTGACCCCCTCTCAATCAGAAAGATTTCTGGCTCCCAGGTGTCTTTTATACAGGTATCAAGCTGAGATTAGGAGCACACTCTTAAAGGGAGTGCTGCTAACCACAGCTTGATACCTGTAAAAAAGACACCTGTCCACAGAAGCAATCAATCAATCAGATTTCAAACTCTCCACCATGGCCAAGACCAAAGAGCTCTCCAAGGATGTCAGGGACAAGATTATAGACCTACACAAGGCTGGAATGGGCTACAAGAACATCGCCAAGCAGCTTGGTGAGAAGGTAACAACATTTGGTGCGATTATTCGCAAATGGAAGAAAAACAAAAGAACTGTCAATATCTCTCGGCCTGGCGCTCCACGCAAGATCTCACCTCGTGGAGTTGCAATGATCATGAGAATGGTGAGGAATCAGCCCAGAACTACACAGGAGGATCTTGTCAATGATCTCAAGGCAGCTGGGACCATAGTCACCAAGAAAACAATTGGTAACACACTACGCCGTGAAGGACTGAAATCCTGCAGCGCCCGCAAGGTCCCCATGCTCAAGAATACATATACAGGCCCGTCTGAAGTTTGCCAACGAACATCTGAATGACTCAGAGGACAACTGGTGAAAGTGTTGTGGTCAGATGAGACCAAAATGGAGCTCTTTGACATCAACTCAACTCGCCGTGTTTGGAGGAGGAGGAATGCTGCCTATGACCCCAAGAACACCATCTCCACCGTCAAACATGGAGGTGGAAACATTATGCTTCGGGGGTGTTTTTCTGCTAAGGGGACAGGACAACTTCACCGCATCAAAGGGACGATGGACAGGGCCATGTACCGTCAAATCTTGGGTGAAAACCTCCTTCCCTCAGCCAGGGCATTGAAAATGGGTCATGGATGGGTATTCCAGCATGACAATGACGCAAAACACACGGCCAAGGCAACAAAGGAGTGGCTCAAGAAGAAGCACATTAAGGTCCTGGAGTGGCCTAGCCAGTCTCCAGACCTTAATTCCATAGAAAATCTGTGGAGGGAGCTGAAGGTTCGAGTTGCCAAACGTCAGCCTCGAAACCTTAATGACTTGGAGAAAATTTGCAAAGAGGAGTGGGACAAAATCCCTCCTGAGATGTGTGCAAACCTGGTGGCCAACTACAAGAAACGTCTGACCTCTGTGATTGCCAACAAGGGTTTTGCCACCAAGTACTAAGTCATGTTTTGCAGAGGGGTCAAATACTTATTTCCCTAATTAAAATGCAAATCATTTGATAACATTTTTGACATGCGTTTTTCTGGATTTTTTTGTTGTTATTCTGTCTCTCACTGTTCAAATAAACCTACTATTAAAAGTATAGACTGATCATTTCTTTGTAAGTGGGCAAACGTACAAAATCAGCATGGGATCAAATACTTTTTTCCCCCACTGTATATCGGCTAGTCTGTAGAGTTTAAACCATTTTCAGCCATGTAGCCACCGCTCCACGCTGTCTGGTCTCAGTACAAAGTTTCTAACCATTTCAACTTGTGGACCAAGGCCTCATATATTTTTGGTCTTGTAGTTTTAAACATTTGTGTTGTCTGGTTTACACCGTCCGTCTGCTTGGTCTCCAAGGTGAGGTTATTTTGTATTGCTGTCTCTACTTTCTTGCCCTTTGTGCTGTTGTCTGTGCCCAATAATGTTTGTACCATATTTTGTGCTGCTACCATGCTGTTCTGCTGCCATGTTGTATTGCTACCATGTTGTTGTCATGTGTTGCTGCCATGCTATTTATTTGTTTTATGTCTCTCTTCATGTAGTGTTGTCTCTATTGTCGTGATGTGTGTTTTGTCTTATATTTAATATACATTTTTATTTTTAATCCCAGACCCCGTCCCAGCAGGAGGCCTTTTGCCTTTTAGTAGGCCATCATCGTAAATAATAATTTGTTCTTAAACGACTTGCCTAGTTAAATAAATGTTAAATAAACACATCTTCTTCTGTAGAGATTGAGAGTTTCAGAGTTATTTTTTTTTAATTTAACCTTTATTTGGAGTTTCACAATTTCAAACATGTGGACTACCGTCCCACATTTTCTGGTCCTGTATGTTAATTCTTAGCGAGTCCTTTTAAGCACTCTGGCCAAAGGGGCATTTCGTCAAGCTGACACGAACTCTGAGCTCACTTGGGTGTGGCTACTGACTGGGCACAAGTTTATACGAAAACAATTCTAATTTAGAAGGCTAAAATCACATTGCTATCTTCACAAAAGTATTCTCATATTTAATCATGTAATTTTTACAACTTTTAGATGTAAACCTAATGCATAGGACGCGTACACTTTCAGAGTTACCGTTACCTTGATATACCATCATTAATGACATCACAAAATAATTATTCTTTAGACCCCCCTGGACAATTCTTAACATTTGTATGTCAGTAATTCATTTTCCGATGTCCAACCTTTTGACGTTAGAGTCTATTAGGCTATGGAGGGATCCAAATTGTGGATATAAAATAAAATATGAATCATCAGCGTAACATGACACTTTTGTTTTCAACACAATCTCACACTCAATTCATGCAAATATGTACAAAAAGATTTAGTGAGTTTTTGTGTGGTTTAATTAGTGTGAAAATACAAAATATTTGTGCGACTCAATTCGTAGGAAAATACACATTTTTGGGTGACTTCATTCATAGGAAAATTAATTTGGTGGGGGGCAAACTTCGGAACAATCTTTTGAAAGTTATTAGAGCAATGCGTGATGGGCAATGGTGTCCTACACTACCTTTTTTAAGTGTCCCACATGTATTTATATATAAAAAACAAACGTTTTAACAACCCAATATTGTTCATCAACCAGGTTGTCATCGAAATAGTTATATAATTATGATATAACATTGTTTTTTTATTTATTAATGCCAATACTGTTTTCTATACTTGATTTAGCTTAATTTTGCTTATTGGTGCGGCAGGTAGCCTAGTGGTTAGAGTGTTGGACTAATAACTGAAAGGTTGCTAGATCAAATCCCTGAGCTGACAAGGTGAAAGTCTTTTGTTCTGCCCCTGAACAAGGCAGTTTAACCCACTGTTCCTAGGCTGTCATTGTAAATAAGAATTTGTTCTTAACTGACTTGCCTAGTTAAATAAAAAATGTAAATACTTTGGGATAGTGGTGCACTTGTTGTCAGAAAGGCCCTTTAATCGTGTAGGCCTACACAACTCTCTTCATACCGCAATTCATATTTTGTGGAGCCAACATTACCCCATTTCTTTCATAATACATTTTTACACAAGGCAAGATAGATTTTTTTGTTGTTGTGGTATCGAAGGTATTTGATCGGGGTATCTGAGGTATTTGACTGGAGAATGGTGATACATTTTTATGATGGGAAATTATAATAAACACCATAATTAGCTCATTGTTAGCTTAAGATTTTGAAGAAAATAAAAATGACCCGATTATATGAAGAGATCTAGAACAGCGCTTTGGTCCACAATGCTTTATGCTAGAAACAAGCTGTAAAATACCAGTGAAAGACATGACTCCGATATGCATATGGGGATGTCATTGTTTAGTGTCTTTGACATTCAGAGGCTGAGCTAGAACCTTCTACAGCCGAGGAGACAAAACAATGACTTTGTAATTACACTGTAATTGTGTTAGTCACTGTCAATTGATTTAGGCTATTCACTTTTTGTACAATAGAGGATGTTTAAACCCAGACATCTTTTATGGAAACACTTGTGACTTTCTCTCGTTGGGTTAACCTACTGAAGAAGAGTAGCCAGCAGTTATAGCTTACATTTTTCTGAGTTTGTAGGCCTACTCTGCCTGGGGTGGAAAGGTAGGCCTAACTTTTGAAATTACCATGCTCAGATTCCTGATGATGTCTCAGATTTAACTTGCAAACAGGGACAGTTTCATTGTAAACAGACACACTGATTTGGCATTGGAAAAATATGATAAGATGAACAGATATGCCTATCTCTCTGTCCATTCTTAGCCTGTCATTTAGATAATTTGTGTGGTATTAAAAAAGATTCTGCTAATAGGTAAAATTATGTAGAATTTCATGAAATGTTTATAAAAGGCATTTTTTTCTCAGACCTGCAAATACGATGATAGATTCATGCAAAGATTTTACTATAAAGGAGATCTTTCCACCCCTACTCTTGTCAATGGTGGTCTGTGAACCCACAACCTCTTGGCTCGCAGCCCTGTGCACTATCAAAATTCTTGCGTTACCATGTAATGCTTACAGGACAAAGAACAGTTTCTAAAACTGCATATCGAAGGCTCTGGTCTGTCCAAGAAGTGAGGGTAAATGGCAGACATGTTCTCTGCTATCCGATTTGTTTTAATCATTATTTGGGGTATGGGGGAGGGTCACTTGTTTATTTTTCAAGCGTTCAAAAAGTGTTTAATTTTGCTGAAAGGAGGGCCATCCATTTTCAGTTCAGAGAGGTCAGATTTGTAACTTTTATTGTAAATAACGTTCACTCCCGTTCACTCAAAACCATGAAATAACACATATGGAATCATGTAGTAAGCATACAAATGTTAAACAAAGGAGTGAATGGAATGGCATCAAACACATGGAACCCATGTGTTTGATTTATTTTATACCATTCCACTGATTCTGCTCCAGCCATTACCACAAGCGTTTCCTCCCCAATTAAGGTTCCACCAACCTCCTGTGGTGAATATTATTATTCCTTTACATTTTAAACATTTAATCTATAGTTAACTATTTCTCTTTGCAAATTCTTATTTACAATGACAGCCTACCTCGGCCAAACCCGGACGATGCTGGGCCAATTGTGCACCGCCTTATGGGACTCCTAATCATGGCCGGATGTGATACAGCCTGGATTTGAACCAGGGACTGTAGTGACACCTCTTGCACTGAGATGCAGTGCCTTAGACTGCTGCACCACTCGGAGCAAATATAGGTTGCAATTTCATTGATCAACATCTCAAAGGAATATTACCCAATTACCCAATTGGGGTGCACAACCCCATCCACATTGAAGGGGTTCAAGTTCCTCAGTGTCCACATAACTGAGGACTTATCAAGAAGGCACGGGTATGCCTCTTCTCCCGCAGGAGGCTGAAATGAGTTTGAATGGCCTCTTAGATCCTCAGGAAATTTTACAGCTGCATCATTGAGAGCATCCTGACTGGTTGTATCACTGTCCAGAAGGCCCAACAGAGGGGTGTTGCAGATGGGGAAAACTCCCAGCCATCCAGGACGTAGAAGCCAGGCGGTCTGATAAAGGCCTGAAAATTGTCAAAGACTCGAGCCATCCGGGACATGGACTGTTCTCCATTTTCTGTCCGGTAAGTGGTACCGGTGCATCAAGGCTCAGACAAACAGACAACTAAACAAACACCTTCTATCCAGTGGCCAAAAGACTATTAAATGGTTAATAACTACTGCTTTCCCTCTCCCACAGACTATCCACACTGACTCTATGCCCATTCACAGTTCCCTACCCAATCAGACAAAACCTTACCTGCTGCTAAAAGTTTTATTATTAGATTTAGTACTACATTACGCTGCTGTCCATTGATTATTGTTTGCCTTATCTTTTAGTGTTTATCTATTTATCCTGCTAATAGTAAACTATTATTCCTGTTTACATGTACATATTACCATTATTATATTAGCATAAAAATGTATATATTCCTGCTACCAGTCACTTTTCAGCCCTGTTTACATGTAAAGTATATCATACTACCAGCTAATTTTATGTACAGTGCATTCGGAAAGTTTTCAGAACCCTTGACTTTTTGAATGTTTTGTTACGTTACAGCCTTATTCTAAAATGTATTACAATGGTTATTTATTCCTCATCAATCTACACACAATACCCCATAATGACAAAGCAAAAACAGGTAAAATATTTTTTGGGCAAATTTATTACAAATAAAAACTGAAATATTACATTTACATAAGTATTTTAGACCCTTTACTCAGTACTTTGTTGAAGCACCTTTGGCAGCGATTACAGCCTCGAGTCTTCTTGGATATGATGCTACAAGCTCGGCACACCTGTATTTTTCTCTGCAGATCCTCTCAAGCTCTGTCAGGTTGGATGGGTAGCATTGCTGCACAGCTATTTTCAGGTCTCTCCAGAGATGTTCGATCGGGTTCAAGTCCGGAATCTGGCTGGGCCACTCAAGGACATTCAGAGACTTATCCGAAGCCACTCCTGCATTTTCTTGGCTGTGTGCTTAGGGTCGTTGTCCTGTTGGAAGGTGAACCTTTGCCCCAGTCTGAGATCCTGAGCACTCTGGAGCAGGTCTCATCAAGGAACTCGCTGTACTTTTCTCCGTTCATCTTTCCCTTGATCCTGACTAGTCTCCCAGTCCCGGCCATTGAAAAACATCCCCACAGCATGATGCTGCAGCCACCATGCTTCACCGTAGGGATGGTGCCAGGTTTCTTTCAGAAATGATGCTTGGCATTCAGCCCAAAGAGTTCAACCTTGGTTTCATCACACCAGAGAATCTTGTTTCTCATGATCTGAGAGTCCTTTAGGTGCCTTTTGGCAAAGTACATGTCCTGGTAATCCGTCTGGCCCTGTGGCTTTGTGAATGTTGACTTGTTTAAAGGTCTTGCTCACATTGGCTACGGAGAGCGTGATCACATAGTCGTCCAGAACAGCTGGTGCTTTCATGCATTCTTAAGTGTTTCTTGCCTCAAAGCGAGCATAAAAGGCATTTAGCTCATCTGGTAGACTCGCGTCACTGGGCAGCTCCCGGCTGGGTTTTCCTTTGTAGTCCGTAATAGTTTTCAAGCCCTGCCACATCTGACGTGCGTCAGAGCTAGTGTAGTAGGATTCAATGTTCGTCCTGTATTGACGCTTTGCCTGTTTGATGGTTCGTCTGAGGGCATAGCGGGATTTCTTATAAGCGTCCGGATTAGTGTCCTGCTCCTTGATTAGCAGCTGTCATATGCCTTTTTCTGAGGAGTGGCTTCCGTCTGGCCACTCTACCGTAAATGCCTGATTGGTGGTGTGTTGCAGAGATGGTTATCCTTCTGGAAGGTTCTCCCATCTCCCCAGAGGAACTCTGGAGCTCTGTCAGAGTGACCATTGGGTTCTTGGTCTACTCCCTGACCAAGGCCCTTCTCCCCGATTGCTCAGTTTGGCTGGGAAACCAGCACTAGGAAGAGTCTTGGTGGATTTAAACTTCTCACATTTAAGAATGATAGAGGCCACTGTTCTTGGGGACCTTCAATGCTGCAGAAATGTTTTGGTACCCTTCCCCAGATCTGTGCCTCAACACAAAAATGTCTCGGAGCTCTACAGAAAATTCCTTCGACCTCATGGCATGGTTTTTGCTCTGACATGCATTATCAACTGTGGGATCTTATATAGACAGCTGTGTGCCTTTCCAAATCATGTCCAATCAAGAAAATGTACCACAGGTGGACTCCAATCAAGTTGTAGAAACATCTCAAGGGTGATCAATGGAAACAGGATACACCTGAGCTCAATTTTGGGTCTCATAGCAAAGGGCCTGAATACTTATGTAAAAAAGGTATTTATGTTTTATATTTTTAATACATTTGCTAAATTTCTAAAAACCTGTTTTCGCCTTGTCGTTGTGGGGTATTGTGTGTAGATTGAGGGGGAAAAAATTATTTGATCAATTTTAGAATAAGGCTGTAACATTAAAAAAATGTGGATAAAGGAAAGGGGTCTAAATACTTTCCCGAATGCATTGTATAAACCCACCTCAATCAGTATCCCTGCACATTGAATAAGGTACTGACACTGACCAGTATATACTGTACTTGCATTCTCGTGTTTCTTTAACTCTCATCATAGTTCTTGAGTAGTTTTTATTCATACTTTTATTTGTATTCTATTTTCTATTATCTATATTATTATTGTCACTGCGTTGTTAGGAAAGAGCTCTCAAGGTAAGAGTTACACTGTACTGTTTTACACCCATTGTATGTGGCGAATAAACTTTGAAACTTGAAATGTTTAAACTTTAATGTTGAGAGATGGAATTGAAGATGATTATGGTTCCTTTGCCATGGCATCCCGATAATACAACCACAGAGACCACTCTGAGTCATAGGGATGTCAGAATATTGACAGGCTGAACACACACATGCACACACATGCACATAGATGCAGGCACCCATGCACATGCATGCATGCACACACACAAAACACAAGTACACACACACACACACGAACGGCAACACACACACACACACACACACACACACACACACACACACACACACACACACACACACACACACACACACACACACACACACACACACACACACAGTGTTTTCTGTAATTACTATCAATGACCCCTGACTAACTGGCAGGTTGCTTTCTATGGGTAACAACATGCTCTCTTTATTATGTTCTTAAACATGTGTATTTATTTACCTCTTGTTTTTACATCCATCAGAGCCTAACCTTACAGACAACACCCTCCAACCAACATGTTTCGTCCTAATGGTTTTACATCCAACCACAGTTCTTACCGTTGCGCCCAGACCTGAGCCCCTCCACCCCGTGGTGAGGCGACTGAAATATGAAAGTGTGTATGCAGGTGTATGTGGAGCCAGCCGATCATCTCCATTCTACCAGCGTGTGTGTATACACACCCTTTCTTGCGTGTGTGTGCGGGCCCCTGTGTGTGTGTGTCCGCGCCCCTGCGTGTGTGTCCTCGCCCCTGGGATGGCCGTCATCTGTTAAACCAACCCACCCCCTCAGCTCACCCTCAAGGGGGGTCAAGAGAGGAGGAGGTGAGAGACATCGCCCGCATGGTTTAATTTTCACCTCCTTCACTGTGTCTCCAGCCAGGCCACTGGTGACAGAGGTGCACTGTGGCGTGCTTCTCTCCTCTTCTGCTGCTTTCAGTCTCAGCAGATGTCTCAATATTTCAAAAGTTCCATCCCCAACTGTTAAGCTAGAACTCTGCCTACGTGGAAGCCTTGTAGCCATTTGTGTTTGTGCCACATTTGTGTTTGTGTGTGCATGCTTCTGTGTGTGTGTGTGTGTGTGTGTGTGTGTGTGTGTGTGTGTGTGTGTGTGTGTGTGTGTGTGTGTGTGTGTGTGTGTGTGTGTGTGTGTGTGTGTGTGTGTGTGTGCGTGTTTTTGTGTAGTGTGTGTGTCTGTAGTGTGTGTGCATGTGTCCGCATGCCCGCATATGTCCATGTGTGTGTTACTATGTTAGTAATGCTTTGAGAGGCAGGTAGGAGCAGCAGTGTGTCGGTCTCATCAGCTGATGAGGTGTTTACAGGGTCTGTGTGTGTAGCCTGGAGGGAGCCCAATCAGAGTGTTCTGCGCTCTGCCAGGGTTGAATAGTTAATCAGACATCCCAATGCAACAAGCTTCATTACCTGCAAAATGATTTGCAATGCAGAATACACTGCTATAGATGTGTATAGGCATTTGGAGATACCCCCCTAACTAGAAATGATATGGACTGGATGCATAAACAATTTGGTTCAATATTCATATTTTGGGGGGAGAGAAATTAGCATGAAGTTAGTCCATAATGTGTGTTGGGTTCTTATTTCCAGGAATCTCAATATAATTCTCAAACACAACATACCATTATGTAAGTGTGTCATTGTGTGAGAGAGAGTGGGTGAGTTGAGTTTGGCATGTTAGTCTACTCTGTGCCTGCCCAGGCAGGATGGGCATCCGACAGGCAGCTAATAGGTACAACAGGATTTTCAGAATGAGCAGCTAGTTACAGTCATGTGAAAAACTAAGTACACTCCCTGGAAAGTTTGTACATATTTGGACAGGTGGATATGTAATCTTCACTTCAACACTATTGACAGGTAAAGGTAACCTAATTTAACAAATGACACTAAACGATTATACTTTGCAATAGTTTATTCATCAAAAGCTACAGAAATGCAATTCCATAGTGTGGAACAAACAAGTACAGCTCTAGCTTCAATAGCTGGTGTGGACCCTTTGGCTGAGATAACTTCTTGTAGCCATTTCTTGCAATGGTCTATAAGTCTCTTATATCGACTCAGAGGAACATTTGCCCATTCTTTCAGTACTTCTTCAACTGTGTCATGTTCGAGGGCTTTCTTGCATGCACTGCCTGCTTCAAGTCCCCCAACAGCATTTCGACAGGATTGAGTTCTGGGTTTTGAGTTGGACATTCCATAACCCTCCATTTCTTATTTTTGAGCCATTCTGTTGTAGCTTTGCTTGTATGTTTTGGATCATTGTCCTGTTGAAAGATCCATGTTCGGTTCAGCTTCTTTTTGACAGAGGGCCTCACCTTTTCCTCAAGAATTATCTGGTATAATACTGAATTCATGGTTGACTCAATGATGGCAAGTTGGCCAGGCCCTGTGGCAGCAAAGCAGCCCCAAACCATAATGCCACTGCCTGCATGCTTTACGGTTGGTATGAGGTTCTTCTGTTCAAAGGCAGTGTTTTTTTGTTTTTGCCAAACATGGCATCTGGCATTGCAGCTAAACAACTCCACCTTTGACTGTCCAAAGCACATTGTTCCAGTAGTTTTGGTCTTTACCCAGGTGTTGTCTGGCAAACATCATTCATGTCTTGATATTATTTTTTGAGCGCAGAGGCTTCGTCCTTCCTGACCTCCAATGTAGGCCAAGTTTGTGCTGTCTCTTTCTGACAGTTGACTCATGCACTTCAACATTGATTATAGCAAGTGAGGCATATATATCCCTTGATGTTAACCTGGGATTCTTAGAGACTTCTATGACATCTTTTGGTCAGCACTAGGGCTGAATTTGGTAGGATGACCTGACCTAGGTAAATTGCCAGTGGTCTGGGAATTTTCTCCATTTGTAGATGACCCATTGGACATTGGAATGATGTACTTCAAATTGCTTGGAAACGGATTTGTAACCCTCTCCCAGACTCATGGTCATCAAAAGTATTTCTTCTGAGGGCCTTGGATAGGTCTTTTGATCTTGGCATGATGTGTTACCACACATATGGTTAAGACCAAACCAGACCAAGTTTCTAATCTTTATGGAGGGCTGGACCCTCCCAAGTTACTCTCTAATCATTTGCACCTGCTTCAGAGCACCAGATTCAAATTTTGGACGTTTTATGTGATGGTAAAGGTAGGGGTCTACTAACTTTTCCCCATAACGAAATTGCATTTTTGTTTATTTTAATTGCATAACATTTTCAACATGACATTTTTTTTGTGTGATTTGTTAAATTGGCTTAATGAAATGGGTCAATGAATGTGGTTGGAATTTAGCTCAAATATCCATGTATCCAAATATGTAAAAAACAAAGACCACTTTCCAGGGGGAGTACTTACTTTTTCACATGACTGTAGTTCTATTTTAAGGGATGGAGGGTGGTGGTCATTGAGAGAGCAGGAAGTGAGTAAAGAGGTCACTTGTCTCCTGGGGGTCCATGCTGAGGTCAGCACTGTGCCCTGGTTGGTCAGTTGGTTCCCAGGGCTGATGGGAAAAGAAGAAGGATAATGAGGGGATGGAAAGAGAAGTGGAAACTACTGGGCTCTCTCTGGCACCAGGTGAGAGAGAATGTGTCCTGGCCCAACGTTTGTGTGTATATCAGTCACACACTCTCACACATACACCCTTATCAGCCTGGCCCTGCTTGATCTCATTTTCATGCGCTACGGTATCCATCTGCAATCCACTAAAATATCTGGTCAACACCCCAAAGACAACACACTTACACCACACTACCCCCTCTTGGAAATGTTCTGAAATAATATGAATGGTGAGAATGCTGAATAAACTCCCTACCTGAAATCTGTAAAATGGGATATACAGAGTAGGCTAGTTAGATCGGGTTACCTTCAAAGGATTGCTTAAGTCATGGTCAAAACTGGCACAGTCCATTTTAGCCTATTTATTCTTGATGTGTTGAGATGGATAGCTGAATTACTGGACACAACTGCAATCAACATCAATATATATGTAGAAAGTGGAAATAAATTTGAGGTTGGGTGCATATTCGACCCTGTATTGCATTTTGTTCATAAACAAGGACATCCGCTAACATAGGGTGTTATTAAAGGCCACAAATTAGACCTCTTCCTCTCACAGAAACCATTACTGAAACAAAACGTTAACAAATTACTGCAATAGGCTTTCCCAAACGTCTGTTTTCACAAGCATCCTCTACTGTGTTGTTCTGAGTGGTAGGTATCACTGAGGAACAGGGTCTTGAACTTCTGAACTATGACCTTTCCGCTTTTTGTTTCGAAGAGACAATCTAGTTACACCTTCACCGATACCTTGAATGCTTTATGTTTTGCTTTAATGTTTTGATGTCACTCGCCATTGTCAATTTAGAATGCATCTTTGGCTTTGCAAAGGTCCACCATGGCTGTTTTTGTTTGTACATTACTAAGGTTACACCACAAAGTCAACTTTACTTTGGCCCGTCAACACACCACTACTCTCTCAAACCTATCTAAAGAGGTCATCTTACACACACTGGCTTCTGTTCTTTGTCATGTCTGTCTCAGTCTCTCATACTGAGAAATGAAATGCAGCGGCCAAGCCGAGGATGGACAGACAACGACCGCAACAACGACTCAAAATCCCCTGTGTTTTGTGTTAATTTATCGAAAAAGATGACACACATTCTGAAACTCAGGCTGAGTATTTTGCCATTACATAAACTTCTTTCACATAGGATATCATGGTATGTTGCTTGTAAAAACAATTGGTAAATGTTTATATGATCCCTGTTAAAACAGCGCCAACTTTACCTCTTTCTTGTCGGAATTGAGAGTCATAGTAATGGTGTCTTTTTGTAGGTACTAACTCTAACATGGCTCATTGGCAAAAGCCTATTGGGATTATTATTATTTTTTTGTAGGGTTTTGAGATAATATTCATCAGCTAATGTCACTTTTTGTGAATTCTGAAGCATTTTCTTGAAGGTCTATTTCCCTAGAGTTGGAAAATGTGTGATAGCAGTGCAGCAAGGGCAGCATTCTCTGTGTTATCACTCTTTCTTTCATCCATCCATCCATAGGATTTTACCCGATGACAAACAAGTTATTGCTCATGTATACCCTTTAATCATATATCATTGGAAAGCTGAGATTCACAGCTATCCATGTTCTGGTCAACATAACTTTGACCTCTAGGGTACATATCAGAATTACCTGTATAAATTGCTTTAAAAAAGAAACCATGATACATTTTACACTTTGTTTGACAAGTGGTTCTGAAAGGTCATGAAATTACCTTTTAAATGATATATAATATGCCAACTTTGAAAGCACCACCTAACTATTGTTTAAAAATAACCTATCTTGTGCAATTGGCATTAGAATGTTGGATGCTTAGCCATAGAATTCCATGTAGTGGGGCAGCTATGTTTTGGATTGGTGATAGAAACACCAAATTGCATCTTTCAGAACCACTTGAATATTGACATTGATTTGGCGGCAACTGAATCCCGACCTACAATTCACAACGCTCTCATGTAGGGAAATAGAGCCTCAGAGAAGAGCCCTGATGCTTCAGGTTATTTGATATGGGAGAGTAGGAAATGTGGGGATGCGGTGTCCAAGTAGGCTACATGTAGCTCTGTGTGTGGAAAACATTTAATCACAGGTAAGACATTTTTAAGTTGTTTAGTACACTTTGTAGAGCTATACTTTTTCATAATAACAAAGACAATTTTGATGACAGAGAACAACAATAGAATGTTTATGATTTAATGCGTGCCAAAGTCGGTAAGATGAAAGAGGTTGGCGGGAATTTTAAACATAATACCGCAATCATGACTCAGTCGTAAGGGCATAGGAGCTGGGGGGGAAATGTCCATCCCAATGTAAGAAGCAGGTAAAATGGTTTCTCACCCCCCCCAAAAAAAATTATAACTATATTCAAATTTGCGAGACTTTTATTTTGAAAAACTAGTTACCAGATTCGTTGAGTGACTTTTCTTTTGAATAGGCCTCCGCTCACCACTGACTGCTTCATTCTCACTTTAGGTTGTTACAAGTGGTGTGGCAGTGTGTGAGTGAAAGAAAAAAGCACTGTGCAGCACCACCATCATTACTCACCACACTGAGGAATGTAATTGTTTTTCGCAACAACAAAGTTTAAGTAAAAAGTGTATGAATGTGAATAAAATTTGATATGTTAGAACGAACGTGAGCAACTATAAGCTGTCTCCTGATTAGTAGCAATACTGAACAAAATGATGAACGCAACATGCAACAATTTCAACTGAATTACAGTTCATATGAGGAAATCAGTCAATTGAAATAAATTCATTAGGACCTAATGTATGGATTTCACATGACTGGGAATACAGATATGCATCTGTTGGTCACAGATACCTTTAAAAAAAAAGGTAGGGGTGTGGCTCAGAAAACCAGTCAGTGTCTGGTGTGACCAACATTTTCCTCATGCAGCGCTATACATATGCTTCGCATAGAGTTGATCAGGCTGTTGATTGTGGCCTGTGGAATGATTTCCCACTCCTCTTCAATTGCTGTGCGAAGTTCCTGGGTATTTTTTTTTTTATTTTTTAAACTTAACTAGGCAAGTCAGTTAAGAACAAATGCTATTTAAATTGACGGCCAACCCAGGCCAAACCCAGATGACACTGAGCCAATTGTGCGCTGCCCACCTCAAACTGGATGAAGAGTTCTTCTTCAATGAGTCGGATGGGAGTGATATACTAGTACAGACACCCAACCAGGCCCAGATCCCTGTGATTCACTGGAGAAGGAAACATAGATTTAGTGGAAAAAGATCCGGGTGCCTCGTGAGGATCAGGCGACAAGTGGCTAATCTGCCATTGCCTTCCGTCCTACTAGCTAATGTTTAATTGCTGGAAAATAAATGTGACGAGCTGAAAGCATGTATATCCTACCAACGTAACATTAAAAACTGTAATATCTTATGTTTCACCGAGTCGTGGCTGAATGACAACATTAAGAACATACAGGTGGCGGGTTATACACGCAAGACAGAACAGCAGCCTCTGGTAAGACACTATGCGGGGCCAATGCATATATGTGAACAACAGCTGGTGCACGATATCTAAGGAAGTCTCAAGGTTTTTCTCGCCTGAGGTAGAGTATCTCATGATAAGCTGTAGACCACCCTATCAACCTAGAGAGTTTTCATCTGCATTTTTCATAGCTGTCTACATTCCACCACAGACCGATGCGCGCACTAAAACCGCGCTCAATGAGCTGTATACCGCCACAAACAGGAAAACGCTTATCCAGAGGCGCCGCTCGTAGTGGCCAGGGACTTTAATGCAGGGATACTTAAATCCGTTTTACCTCATTTCTATCAGGATGTTAAATGTGCAACCAGAGGAAAATAAATTCTCAACCACCTTTACTCCACACACAGAGAAGCGTACAAAGCTCTCCCTCGCCCTCCATTTGGCAAATCTGACCATAATTCTATCCTCCTGATTCTTGCTTACATGCAATAATTAAAGCAGGAAGCACCAGTGACTCGGTCTATAAAAAAGTGGTCAGATGAAGCAGATGCTAAGCTACAGGACTGTTTTGCAAGCACAGACTGGAATACGCTCTGGGATTCTTCCAATGGCATTGAGGACTACACCACATCAGTCACTGGCTTTATCAATAAGTGCATCGAGGACGTCGTCCCCACAGTGACTGTACGTACATACCACAACCAGAAGCTATGGATTACAGGCAACATCAGCACTGAGCTAAAGGGTAGAGATGCTGCTTTCAAGGAGCGGGACTCTAACCCGGAATCTTAAAAGAAATCCCGCTATGCCCTCAGACGAACCATGAAACAGGCAAAGCATCAATACAGGACTAAGATTGAATCGTACTACACCGGCTCCGATGCTCGTCGGATGTTGCAAGGCTTGCAAACTATTACAGACTACAAAGGGAAGCACAGGCACGAGCTGCCCAGTGACAGAAGCCTACCAGACAAGCTAAATAACTTCTACGCTCGCTTCGAGGCAAGTAACACTGAAGCATGCGCGAGAGCATCAGCTGTTCCGGACGACTGTGTGATCACGCACTCCGTAGTCAATGTGAGTAAGATCTTTAAACAGGTCAACATTCACAAGGCTGCAGGGCCAGATGGATTATCAGGACGTGTACTCCGAGCATGTGCTGACCAACTGGAAAGTGTCTTCACTGACATTTTCAACCTCTCCCTGTCTGAGTCTGTAATACCAACATGTTTCAAGCAGACCACCATAGTCCCTGTGCTCAAGAACACTAAGGTAACCTGCCTAAATGACTACCGACCCGTAGCACTCACATCTGTAGCCATGACGTGCTTTCGACACCATTATGCCTCCATGTGGTAAGGATAGGCAACACACGTCCACCACGCTAATCCTCAACATGGGGTCCCCTCAGGGGTGCGTGTTCATTACCATCCTGTACTCCCTGTTTACTCTTGACTGCATGTCAGGCATGACTCCAACACCATTATTATGTTTGCCGATGACACAAGAGTGGTAGGCCTGATTACCGAAAATGACGAGACAGCCTATAGGGTCAGAGACTTGGCCGTGTGATGCCAGGACAACAACCTCTCCCTTAACGTGATCAAGACAAAGGAGATGATTGTGGACTACAGGAAAAGGAGGACCGAGCACGTCCCCAATCTAATTAACGGGGCTGTAGTGGAGCAGGTTGAGAGCTTCAAGTTCCTTGGTGTCTACATCACCAACAAACTAACAAGGTCCAAGAACACCAAGACAGTCTTGAAGAGGGCACGACAAAACCTGTTCCCCCTCAGGAGACTGAAAAGATTTGACATGGGTCCTCAGATCTTCAAAAGGTTCTACAGCTGCACCATCGAGAGCATCCTGACTGGTTGCATCACTGCCTGCTATAGCAACTGCTTGGCCTCCGACCACAAGGCACTACAGAAGGTAGCGCGTATGGCCCAGTACATCATTGGGGCCAAGCTTCCTGCCATCCAGGACCTCTATACCAGGTAGTGTCAGAGGAAGGCCCTACAAATTGTCAGACTCCAGCCAGCACCAAGTCTAGGTCCAAGAGGCTTCTAAACAGCTTCTACCCCCAAGCCATAAGACTCCTGAACATCTAATCAAATGGCTACCCAGACTATTTGCACTGCTCCCCCCCCCCCCTTTTACACTCCTGCTACTCTCTGTTTATTATCTATGCATAATCACTTTAAGAACTCTACCTACATGTACATATTACCACAATTCCCTTGACTAACCGGTGCCCCCGCACATTGGCTCTGTACCGGTACCCCCTGTATATAGCCTCGCTATTGTTATTTTACTGCTGCTCTTTAATTATTTGTTACTTTCATTTCTTTATGTAATTTTTTTTCTTAAAACTTAATTTTTGGTTTAGGGTTTGTAAGTAAGCATTTCACTGTAAGGTCTACACCTCTTGTATTTGACGCATGTGACAAATAACATTCGATTTGTGTTGATTTTTATATCGGATTCTAATTGGATCCTTGTATTGGAATCCTATAGGATTTCAATGTTTTGTTTTCTCCTATAGCATTTCTATAATTCTTTTCTATAGGAATTATATCGATATTTGCATTAAAGATGCACTATGTAGAAATCCCTCCACCATTCGAATTGTTCTTTCAATTTCAGTTTATGCAACAAAACAAGAAAGTGTGAATGGTCTGGTCAGCCAAAAAGTTGCATAGTCCATCTTTAAATTCTAAAGGATTTATCCTCAAAATGTGGCTATACACTCTACCCTCCAAACCTCTTAGACATGAAGGTGGACAGTGGACACATGGGACTGTACTGGAAATGCAGCCTTGAATCATTCCCATATTGTGGTGGTGAATAAAACAGAAATGAATATGGAACTGTTGTTTCTAATCAATAAATGTTGTATTGTACTGGAACAAATTACAACAAAATACAATTTAATGGGTTCAATTAAGATTTGTTTTAATAATATGATTCTGATTGACAAAGTCCTACAAGACTACAAAAACCTTTAGAATCCCATTGGATTACTTTTAATTTCCCTTAGGCAAAAAGTAGTCCATTAGGATTCCAATAGGATTCTGATAGAGGTGACACAAAATCCTATAGGATTGCAAGAATCCTACAGGATCCAATAGGAATACTTTTGATTTCCAATAGGAAAAAGTTGTGGAATAGGATTCCATTAGGATTCTGATAAGAGGTGCCACAAAATCGTATAGGATTGTGAGAATATAGGATTTTATAGGATTTTTTGACTAGGATGGTTCTAGTGTCAGCTCTGGTTTGTGTCCCAGTCCCATGTGATGAGGGGTTATGTGTGCAGTATGAGAAATCTAACCCAACATCCTCACTTCTATTTATCTTAGAGCTAACATAATGACACAGTGGGTCTATGTGGAGGTTGAGGTTATTCTAAAGCTCATAGTTCTGGCCAAAAACAAACCGTGAGTTTTTTTGGGGGGGTTGAATTGCACAGGTAGTGGAACAATATAATATAATTTTCCTTCTCTTATATCTAGCACACAAAATTAGGTCAATTATTTAAAAGCTAAAAAAAGAAGACCATTTAAAATCTAAAAGTGATTGACATTATTAAGAAATACATTAATTCATTTAAAACGTTTTCAAAAATGTACAGTGCGTACCTTCACTTCACATAATATGTATTGGTGTGAGTAAAATCTTCTGTCTCTTCAGTAAGACTCTAAAGTGGTCCCAGTATGCCCTGTTATGCCCCCTGTTATGCCTATGGCAGGAGTAAATGCCCTAGGAGATGGACTGATTGAAGTGTCATTTATGGCTTTTATTTATACAGTATATTGTATCCTGTAACTATAGATATGCCTACCATAGATACTGTAAAATTAAACTCATTGTTGACCTATTATTCAAGTAACTGTCTCATAACTCTGAAATGGCCAATTAAGGATGTAGACTACAGAAACCTATACTTCCTTTAATGAACCTGATTGCCTGAAGCCCAGGTGGGGGGGTGGGGGGGGTTGGTGAGTTCAACTAGTTGCAGTAAGTTGTTCCACACAAAGTAACACTACAATGTACAATCTGTACAATAATTTTATGAGACTCAACAAGTTCACATGGGTTCATCAGACAGGGAGAATTTTACATACAATTTAAAGAGTTCTTATCGATCGAGATGGAGCGGCCGGTCGGTTGATGGAGACACACACACACACACCGCACAATCAGGGCCCTGAGCTTTTTCAGGTCAGGATCCCTCCCACTCCTTATTTCCCATCCTGCCTAGCATGCTGTCATCAGCGATATGAGTGCTGAGCTACAGGCTGGTGGGCGGCACTTCTAAGGTGAGGCAGGGGGTTATCGTTATCTTCATCATTATCTAGATGTGATTGGTTTCCACTGGAACAAAAGGATCTGAGAATCTGTCTGTCTCATGGGGGGATTGTGGTCTTTCCCCAAATAAGGTTAAAGCAAACTTGTCTAACTGCAAACTCAATTGCATCTGATGGCTAACTGACTCTGAAGGTAGGTGGGCGGTTAGTAACTGAGAATGACATTTTCTCTCTGAAGGATGAAAGATTTGAAAGGCTGGGGCAGCATAATCTTAGCTGATGTCAACCGTTGACATGACTTGGATTCTGTGAGTCAGTTTTATGTTCTTGTTGATAATCTTCCATTTAACATGATTAAATCACAATTTCCATGTAAATGCTGTAGTTTCTAAGTATTCACACAGTTATTTCAGATAAAACAACTGTGAGAGGATGTGTAACCAATAAAGAAGGTGTATGATAAGAGGAAAGGGGAGTGATTCTAGTTGGTTGGCAGGATGCCTGTCCGTCCAACACACAGTATCTTGGTCTATCTATCTAACACTGGTGCAGCCTACTCTCTTAGAAACAAAGGTGCTGTTTAGAACCTAAAAAGGATCTGTGGCTTTCCCCATAGGAGAACCCTTTTTGGTTCCAGATAGAACCCTTTCAGGATCCATGTAGAACCCTTTTTGGGGGGGGGTCTACATGGAATCAAAAAGAGTTATCCTATGGGGACAGCGGAATAACCTTCCATACTGAGAAAAATATAAACGCTACATGCAACAATTTCAAAGAAATTACTGAGTTATAGTTAAAATAAGGAAATCACACATTTTAAATAAATTCATTACTGGGAATACAGATATTTTTTAAACCTTAAAACAAGGTAAGAGTGTGTATCAGAAAACCAGTCAGTATCTGGTGTGAACATTTTACTTATGCAGTGCAACACATCTCCTTCGCGTAGAGTTGATCAGGCTGTTGATTGTGCCCTGTGGAATGTTGTCCCCTCCTCTTCAATGGCTGTGCGGGAACTGGAACATGCTGTTGTACACCTTTATCCAGAGCATCCCAAACATGTTCAATGGGTGAACATTTTAGAGTGGCCTTTTATTGTCCCCAGCACAAGGTGTACCTTTGTAATGATCATGCTGTTTAAATCAACGTATTGACATGCCCCCCTGTCAGGTGGATGGATTATATTGGCAAAGGAGAAATGATCCCTAACAGGGATGTAAACAAATTTGTGCACAGAATTTTAGGGAAATAAGCTTTTTGTGAGCATGGAACATTTCTGAGATCTTTTACCTCAGCTCATAAAACATGGGACCAACACTTTACATGTTGCGTTTCAATTTTTGTTCAATATAAGCGTATAGCAATTTATTGTGATTCAGAATTATTTTCTACACTGTGACGGTTAATGTCATGACTAAGTTGTTGAAAGATCCCTACTGCAAGAGAGAAAGAATGAAAATACAGCTGCAAAGAGGAAGTCATGGAGAGCCTGAAAGTAAGAAAACCTGGGTGGGGGAGGGGTTGGGGGGGGGTTGCTACATTGAGAGCAGCTGTATAGAGGACATGGTGGGTGGAAGTGGTGGAGCCCGTGGGTGAGCTCTACTCTGCTCTGGGCTTGACTGTCATTCGTCTATTATGAACTCATAAATATTTCCCAGTGTGCCTTGCCTTTTGAGGGAATTGTAGTTACCACCCATGACTGCAATGCTTTTCAGTACTGTAGCCTTCACCAAGTGAGTGTCTTAATGAATATGTCATCTTTAAAATTAAGCTCCTTGTGACAATACATTGCATATATCATAAGGCATTTGAAGGTATAGTTACATACTAACACATTTGTCTGAAACTCCTGGTTTACTGGCCATATCAAACCTACAATTCACATTATGATGTCTTTTAAAGTCATGAGAAATTCCTATTGGAATCCAGAGTGAGCACATCTTGTAAATGATGGTGCCAGAGGGGATGGCTGCCGTCTTATCGGCTCTTAAAACCAACTATGCTATTTTGTTTGTTTTTGCGTTGTTCATAACTTGTTTTGTACATAATTTTGCTGCTACCGTCTCTTATGACCCAAAAAGACTTCAGAACTGCGATTACTCACCTCAGATTAGATGAAGAGTTTTTCTTCAATGAGTCGGACGGAAGGGATTTACTACAGACATCCTACCAGGCCCAGATCCCCGTCATTCGCTGGAGAAGGAAACTGAGATTTCTTGGAAAAAGATCAGGGTGCCTTGTGAGGATCAGGCGACGAGTGGCTAATCTGCCGTTGCCTTCCATCCTGCTAGCTAACGTTCAATCGCTGGAAAATCAATGGGAAGAACTGAAAGCACGTATATACTACCAACGGGACATTAAAAACGGTAATATCTTATGTTTCAACGAGTCGTGGCTGAATGACGACATTAAGAACATACAGCTGGCAGGATAGAACAGCAGCCTCTGGTAAGACATGGGGCGGGGGCCTATGCATATACACTACGTTCAAAAATGTATGGTCACAGAAATGTCACTTAGAAATGTCAATTTTTTTTGTCCATTAAAATAACATCAAATTGATCGGAAATACAGTGTAGACATTGTTTATGTTGTAAATGACTATTGTAGCTGGAAACGGCTTATTCTTTATAGAATATCTACATTTTATTTATTTATTTTTATTTCACCTTTATTTAACCAGGTAGGCAAGTTGAGAACAAGTTCTCATTTACAATTGCGACCTGGCCAAGATAAAGCAAAGCAGTTCGACAACATACAACAACACAGAGTTACACATGGAGTAAAACAACATACAATCAATGATGCAGTAGAAAAAAATAAGACTATATACAATGTGAGCAAATGATGTGAGATAAGGGAGGTAAAGGCAAAAAAATGCCATGGTAGACGTACATAGACGTACAGAGGCCCATTTTCAGCAACCATCACTCCTGTGTTCCAATGGCACATTTTGTTAGCTCCTAGCGGCCGGGGACTTTAATGCACGGAAACTTAAATCAGTTTTACCTAGTTTCTGTCAGCATGTTAAATGTGCAACCAGAGGGAAAACAATTCTAGACCACCTTTACTCCACACACAGAGACGCGCCCAACTGCAAGGCACTACAGAGGGTAGTGCATACGGCCCAGTACATCACTGGGGCCAAGCTTCCTGCCATCCAGGACCTCTATACCCGGCGGTGTCAGAGGAAGGCCCTACAAATTGTCAAAGTCTCCAGCCACCCTAGTCATAGACTGTTCTCTCTGCTACCGCACGGCAAGCGGTACCGGAGCGCCACGTCTAGGTCCAAGAGGCTTCTAAACAGCTTCTACCCCCAAGCCATAAGACTCCTGAACAGCTAATCAAATGGCAACCCGGGCTATCTGTATTGCTTCCCCCCCACCTTCTTCTACTTTGCTGCTACTCTCTGTTATTATCTATGCAAAGTCACTTTAATAACTCTACCTACATGTACATATTACCTCAATTACCTCGACACCGATGCCCCGGCACATTGACTCTGTACCTGTACCACCTGTATATAGCCCCAGTTTTGTTATTTACTGCTGTTCTTTAATTATTTGTTATTCTTATCGCTTACTTAAAAAAAATGTTTTGAAAGTAAGCATTTCACTGTAAGGTCTACACCTGTTGTATTCAGCGCATGTGACAAATAAAATGTGATTTGATTTGATATCCAACAATTGGAACTTTTGACCTCTCGCAACCTGCATTCAGAATGACTGCTAGGGTAGGGAAGATTGTTTATTGAGACTGAAGTAAATACGTAAACTGGAACAGCCATCTTAGTAACAGGTGCCATAATTTTAACTACTAACAGATTGGAATAGATTTGAAAAAATGTATGGTATTTATGTTTGTGTAGCATAAGATGTTAATCAACCAATCAAAGTACATGCAAAAAGACCAACAATTCTGAAAAATCTACCTGCCAGAGAGCATGCTGGGAACATGATAATGATGGGTGTGAGCATTTTTTATATTACTCAACAAGCTTGTTCAAATACAACTGACCTCAACCAGAGTTTGTTGAGTAAACATATGTAAACACATTAGCTCAAATTGTTGTCCTTTTGAAGCCCACTCCACTCGCATAATAATGCTGATTAAGCAATTGGTTAAGTTGTCTTTATATATATATATATATATATATATATATATATACACCTTTTTTTTTCTTTTTTTTTTACAGTGTATTAGAACTGTATTCCTTGACTCTTATGCAGACCACTGACACTGTAGTGTTACTTACTGTATATGGTTGTGTTTGTATTGACAATGAAGTAATGTTCTGCAAAGCAGTTGTTTGGTGTATTGCGTAAGCCTATTAGGTGAGGTGGGGCAAAGATTTAGCTGGTTGTAATGTTATTCACCAGTTATTCACCAGGTTGGGACGATGTTGCACAGACAGATCTGGCAGTGGGGCTGAGGGCTGAGATGAGGAGTAGGTGGGTTCTACACTCGCCTTGGTTGGGTCGGGGAGTACAGAGGGAGGGAGGGAGGCTGCCCTGCCTGCCCATCTGCACCCAGTCAATTGTAGGTTGTAGAGCCGTGCAGAGAAACTCAAACTATGATAAATAATGAGAGCGGCGGATCCTGAAATAGCCGCCCCCTCTTCTCTGCGGTCCACTCTTGTGAAGCTCTTGTCCAGCCGCGAATTTCCAACTGCACCCTCCCTTCTTCCTCCTCCGTTCTGGTTAGAATCCCGGCTAAATCTGTTGCCGTGTGCCTGTAATTAGGTCCTGTGTTGGAAAGAGCTCCATACACGAGCTAGGCTATACACAACTAGGTGTCTGCAATACATTTGTGTAGAAGAAGCTAATCTAGATATTTCTCTCTCTCCATCTCTCTATCCCCCTCTCTCTCTACTCTCTCTCTCTCTCTCTCTTTCATTTTCTCTCTCCCTCCCTCCCCTAGTTCGCTACCCTTGAGTCTAAAGTAGGCAGTAAGCTGTGTGTGTGTTAAAGACTTAGGGAGCTGGAAGAGCTTTTTACTTGCTATATAAAAATATCTGAGTGAAATTACCTCCGTTCTCCATCCGCCCATTAAAGGGAAGGGGCTAGCTAGCTAATGCTATATAATACACATGCAGGCAGGGGCGATTCCATTCCCCTCAATAGTGAATCATAAATTGCATAAGAGAGCAGCACACACCCCATACTGTGTCATACTGAACACTACAGGCTACAGTCAGAAATGCCTATTACAGGACCTGGTGCTGTTAACCTATAATTAACCCTGGGTTAAATGCACTTGCCTCTTGACAGGTCGTCGTTGCTAGGAAAATATAAATTCTGTATTGCAGGGTACAGGAGATGTTATGGTGTGCCCAAGGTTGCAGACAGACAGACAAAAGGCCAACAGAGCTTGGTTCTGAGATGTGATAACGTAACTTTAACAAGGTGTCCTCCTGTCTGTCTACAGAAATGTTGTCCTCTCTGTGTACTAGCCACAACATAGACAGTAAATAGAACATGGGAATTGCAAGTACACATTAAAAAAATGATCACGTGAAATCACATTTGCAGTTTCACATGTAAGAAATTGGCCTGATCAACTCTATGCAAAGGAGATGTGTCGCGCTGCATGAGGCAAATGGTGGTCACACCAGATACTGACTGATTTTCTGATTCACGCCCCTACCTTTTTTTAAAGATATGTATATCTCATTTTCCAGTCATGTGAAATCCATAGATTAGGGCCTAATGAATTTGTTTCAATATACTGATTTCCTTATATGAACCTTAACTCAGTAAAATATTTGCAATCGTTGCATGTTGGTTTATAATTTTGTTCAGTGTAAGAACATGAACAACTTCATAGTTAAGAACCCTATAACAATATGACATTTTTTTTAACATATTCTACAAGAACCAATATCACTTCCTAAAAACACAACCTTATTGAACAATCTTTGGAGAGCTTTTCAAAATTCACAGATAAATTGGTCCACATGGAAAACTAAAGGCATAGAAATCATAAATTACTTGGTAACAGGAAATACATTGATTTCCATGACATCATTAAAAAGTAATTCTGGACTGACCAATGTAGACAGTTTCAAATGCATGCAACTTACAGTTACAAAATCATGAAATTTCGATTTGAAATATTTTGGGCATCAGAGCAACCTTGAATCTTATTTGAGTTGTAAAATGTATTCTCGTATCTACGTGCTCTCCTCCTCTCACCTTTTCCCTTTCTTCCTGTACGGAGAACCCCGCTGGCTGAATGGAAGGGGAGAGTATATCCGGAGAGAGGCATTATTTCCTGAAACATAGTATGTTACAGTCCTTGATGTCTCTCTGGATGGAGATCCTCACCCTGAACTTGTGTACTTATTTGTCCAGGGACTGAACGTTAGCGAGTAATATACTCGGAAGCGGTAGATGGTATGCACACCTCCTGAGTCTGACTAAAATCCCACTCCTTATTTCTCAGTGATGGCATCTTGGAGCAGCCCCTGCGATGAATGGAATTGCTTCGGGAAGTTCAAACAAAGGATCCAATTCAGGGAACTTGAATTTCTAGTCAAAATGCTTGTGAGTGATCGCCGATCTAAAATCCCAAAGTTATTTTCAGCTGTAGGTAATAATGGGGGTGCGTGTTTCATGATTAACTACTTATGGTGTGATTGTGGTATCGTACAGGAACGCAAGTCCTTTTGTTCTCCCGATCTTGAATACCTCACGCTCAAATGCTGACCACATTACCTCCCGAGATAATTCTCTTTGGTCATTGTCATGGCAGTGTATATTCCTCACCAAGTCGACACCACAATGGCTCTCAAGGAACTACACTGGACTTTGTGCAAACTGCATATCCTGAGGCCGCATTTATTGTAGCTGGGGACTTTAATAAAGGACATATAAGGAAAATGTTACCGAAGTTTTATCAACACAAATCATGAGCTACTCGCTCATCGAGCACTTTTGACCATTGCTGCTCCCCCTTCGGGGACTGCTACAAGGCCCTTCCCTGCCCTCTTTTCAGCAAATCAGATCACGCCTCCATTTTGCTCCCCTCCTCCTTTAGGCACAAACTTTAACAGGAAGTACTGTTCAATATTGGTGTCACCAATTGGAATCTATGATTCAAGATCGTTTTGAGTGCACGGACTGGGATATGTTTTGGCTTGCCTCTGAGAATAGTATTAATGTGTACACTAACTCGGTGACTGAATTAATCAGGAAGTGCATAGAGGATGTTGTTCCCACTGTGAGGATTAGAACTCATCCAAACCGATGAGAAAGGGGCACAAGACAGGGATGTACCCTCTCCCCCCTCCTGTTTGCACTGGCAATTGAACAGCTTAGAGAAAAAATATGACAAGACCCAAACGTAACAGGTCTCAGTATTGGTAAACATGAATATAAACTAAACTTGTTTGCAGATGATTTCCTGATATACCTGACCAATACTGAAAAGTCAATGCCCCCATTGCAAAAAATATTTTACAATACTCAAAAATCTCAGGATTTAAACTGAACGTAAAAAAAACACACTAAATAATGGGCAATAAAAAAAATGTATTAAAAAAACTCACGATCTACAGAAATTCTTTAACCTCTCTAGGTTATGTGGGACGAAATCGTCCCACCTACGTAACAGCCAGTGGAATCCTGTGGCGCGTTATTCAAATACCTTAGAAATGCTATTACTTCAATTTCTCAAACATATTACTATTTTACAGCATTTTAAAGACAAGACTCTCGTTAATCTAACCACACTGTCCGATTTCAAAAAGGCTTTACAACGAAAGCAAAACATTAGATTATGTCAGCAGAGTACCCAGCCAGAAATAATCAGACACCCATTTTTCAAGCTAGCATATAATGTACATAAAAACCAAAACCACAGCTAAATGCAACTAACCTTTGATGATCTTCATCAGATGACACACCTAGGACATTATGTTATACAATACATGCATGTTTTGTTCAATCAAGTTCATATTTATATCAAAAAACAGCTTTTTACATTAGCATGTGACGTTCAGAACTAGCATACCCCCCGCAAACTTCCGGTGAATTTACTAAAAATTTACTAAATTACTCACGATAAACGTTCACAAAAAGCATAACAATTATTTTAAGAATTATAGATACAGAACTCCTCTATGCACTCGATATGTCCGATTTTAAAATAGCTTTTCGGTGAAAGCACATTTTGCAATATTCTAAGTAGATAGCCCGGCATCACAGGGCTAGCTATTTAGACACCCAGCAAGTGTAGCACTCACCAAAGTCAGATTTACTATAAGAAAAATGTTATTACCTTTGGTGTTCTTCGTCAGAATGCACTCCCAGGACTTCTACTTCAATAACAAATGTTGGTTTGGTCCCAAATAATCCATTGTCATATCCAAACAGTGGCGTTTTGTTTGTGCGTTCAAGACACTATCCAAGGGTGACGAAGGGTTACGCGCCCGACGCGTTTCGTGACAAAAAAATTCTAAATATTCCATTACCGTACTTCGAAGCATGTCAACCGCTGTTTAAAATTAATTTTTATGCAATTTTTCTCGTAAAAAAGCGATAATATTCCGACCGGGAAACCGTGTTTTAGTACAAAGAGAGAGAAAGTAAACATGGAGTCGACTCGTTCACGCGCCTCAGTCTCATAGTACTCTGACCGACCACTATCCAAACGCGCTAATGTTTTTCAGCCAGGGCCTGCAAAGCCACCATTCAGCTTTTTGCCGCCTTCTGATAGCCCATGGGAGCCGTAGGAAGTGCCACGTAACAGCAGAGATCCCCTGTTTTGGATAGAGATGATCAAGGAGGCCAAGAAATGGTCAGACAGGGTACTTCCTGCACAGAATCTTCTCAGGTTTTGGCCTGCCAAATGAGTTCTGTTATACTCACAGACACCATTCAAACATTTTTAGAAACTTTGGAGTGTTTTCTATCCAAAGCTAATAATTATATGCATGCATATTCTAGTTTCTGGGCAGGAGTAATAATCAGATTAAATCGGGTACGTTTATTATCCGGCTGTGAAAATACTGCCCCCTATCCATAACAGGTTAATTCTCCGTACTGGCCAATGATTATAACGAAAATTCTGATCCAACCAGAAACTCATACATGGTGCCCTGGCCTGAGGGGATGGAAGTTCAATATGTAGCTATATGTAGTAGGCTAATACTTAACTAGCTGGCCTGGAATTTTAACCAGGTAGCCTAGGACAACAAACACTAAAAGCGTTTGCTATATCATGACATAGTCATAGACCATTTAGGCAACATGAAAGAGGAGAACGGCATTAGCGTTTCTCTACAAGTAGGGTGAGTCTAGGGCCTATGGCGGTCACAAAATTTTGTCAGCCTGTGATTGTCAAGCAAACTGCCGGTCTCACGGTAATTGAACGTTAATTAACATAAACACATTTAGCATTTTCTGACTTCCACAAATAGTCTACCAGCCACTGATGCAGACCTTAAGAACATCTACATTTTAAAAAGTATAATAAATCCATGTAATATAGCCTACCACTTCACAATAAATCCATTATTTATTTTAGACAGGTCTAAAGAAACATGATATGAAGAAAATGTAGTCTATTTCAGAAGAACAGAATAGCATGAGTTGTCCTTATGTTAGGTCCTGATCTGGCTATGCCATATGGCTGTCGGCTACACTAGTTATTTTAGCAGACAAGATTTGCTTAGAATTCCGTGGCATTATTTTATATTATTTTATAGTATGAAGAATACAATTGAACCAAGCTGAATGAAATAGAAAGGATATTTTATCCAAACGATTTGAGGGAGTGTGAACATGCAGCGATTCTGTGTTGAGCAGTTAACAAAGAAATAGGTACTCCTAGATGTTTAATATAGAGTTATTAATGTAAGTTGAGTTGTTCTACAAATGTTAAGCTACATGTTTAGATTTTTAATACATTGTAAATGTATATGATGCGACTCTAATGATGATTTGAAAAAAGTTGCTTGAAAGGCATGAGCTCTGCTTTGTTTTTTGCGTAGGCTGTACACACTTCATCTGTCTCTCATTCACAATATGACAAGCACCTGATAATGCCTCAAATTTCCCGGTGGCATCCCCTTATCGTAATACCCACAAAAAAATCCAGGCCTTTTGCAGCCTGTGGCCGTTGTGCCCTTGCGCTAAATATAATAATTATTATTCCCTTCTCCCTGAGTGCTGCGTGCACCGAAGCACCTCTCACTCACATGGCTCTCCATCACCTGATCGGGCCTTTCTCACAGGCTACAAGTGAAGACAGACACATTGGGGACGCAACTGTGTGCATCCTTATCCAATTCCCAGGTGCATATTGAAGATATTGGAAGAACTGTTAACATTTACTTTCGTCAGACAACTAAGAAAAGCAAAAGCACTAGTCTATGTCAATCTACTATCCCCCATAGAATATTCTATTCTGTGCGAGAAATAAATATTCCAAACGTAGTCTGGGACAGTTGTCGGAATGTAATAGATCCCAAATTAATACATCCACTAACATCAAAAAAACGTTTTTATGCAATGAGGCTGACGCAACAGATCAGAACGTTTAGCTTAAAATGTTGATAAACTATAATGGCTATTTCTTCACATTATAAGTGCAACAATAAACACGAAAGTTCCATTAGCGCAAAAACACCATTATCAAAAGTGACCACAAATGTGATTACGCATGTAATGCCTTTATTATAAAGGTTCATTTTTATGATGAAAAATATCTTCCGCAAACTTGAAACTCATGCGATGCTTATTTATGCCAGTCAGGCTCTACACCCCTTGTAAAGCGGATTAATATGCTTAATTATAATAAGTTATTTGGCCACTTTAGTTGTGATACAAACCTTATCAAAACATATAGGTCTATGGGCTAGGATACATGAGGTGTGCCACTATGATTCGAAAAAGTCGCAAAAAAAAGGCATAGTTTCTTGCCTTACACTGGGCATCATCAAGTGATCATATTCTGCTAAAAAAAATAAAGGGAACACTTAAACAACACAATGTAACTCCAAGTCAATCACACTTCTGTGAAATCAAACTGTCCACTTAGGAAGCAACACTGATTGACAATAAATTTCACATGCTGTTGTGCAAATGGAATAGACAACAGGTGGAAATTATAGGCAATTAGCAAGATACCCTACCCCCAATAAAGGAGTGGTTCTGCAGGTGGTAACCACAGACCACTTCTCAGTTCCTATGCTTCCTGGCTGATGTTTTGGTCACTTTTGAATGCTGGCGGTGCTTTCACTCTAGTGGTAGCATGAGACGGAGTCTACAACCCACACAAGTGGCTCAGGTAGTGCAGCTCATCCAGGATGGCACATCAATGCGAACTGTGGCAAGAAGGTTTGCTGTGTCTGTCAGCATAGTGTCCAGAGCATGGAGGCGCTACCAGGAGACAGGCCAGTACATCAGGAGATGTGGAGGAGGCCGTAGGAGGGCAACAACCCAGCAGCAGGACCGCTACCTCCGCTTTTGTGCAAGGAGGAGCAGGAGGAGCACTGCCAGAGCCCTGCAAAATGACCTCCAGCAGGCCACAAATGTGCATGTGTCTGCTCAAACGGTCAGAAACAGACTCCATGTGGGTGGTATGAGGGCCCGATGTCCACAGGTGGGGGTTGTGCTTGCAGCCCAACACCGTGCAGGACGTTTGGCATTTGCCAGAGAACACCAAGATTGGCAAATTCGCCACTGGCGCCCTGTGCTCTTCACAGATGAAAGCAGGTTCACACTGAGCACATGTGACAGACGTGACAGTCTGGAGACGCCGTGGAGAACTTTCTGCTGCCTGCAACATCCTCCAGCAAGACCGGTTTGGCGGTGGGTCAGTCATGGTGTGGGGGGGGCATTTCTTTGGGGGGCCACACAGCCCTCCATGTGCTCACCAGAGGTAGCCTGACTGCCATTAGGTACCGAGATGAGATCCTCAGACCCCTTGTGAGACCATATGCTGGTGCGGTTGGCCCTGTGTTCCTCCTAATGCAAGACAATGCTAGACCTCATGTGGCTGGAGTGTGTCAGCAGTTCCTGCAAGGAGGAAGGCATTGATGCTATGGACTGGCCCGCCCGTTCCCCAGACCTGAATCCAATTGAGCACATCTGGGACATCATGTCTCGCTCCATCCACCAACGCCACGTTGCACCACAGACTGTCCAGAAGTTGGCGGATGCTTTAGTCCAGGTCTGGGAGGAGATCCCTCAGGAGACCATCCGCCACCTCGTCAGGAGCATGCCCAGGCGTTGTAGGAAGGTCATACAGGCACGTGGAGGCCACACACATTACTGAGCCTCATTTTGACTTGTTTTAACCTCTCTAGTACATGTGGGACGAACTCGTCCCACCTACGTAACAGCCACTGAAATCCAGTGGCGCGATTTTTGAATCGTTAGAAATGCTATAACTTCAATTTCTCAAACATATGACTATTTCACAGCTATTTAAAGACAAGAATCTCGTTAATCTAACCCCACTGTCCGATTTCAAAAAGGCTTTACAACAAAAGCAAAACATTAGATTATGTCAGCAGAGTACCCAGCCAGAAATAATCACACAGCCATTTTTCAAGCTAGCATATCATGTCACATAAACCCAAACCACAGCTAAATGCAGCACTAACCTTTTATAATCTTCATCAGATGACACACCTAGGACATTGTGTTATACAATACATGCATGTCTGTTCAATCAAGTTCATATTTATATCAAAAACCAGCTTTTTACATTAGCATGTGACGTTCAGAAAAAGCATAACCACCGCAAACTTCCGGTGAATTTACTAACAGTTTGCTAAATTACTCACGATAAACGTTCACAAAAAGCATAACAATTATTTTAAGAATTATAGATACATTACCCCTCTATGCACTCGATATGTCCGATTTTAAAATAGCTTTTCGGATGAAGCACATTTTGCAATAATCTAAGTACATAGCCCGGCATTACAGGGCTAGCTATTTAGATACCCACCCAGGTCAGCATCCACCAAAATCACATTTCCTATAAGAAAGATGTTCTTACCTTGCTTGTTCTTCATCAGAATACACTGCCAGGACTTCTACTTCAATAACAAATGTTGGTTTGGTCCCAAATAATCCATCGTTATGTTCCAACAGCGACGTTTTGTTCGTGAGTTCTAGAATGCTTTTTCGCGGTGTCGCGCATGGCGCATTGGCGTGTCAAAAATGTCTAAATATTCCATTACCGTACTTCGAAGCATGTCAACCGCTGTTTAAAACCAATTTTTATGCCATTTATGTCATAGAGAAGTGTTAATATTCCGACCGGGAGTATGCATTGAGCCTAAACAGCCGAATAAAATTTCTCCTCAGAAGCGACTCATGCACGCGCATCATTGAAAGGTCCTCCGAGCATCCACTTACAAAAGGCGATAATATATTTCAACCTGAGGTTCCCTCGTAAACCTTCAGTTATTTCGCGGGCTCTGAGAGCCTATTGGAGCCCTGGGAATTGTCACGTTACAGCTAAGATCCTTACTTTTCAATAAAAAGAGGTAAGACGCACGACTCCTTGTCAGACAGGGTACTTCCTGCTTGAAGCCTTGTCAGGTTTTTGCCTGCCATAGGAGTTCTGTTATACTCACAGACACCATTCAAACAGTTTTAGAAAATTCAGAGTGTTTTCTATCCAAACCTGAACAATAATATGCATATTCTAGCTTCTGAGTTGGTGTAGGAGGCCGTTAAAAATGGGAACATATTTTTTCCAAAATTCTCAATACTGCCCCCTATACCAAACAGGTTAAGGACATTACATCAAAGTTGGATCAGCCTGTAGTGTGGTTTTCCACTTTAATTTTGAGTGTGACTCCAAATCCAGACCGCCAGGGGTTGATAAATTGGATTTCCATTGATTATTTTTGTGTGATTTTGTTGTCAGCAGATTCAACTATGTAAAGAAAAAAGTATTTAATAACATTATTTCTTTCATTCAGATCTAGGATGTGTTGTTTAAGTGTTCCCTTTATTTTTTTGAGCAGTGTATATAATTCACCAGTGATAGGCTAATATTGTCAACCATCAGAATATTATCCATTTAATCTTTACATATACTAAATAATATATGTGTGAAATTTGTTTTGATTTAGAATGGACCGTTATCATGCACCTGTTTTGAAACAGGGGCAGGGGAAAAATACATGTCATCTACGCACTTAAATAGCGAATGGAGGACGCTTTTCCCGTGGTTAATTTTCATGCCAGCCAAGTAAACTATACTTCTGTTGTAAAGAGAAGCAGCGTGCTTAATATTAGGAAAGCTATTTTTAACAGAGGCCATCACTCTGTTTTCTCACGCAATTGCATAGCCTATAGAAATATTGCGCAACAGCTCATGAGTGTTTGATTAGATTTTCGATTACATTTCCATTGATGTCGGAGTTATTAGAGGGACAATAGAGTGCTGAGTGCCAGGCAGATAGCAAGTTTGGGAGGCCACTAATGACCATAAGCAGCATCAGAGCTTGGAGAAGCCTAATTGCTGTGACTAAACGGTCACATGGAATTTGACTGCCTTCATGACTCGTGACTGCCAGTGTGGCGGTAATACAGGCACCGTAACAGTCCTGGGTGAGTCAACATGTTTTTTCTACTTGCACGCGCGTGTGCACACACACAAACACACAGAAATCAGTACAATGGACAGCCACATCATATTTAGCTTACGTTGATTTGACTAAATAGTTTTTGGTATCTTTTAGTTTTTAATATATTAGACTATATTAGACTAAGCATAGGTGATTAGATGATGTTGAAATGTTTATTAAGTTGAAATGGTGCTAGAATAGTGGATGAAGCACCTGTTTACTTTGTGACTTGCTGTAACTCTCTGTGGCTCTAAATCAATAGATGTTTAGCAGTCTGAAAAGTTTGGAAACATTAACTTGCTTGACCTTGCTGTAGGTCATGTAACTGTTTGTTACATGCAATATGTTTTGTGGACTTCACCGGACCGCTGTTGCTCTCCGGTTTTGTGATGAAACAAAGGTGTGGTTGAATTTATTCTGCCACTTTGTCTTCTTATTGTCTTGGCCTTAGGCCTATACAGTATATCCCAGTGTCAAGTAATTTGAACTAACAGGTTATAGAGCAAAAAACTATCACAACACATAGGTTGCACCACTACTGGTTACAATTAACCCCCTCTTTCATATCATTACAGGTGATGTACTGCACTTGTCTGGAGGACAAATATGTGTGCACGTTTTTTGCAAGCAGGGGGCTAGAATCTTGCCTGGGTGGGCAGAGTTAACACTCTATTTCATCCGCTTTCACCCAGCGGAATACACCTAATGACCTGCGCAGGACCAACAGCGAGGCCGGTTATGAGGAATGGAGTTAAGCAAAATAACAATGATACACACGTGCTGGGGATAAACACATTTCTGATCATTAACAAACATATTAACAGCCAACAGGCAAACGCTAGTGTTACGTTGCTGTCTGTCATTAGTTCGAAAAAATATTCATACTTTTTTTTCTTATCTTGTTTTAGTTACTGACGACATTGGCTTACATTTGCTGCCCCTAGATTATTCACTGTTTAACGGGTGTGCAAGCCAGTAATGAACAGTTACGATGCATGAGTAATGTTTGTACTTTATCCAACAATCATACTCAAAATGTTTAACTAAAACTTCTCGTAAATAACTTGGGACTTCTGCGGTCTTTTGATGGCCTGGTTGAGGGTCTCTGAATCTGTCCAATCACCGCTCTCATCCTGTTGACCAATGACATCGAATCTATGGGCTATGAAACATTCATCGCAACTGTGGGTGTGATTTTGGCTTTACTTTGTTAGACAAAATAATTATGTGAAAAGAACAGTGAAGCTATCTCTCTGTGTCTCATTTTTTTTGCCCGTTTTCCAGTTTGTAAGCATGGTTACGTTTTCAAAATCTAGAGATAACATATTTAACTAAACTGTGTTGAGTTTTCTGGTCATTTTGATGTATACTTTCTTTAGTTTTGGCAGTTTTTTTCCCCCATTATATATGTTTTCGCTCTTAAATGATTTTATGTTTACAAACGAGGGCTCATAAAGTGTATTTAAATATGTACAGATGAACCTGTAATGATATGTATTTTAGAAGGCTACTTTTGATCAAATTTTAATCTAATGGACGCATGCTAATTGTCAACCACTAGCTAGCTTAGTGATAGGCGATAGAATTTCATTTTTAGCTTCTGTTATTTTTAGCTGTTCATTGGTTTTTGTAACATTAAATGCACAGGCCTAAAAGATATTTGAAAATGTGTGAATGTGTTTGCTTTTGGGATGAATGTAAGCACATTGTCACCCCCTAATCAGTTTCACCTGTCCTCGTTATTGTCTCCACCGCCTCCAGGTGTCTCTTCTTTCCCCAGCGCATTTATCCCTGTGTTTCCTGTCTCTCTATGCCAGTTCGTCTTGAATGTTTCCAAGTCAACCAGCGTTTTTCCCATTCTCCTGCTTTTTGCATTCTCCTTTTCTAGTCCTACCGGTTTTGACCCTTGCCTGTTTCTGGACTTTGTACCCGCCTGCCTGACCATTCTGCCTGCCTTGACTTTGAGCCTGTTTGACACTCTGTACCTCCTGGACTCTGATTTGGTTTTGACCTTTTTGCCTGTCCACGACCATTCTCTTGCCTACCCCTTTGAATTAATAAACATTGTAAGACTCCAATCATCTGCCTTCTGTGTCTGCATTTGGGTCTCGCCTTGTGCCTTGATACAGATACTTTTCTACAAAGAGATGATATTGAATTAGGGTTGTCAGAGTTAATGAGTTAACTTTTTGTAACATTTATTTTATTGTGATTAGTCTCATTGTCTGTAAGCATTTCAAAATACACTGAAAACATCCAAAATACGTAATCTATATAGCTAAAAACAAGAATGTGATGTCAAAACAAGTTGACATTGAGGTTAAAGAAAGTGTGATTTATACATTTTTCTTGATTTTGCTAACCGTTACTTTTGGACAAAAACAAGACATCAATATTATTGTAATGCTATATAAAAAGCCTTAAACTACAGCTCAATTTGATCAAATTCAGAATTTGTGATTAATCGCAGCAAATCCTGCGATTATCTCAAATACGTTTTAAATGTTTGACAGCCATATTTTGAATTGGACAGTCAATAATCTGAGATTGAGAGAAATTAATAGTAAATATACATTGAGAAACCCAGTGTTGGCCCCCCTGGTCTAATGGTCAAGACATTGGCTTCTCCCCTGGGAGACCTGGGTTCTACTCTGGCTGGTTTCAAAAACATGTGAAATTTAGAATATCATGTGAAAAATCTATGTAAACCTTCACACGTGTCTGACTCATGTGAAGTTCATACGTGTCTGAAAACCACGTGTCTGACTTGTGATTTTTTTGTTTTTATGTGATTTGTTCATAAATGTTTGTTTATACAATTTTTTCTTACGCGTTTTTATATGATTTTTTTTCATGTTTCATTTTTTGTTGTTAGGGAAGTAGCCACTCCTCGCTCTCCTCGCCTGGCTATTTTAACAGCTCTCCACAGCTAACCCACAATCATATTCACTGACCAGTCCAGCCCTCTCCTCAACCAAAATCACTATGTAGGATATTGATAGTCAACACTGATGATTATGTACTGAATATATATTTTATTGTCCCAACATGTAGCCACTTCAATCTGGAAAACAGTAAGCAAGTAATCATGGGTAACTACTGTACAAGTCTGTTTTGATAATGACCGAGGTAGAGGTGAAGTTCCAGCTGACTGACCTACAACTGTCCTGGTGTAGACTACTGGTGTATTCTTTATTTGTATGATTAATTTACTTAACTGCGTTCCACAATACCCACAATAACCCCTTCATGCTCAGAATGAAAAATATTCTGTGGATCCATTTTGTACTGTCTGTATATGTTCAATATCATGGCTGAGGACACTAACTGCACAAGACAGTAAAGAAAATGTTACAACCCCTTTTTACAGGGTGTCTTCGAATTCTGTTAACCCCCGCATCTTTTAATCAGAATTATCAGACACTTTCCTCTTTTCTGAAAAGTATGTCTTGTTGATTTGTGCAGCTCTGAGAAGATTTGATGAGATAGAGATGCTCTGATAAAGCTCACCTCTCTTCCTGGGCCTGTTTCTTAACCACAACAACGAGGTGATGGTACAGCGAGGCCTGATAACAAACACTATAACCTTTAGAGATCTCTCTATTAACCCAGACTCACATCCTGTCTCCCCAATCACATAAGATCATTCACTTACAGAGAACTAAGAAAATACCTCATGAGAGTTAAAAGAGTGAATGGGTATGATTATAACAATGTGGGGAATGCTAAATAAAGTTAGAAAATAAATGTTTCATGATCATCAAAGTGTTGAAGTCACATACAGTTTAAAAGAAGCAGTTGACCTTATTCATAAGATACTCCCCTTGTCTGGAGAGGGGAGTTATCTTGGTCTGTCAATCACAAGATTATGGGAGGGACATGCTCCCTGGTCCCCATTGCCTGTGGTTCAGTAATAGGGCATACTTATGAAAATACCATGTTTGTCACATTGTATATCTAAATACTGTACATTAACTCATGTCCATACATTCAAATAACTCCAGCCTGGTATATATATATATTCTCTCAACCCTATGCAATGACAGGGTTAAGTTGATACAAGTGCTCCCTCCATCCCTCCCGTCCTTATCCTGCCTCCCTCTGTCTCTCCCTCCCTCCTGCAGCTGCCCACCCAACCCCTCCTCCAGCTACAGGGTGGGTAGGATGTATGTTGAGAGAGGAGCTCTGTGAAAGTGTGTAGGAGAGGCTAAGAAAAACATTCCGGCCTGGCAGGAATATCATTAGAGAGGAGGAGTGGAGTGGAGGGAGGGGGAGAACCAGGAAGAGAGAGAGAGAGAGAGAGAGAGAGAGAGAGAGAGAGAGAGAGAGAGAGAGAGAGAGAGAGAGAGAGAGAGAGAGAGAGAGAGAGAGAGAGAGAGCAAGGGCTGGTGGATGGATGGGTGGGGGGTGAGGCGGGTGAGGGTGTGGATGCAGGGGGGTGAGGTAATAACTTGGGGAGAGAGTGTGTGTGGTGAGATCACATTCCTCTCCCTGTCTTGTCATGCCATTGATTTTGGGCCTGGCTGGGAGAGGGAGGGAGGGAGAGAGAGAGAGAGCTGCTGGTGTGAACCAGTCCGACCACTCCAGGGGTGTAACCTTGGCATTGCCTCAATGAGAACTGTTTCGTCTCTATCCTAGCCCTCCCTCTCTCCTCCCTTTCTCTACCCCCCCTCTCGCTACTCCCCCCCTTTTGCTCTCTCTCTCTCTCTCTCTCACAAACTCTTTCTCCACCTCTCATTTTTTAGAAGTGTGACATTGGTTTCCTAGCCAGACTTTGCTCGTGGTGGTGGATAAGGGCCTGTTTGCCTGTTCTATGGAGACTATGGTACATGGGACAATGTCTATGGCACATACCAGTACATATTGTTGCTTGGCATAGATGTGAATTGTACTGCTTTCACCCCTACTCCAATAGCAACAAACCCTGGATAGCGTTAGGGCACCTAGTCACGGAACTCTCAAGGAGAGGGAGTTGGGTGTGTTCCACTTGACATGTGTATTGGTTAAGGAAGAGGATGTGGGCTTTGTCATCTTGACTCTATAACTAGTGCCACAGGATAGAGACAACTCTGTGAAACTCATAGCCAACTTCGGAATGACATAGCCAACTTAGGAGGGAGCCATTTTCAGAAAAAAATATTGTCAACTTCAGATAACAACTCCATACATTTCTGAATAAAACAAAGCCTACTTAGCCCACATTCTAAAAACACTTCCCGAACAGTCTGGCTTTTTACAAGTGTACATTGTCTGATCTCCAGAATTACTAAGCCTATAGCACCCATATGGAATAGTGAACCTGACCTGAACTGTATGTACACACCCATACTGTAATCCTCTCTTCCTTGACATGACACTTGTCATACTGTAACTATTAACCACATTTATGTGAATTAAAGTTGCCCCAGTGGTGGCAGGTTGTCTGACTATGATAAGAATATAGACACAGCGCTTCACAGGTAATGCCATCCGTAAGGACAGGTTGTTTATATACACTATGCTGTCAGTCTCAGGTGAGTGCAGGAGTCAGATGATGCCAGGTGAGGCCAGGGGCAAGGTGGGACAGGACAGTTGGCAGATATGGGAGAGAAGCAGGGAGCAGGGTGTTTGTCTTGGGCGTGTCTCTCAACAAGACAACATCTTTACCCTCACCCACCCTTATTTTATACCCTACCATCACCCTACCCCTCACCCACCTACCTACCCTTACCTTATACCCTACACTCACCCTACCCATATGCACTCCCTACCCCTCAAAGACTGGGCTAACTGAGAAAGAGAGCATTTTAATAGTCCATTCTCTGTGCAGTTATTGTCCTTTGTTTGTGATCAGTAATTGAAAAGCCAACAGAAATTAGACAGGAGTTTGAGACCTTGCTCATGGGTTTTATGTTAATCAGTGTAGTGGAGTAGGACCACCGGTAATTGCATTGTTTTAAATGACTGTGATGAGAGGGACTCATTACACTTTCAATGATATTTCACACTTAAATTACTGAATTTTGGAAATGTATTCGTAGAAATTACAACAATCAACAATTGGAAAATAAACAGATTATAATGCACAGCACACCTGTGCCCAGATTCACAAAACCTTCTTAAGAAGAAATGTCTTCTTAACTGCCATTTTTTCCTTAACTATAGACTTTAGAAGAAAGTTAACCTGTCTGGGCTAGGGGGCAGTATTTTCACGGCCAGATAAAAAATGTACCGATTTAAACTGGTTACTACTCTTGCCCAGAAACGAGAATATGCATATTATTAGTAGTGTCCCACCTAGCCCTAGTATGGGCTAGCGTCCCACCTAGCCCATACTAGTTAACCTGTATAGGGGGCAGTATTTTCGATTTCAGATGAAAAGCGTGCCCAGAGTAAACGGCCTAATACTCGGGCCCAGAGTCAAATATTTGCATATTATTAGTATATTTGGATAGAAAACACTCTGAAGTTTCTAAAACTGTTTGAATGGTGTCTGTGAGTATAACATAACTCATGTCACAAAAACCAAAACCACAGCTAAATGCAGCACTAACCTTTGATGATCTTCATCAGATGACACTCCTAGGACATTATGTTATACAATACATGCATGTTTTGTTCAATCAAGTTCATATTTATATCAAAAACCAGCTTTTTTACATTAGCATGTGACGTTCAGAACTAGCATTCCCACCGAACACTTCCGGTGAATTTACTAAATTACTCACGATAAACCTTCACAAAAAACATAACAATTATTTTAAGAATTATAGATACAGAACTCCTTTATGCAATCGCGGTGTCCGATTTTAAAATAGCTTTTCGGTGAAAGCACATTTTGCAATATTCTGAGTAGATAGCCCGGCCATCACAGGCTAGCTATTTTGACACCCACCAAGTTTGGTACTCACCAAACTCAGATTTACTATAAGAAAAATTGGATTACCTTTGCTGTTCTTCGTCAGAATGCACTCCCAGGACTTCTACTTCAACATCAAATGTTGGTTTGGTTCCAAATAATGCATAGTTATATCCAAATAGCGGCGTTTTGTTCGTGCGTTCAAGACACTATCCAAAGGGTAACGAAGGGTGACGCACCGGCGCATATCGTGACAAAAAACTTCTAAATATTCCATTACCGTACTTCGAAGCATGTCAAACGCTGTTTAAAATCTATTTTTATGCTATTTTTCTCGTAATATAGCGATAATATTCCGTTCAAAGACTGAAAATGTCAAATGGACTCTTCACGTGCATGCCCGTCTCATTGTTCTCAGATCAACCACTATCCAAATGCGCTACTGTTTTTCAGCCATGGACTGCAGAGTCATCATTCAACGTTCTGGCGCCTTCTGAGAGCCTATGGGAGCCTTAGAAAGTGTCACGTTACAGCAGAGATCCTCTGTTTTCAATAAAGAGGCTAAAGAAGGCCAAGAAATGGTCATAGAGGGCACTTCCTGTTTGGAATCTTCTCAGAATTTGGCCTGCCATATGAGTTCTGTTATACTCACAGACACCATTCATTACATTTACATTTTAGTCATTTAGCAGACACTCTTATCCAGAGCAACTTACAGTAGTGAATGCATACATTTCATAATTTTTTCCCCCCATACTGGTCCCCTGTGGGAATCGAACCCACAACCCTGGCATTGCAAACACCATGCTCTTCCAACTGAGCCACATGAGTTCTGTTATACTCACAGACACCATTCTAACAGTTTTAGAAACTTCAGGGTGTTTTCTATCCAAATGAAACAATTATATGCATATTCTCGTTTCTGAGCAGGAGTAATAAACAGATTAAATCGGGTACGTTTTTTATCCGGCCGTGAAAATACTGCCCCTTATCCATAACAGGTTAAGCACCAATCATCATGTCACCAGAATAAGGCCCTTGATATTTATTGGAAGGAGCATCAAGCTCATCATCGTGCACTTTCACCACCCTGTGCAGTTCATCATCATTTATTTAATCTGTAGCCTAATAAACAGCATGGTTTCCTGAGTCGTAGTGGGAGGACCACACACCATATAATCGCGTATCTCCAAGTTTACTTTGATATGATGGTTATTAAATCGATATTTGCGCATAAAGGCATTTCCACCAGCATTTCTCACGTAATACATTTTACATACACAAAAAGATCCCACCATGTCCAACAAACAAATGATCTGTTGGCATTTATAAAATTGTAACAAAACTTCCTGTTTCCATCACAGCTGATTTTTTTGTATATGGTATGACTTTGCTCGCATAAAAATTGTGGATGGAAACGTGGTTACAGATGTAATTTTACAAATTAATCAGAAGACACATTCCCGGGCAAATTTATAAAATGAAAAATATGAAGCAAAGATTTGTCATGTACCATTGTATTATTTATTCACTTGAATACTGTGTAAAATGAAATGCAATTTTGGGAGATCTTAAAACACATCACTTCTTATCATTCCATAAAGTCTAAGGCCGTCCTCAGTTGACCCAAGGAATAACTGCCAAAATAATGGAAACACCAACATAACGTGTCTTAAAGGCCCAGTGCAGTCAAAAACTTGATTTTCTTGTGTTTTATAAACAGTATACAGTATTTCCACACAATAAGGTTGGACTAATACTGTGAAATTGTGGAAATTCTGATAATGCCCTTTTTCTCCCCAATTTCGTAATATCCAATTACAATCTTGTCTCATCGCTGGAACACGGGAGAGGCAACGGTTGAGTTATGCATCCTCTGAAACATGACCCGCCAAACCGTGCTTCTTAACACCTGCCGGCTTAACCCAGAAGCCAGCTGCACCAATGTGTCGGAGGAAACACCGTTCAACTCACGACTGAAGTCAGCCTGCAGGCACCCGGCCCGCCACAAGGAGTCGCTAGAGTGGAATGAGCCAAGTAAAGCCCCCCTGGCCAAAACCTCTCTGGGCCAATTGTGCACTCCCGGTCGAGGCCAAACCACTCCGCCAATAAGTTCATTTTCAGTTTTCTCCTCCCCACTAAGACCAGTCTCAGACAGTCCTAGCAAAATTCTTGCTTGAGAAATTTGTCTTTGCTAAGAAGCTTGCATCTTTTTTTACAATTTTAAATAAAAACCATCACAGTAAGGTCTTAATTGATACCCAAAAATGATTTGATATTGAGATAAAAACGGCTGCATTGAACATTTTAATAGGGCGTTGGTCACCACGAATCGCCAGAACAGCTTCAATACACCTTGCATAGATTCTACAAGTGTCTGGAACACTATTGAGGGAAGGGACACCAGACTTCCACGAGAAATTCCATAATTTGGTGTTTTGTTGATGGTGGGAGAAAACGATGTTTCAGGCGCTGCTCCAGAATCTCCCATGAGTGGCCTCCCGATTGGTGCAGCAGTCTAAGGCACTGCATTGCAGTGCCAGAGGCGGTACTACAGATCCGGGTTCGATCCCGTGCTGTGTCGTAACTGGGAGACCCATGAGGCGGTGTACAATTGGCCCAGTGTCGTCCTGGTTAGGGGAGGGTTTGGCGGGCTGGGATGTCCTTGTCCAATCACGCTCTAGTGACTCCTTGTGGAGTCCGGGTGCATGCACTTCGATCGCCAGCTGTACTGTGTTTCCTCCGACACATTGGTGCCTCTGGCTTCCGGCAGTGTGTCAAGAAGCAGTGAGGCTTGGCGGGGTTGTGTTTCGGAGGACCTTTGTCTCTCCTGAGTCCATACAGGAGTTGCAGTGATAGGACACGACTGTAACTACCAATTGGATATCACAAAATTGTGCAGAAAAAGGAGTAAAAAATATATATATATAAAAATAATATTACTATCTCCATGAGTGATTAATTCGGTTGAGATCTGCTGACTGAAACACACACACACCCTTTAAACCCCCTATGCACTTTTGAGACCCTTAACTAACTCAGGAACTACACCTGTGTGGAATCACCTGCTTTCAATATACTTTCTATCCCTCATTTACTCAAGTGTTTCCTTTATTTTGGCAGTTACCTGTATGTATACAATAGGTCTATACTTGGCATTGACATCACTGATCACACATTATTATGTTCTCATTATGTTTCTATAGAGCCTTCACAATGACGTGTGTGTTCTTACCTGCTACCAGGCACCGACCGACACACACCAACCCACACCCAACACACACACACACACACACACTCTCAGTTAGCCCACCACACCACAGCACACACCCTGACCCAACACACTGAGGTAGATGGTGGCAAAGGTATTGTCTTGAGGCCTTGCCATCTCTGTTAATAGGTTAATGCCCCAGCCCCAGCATCAATTCCAACAGCCTTAATAACTCCTAACCCAAGCTCAGTCCCAGTTCTAGACCTAGTCCAAGATGATACTGTAGAAGCCCAAGTCACAGTCCCAGTTCCATAGCCCAAATCCCAAACCAAAAACCAGTTATAGTCTCAGCCCCAGCTCAAGCCCCAGCCCCATGCAGGTAATGTGTGAGCCCTAGCCAAGGAGCAGGTTAGTTACCAAGCTTTGCCTGTGAGTGTATCACTCCCCTCAGCACAGCACAGGTGGACATGTGGGGAACGCTGCCAAATACTTTTGGTTTAGAGGGAGGGAGGGGTGTTGGTTGGTGGGTGGGTGTGCACTTTTGTTTTGTCTTTTTATGTAACAGTTTGGTGGTAAGGTTAATTTTCCTCTCCCTGCCGAAGGTGACACACCTTCAGTGCAAATTTGAGCTCTTCTGTCTTCTCTTACTCACCCTCTCTCTATATATATATCTCTCACTTTTGCATGCCCGCCACAGAGGACAGGACTCTGCTTACTGACAGACAGGGACCGAGAGTAGAGTGAGAAGAAGAAACTGAAATACAAAACACCTGTCTGTGTTAAAAGGTCAGTAACTCTCTTTCTGTTTTTTTTTCTCATTTCAGTCTCATGTTTTTTTTTATGAGTTCTCACAGACTCATCAGTAAAGATTTCTAGTGGAGAGATTGTAGGGCTATTCAGTATTCATATATCATGCATGGTATACCCTCAGGGTTAGTTACATACTGTACATTATAGGGTCTGCAGTGCATACAGACTCATCTACTATGTGCTTTGCCTCAGTATCAAGTCGCTACTCCTTTCCTACACACTGACAGAGTGAGTGCATTCCAATCAAATCAACATGCTTTCAAATGTTTCCAAAGTGTGACTTTCTAGTAAAGGAGAGGCTAGGAGAGACTTGGACAACTTTGCTAAAAAAAAGTCTCACTGTATTTAGGAAGCCCTTCAAACGATGAGGACTTTTTGAATAGATTGCAATGCACTAAATCTGGCACTGTGTGTGTTATTTATTTACAGAAGTATGTAATGACTTAATAATTACACAATTAAATCATGCACATCAATGTCTTTTTGGTAACATGATAACCTGGCACGACATTTTCTTATTGTCGGTACACTTCCTCAAGAGCATCAGCAATGTAATACTTGAATGGTTATAAAAATGTGTAACACACTGCATTAAGACAATGACAGGATACCAATTTGGAATTATTTATTCAAAATGTTATTTCAGAAAAAAATTCTATACAGTTGGAGTTATATGTCCATGACATAAAATGAACAGATTTTATATAAAATAAATCCCTCATTGCCCAGAAACAGCTAGAATCCAACCTGCTCACAATTGTCAAGGCCAGAGATATCTATACATGGTTATATAAGGTGTGAATCAAAAATGGACTATCACACTCTCCCAAAAGCAGTGAGTGGGTGGGTGGGTGCTTGCGTGCAGTCTTTTGTTACGGCATACTGGATACTTTTATACTGGCTTGTTCACAAACATTTTGGGAATAGACTCCCTCCCTCTATTTGCACAGCTCTAGTGTGGTGTGTGGGAATGCAACAGGCAGTACAACACAATGCCCAGGCATTCAGCATCTAGACTCTAGAGTGAGTGTGGTGCCAACATCACACATGATAACAGCGCTGCCTCTTTCTCTCATTCTCCCCTGGTGCTGTGACTCAAAATCACAATATTTTTACTATCATGTCAAGTCTCTTCATGTTCAGTCGGTTAGTGTTACTGCAGGACTCGACATTAATCCTTGTCCTCTTGCCCGGGGCAAGTAAAAAAATATCACGCAAAAATCACAATATCACACAATTAGGCTACTCCGATCAGAATTGGATCAGAATTGGATCAAAGTGTCCTCCGGATGCAATGTTTTTCTCACTGTCCTCCCAATCTCTGCACAGCACATCGGAGTATAATTATTGTAGGCCTGCATTGACAGGCACAAGCGATCTTTCAATCATGCAGTCGCAAGATGTGTTATTGGATCAAAGCGAGCCGCATTTGCACATTTGTTGATAATAATTGCTAGGGCGTTGTTTGCCCGGTTATATAAAATGTTTGGTCAGCAAAGAAAATCCTGGAAAAGTAATGTACTCATGTATAACCGCAAATGGCCAAAACTCAGTTGATACGGGTGCGCAGTTGATCAAACCAATTCTGCATACTCCAGTTGTAAAATCGTCTCTCAAGCACTCAAATTGGCTAGGATACTCATCTATTCAATAGTTACAAAGTAAAAAAATATTCTTAAAGTAGCCTAATTTACAAGTAACACTTATGCTGTCATAACCTTACAAATAGATAAACATTTTAGTTAGCTACCTCGTCCACCTTAGCCATTTGTTCCCTGGCTCATTGAATGAGGGAATTATTTCATAAAGACAATAAAAAGTATTTGGTTGTAATTATAATGTTGCAGAGCAACCAACCCTCATCCAGGAGATTCCAGGAGAGCTACTGGGTGTGCAGGCTTTTGCTCCAGCTGCACAACAGGACCTTGAAAAGCTGACTCTGATTTGTTTGAGCAGGGTTGTATAACAAGCCTGTACACCCAGTAGCTCTCCAGATTAAGGTTTGACAGACCACACTGGTTTTATACAGTAGCCTATCAGTGCAGTATTTTACTTTATGGGGGTTAAGTGCCTTGCTCAAGGCCAGAATGGCAGGAGATACAATACATGGGATCAGAGACCAGCAGCCTTCCAAAGTCAATACCAGTGATAATAATGAAGGTTATTTTGTGAAGTTGTGCTTGCATCTTACAACACAATTTTCAGTCACCTTTTTAACCCTTTTTTATTTTTGGACAAGTGACTTTAGCTTTCGGACAAGTAAACAATCTGTCCTACTTGTCTAAAGGACAAGTGGCTGAAACAGTTAAGTCCTGTACTGTAAATGGCACATACTAGTTGCATGGCAGAATAAGAGTAATGCAGTATGGGAAGAGAGACGGGCTCACGTAGGCTCCCGTAGGCCTCCCATAGGCCTCTGCACTGTGTGAGTGTGTGATCATGAGCGTATGTGTGAGTACTATCCTCCTCCTCCACCATAGCGTGGACACAGGTTGTGTGTTTGTGTGTGTGTGTGTGTGTGTGTGTGTGTGTGTGTGTGTGTGTGTGTGTGTGTGTGTGTGTGTGTGTGTGTGTGTGTGTGTGTGTGTGTGTGTGTGTGTGTGTGTGTGTGTGTGTGTGTGTAAACAGCCATCGCAGAGCAGCTGAATAGAGGGTGGGAGGAGGCTTGTAAGAGGGTATCGTGGGTGGGAGGCCTGATCCGTGCCAAAAAAGCAAGTTTGGGGGATTTGTGTACTTTGTGTTACTCACGAACAAACGCCTTTCTTAAACCTTCAGGCATGCACTCACACACCCAGAGGTCTCTCTTCTTTCTTTCTCTTTCCCTTCCCCCTCTCTGTCCTTCTTTCTTTCTCTTTCATTTCCCTCTCTCTCCTTCTTTCTTTCTCTTTACTTTCCCTCTCTCCTTCTTTCTTTCTATTTCCTTTCCCCCCCTCTCTCTCTCTCTCTTAATCAATCATTTGAGATTGTCCTCAACTAACCCTGTCTTTTCCACAATGATAAAGGCATCTAAGATTGTACTTGGTAATAGACAACTGTGAACCAAGACTGTCTTTATAGTATGGTAAAATAATCATATTGGCTTTAAATCGGTATTGACATTTACAGTAAACTACTTATAATAATATTAACTGCAATAAAATTTCAAACTCCAAATATATATGACATGACATATAAAGATCTTCTTGAATGTCTCCTTTGTTGTCTTGAAACACAAAGCATTCTGTATCTGACGTGATAGTGATACTGTAAGTCCTTGAGAGAGTTAGTTATGTAGGTGTTTCCTGTGAGGCCAACCGAGCTCATCAAAAATAGTCCTGGTAACCACTGGCAACCCCTTGAGCAGAGCTCACTTTCCACCTCTCCTAGCTTTCCTCCCTCCACTAAATTACACAAATACCTTCACAGGCACGACTCTCAGACAATCAAGTAAAATTAACTCAAAGTGAATTAACAAGACAACAACAGATGTAGAATGTTAAGATTAGAGACATTTATTTATTTATCTTTTTGTCCAGGGACAGAACAGAAACAGAAAATTAGACCACATTAATTTCGGAATGTCTTTCAAAGATCTGGGTTGAAGAAGTGGGTCCACCCACCTGTGTGATGCGGGTAGGGGATGGCAGTTTAAAGAAGACATGAGTGTGTGGGTTAGCATTGCTCTGTAGCGTGCTGTACTTCGGAAGGCTGCATTGATCCACCCACCCACCCCAGACGCACAGCAGCTTGTGTGGTTCATGAAAGCACATTACTGTACATTCCCATGCTCAGAGAGGACATGGTCACAGTCTGAAGATAGATACAGTAATGTACAAGACGATCCAGTAGACTCACACAAGATGGCCCAACATGTACAGTAACTGATAGACCAAAAGCAACTGAAGGCATACTGTATGTGTGAATGCTTGTTTTAGAGTATGTGTGTGTGTGCGGGGGGGGGGGGGGGGTTATGTGCGTGTGTGTGTTCATGCTTGTACATGCATGAATGTCTGTGTGTATGTGTGTGTGTAAATCCGCACAGCTGTGTATTCAGATTTTTTTGTCCGTCTGTCTATGTCTTTCTTTCTGTATGTATGTACCTGTCTCTGTGTGTATGTTCTGTAGTTGTGTGTGTGCCTTGGTGTGACAGCCATCTGTCTCCCTTGCCCTGCAGCCTGGCTGCTTTTAATTAGGAGGTGCCAGAGAGCCCCAGGGCAGACAGAGGTTCTCCCTACTCTCCTGTCCCTCCTCTCCTCTCCCCTTCTCTCCTCTCCCTCCATGCCTCAGCATTGCCTCAGCATTGCCTCCCCCACGTTATCACCAACAGCGCCGGGAGATGTCCTCACACACATACACGCACGCAAGCTCACAGACACACACAGTGTAAACACACACACACTTGTACATAAACGCTTTTATACAACTGCGACCACCTGTGAAATAATCGAGCCAAGGTAGTGCCACCTCTTTCTGGCTGGCTATGCTTTATCATGGTTGTGAATAGATGCTGTCTTACAGAATGTCTCTCAAGAGCATGTACAGTCTGTATGTACGCGCCAGTGCCTCCCCTCTGGCAGAAGCCTCCCGTCCAGATTAGGATGTTCAGAAACAGACAAAACAAGAGGAACTCAAAGCAGAAATAGATACATTATGTCAGCAGAAAAAAGCTCTGAACCTCAACTCACCCTGAATAGTGGGCTGCTCGGAGATGAGCTGCATATTGACCTTGTTGAAGTGTGTGTCTGTGTGTCTGTGTGTATGTTTGTCTGTGTGCTGTCCTTGGAGATGTTTTTTAAGAAGGTCTGCCTGGCTGCTGGAAGATGAGAGTGGGTCTATCTACAATGGGCGTAATAGCTGGCAGAGCTGAAATGTGGGGGTACCTCCACTGCCTCGGCCCTGTCTGCCTGCAGCTTTTTTCCCACATCAACCTTGTCCTTCAGACAACAAGAGGCATAGGGTGAAGAGTGGGGGTTGTGGCAGGTGGGTGAATTGGGCGGGGAATGGTAAAATGACTGGCCTCTGGGTTAGTCTACTCTTACCCACAAAACAGCACAGACCCCTACAAGTCAAACAGAAACATACAGTTTTTGAATGACCTTATTGGTCTAAAGGCCTTGAAATCACCCTTGAAATCAGTTAATGTTGTTGATGATTGAGATCGAGACAGTCCTGTTTGCCTAATTAACTTTAGACTGTGCCTTTCTGCCAGTCCCTCCTCATGGGTAAGAGATATGGAGCCGATCTGGTGCTGAGTGATGAGTTCTCTGGCTGAGCTGTCATGCTGTGAACTCAGCGGGTGGCAGCAAACAGGTACACCAGTGCCCAACACTTACTCAGACCCAGTCTCCTGCCTCCTGCTCCTGAGCTGAGTGAGAACAGACTGCACAACGAACCCTGTAAGTCAAGTCAAACTGAGATAGACCAGTAGTTAATACTTACAGCATGGGAACTGTCTAGTGATAGAATTGCAGAGAAGTTGACATTTGATAACATTATGTATGTAATATGGAAATCCAACACTTCTGATGGTACAATGTTCAAGTCTCCAGGATTCCGCAATTCTGTGATTGCAAATTGTCTTTTGCGAAATTGACAATTCCCCGCATATTATGCGAGGGCTTGCAAATTTCACCAATCACTGCACTATTTCTGCCTAAAACGGTCAAATCATCGCAATATTATATTATAATGATCCATCGCCGCAGTACAAAAAGAGGACTCACAATTTCAACCAATCACCGCACATTTACCCAATAATATGGTTCAATCAAGCCACATATCAACAACCTTTTTCCCCCTTCAGTGCATTTTTGCAATTTTTTACATATCTGTAAAATATTAAAGTTCTCAGATTTTAAATTAATAGATTTTACATGTGTATTAAAATGGGGTTTGTCTCAACACTATACACTGAGTGTACAAAACATTAAGAACACTTGCTCTTTCCATGACTGACCAGGTGAATCCAAGTGAAAGCTATGATCCCTTATTGATGTCACTTGTTAAATCCACTTCAATCAGTGTAGATGAAGGTTAAAGAAGGATTTTTAAGCCTTGAGACTATTGAGACATGGATTATGTACAGTATGTGTGCCATTCAGAGGGTGAATGGACAAGAAAAAAGATTGAAATGCCTTTGAATGGGCTATGGTAGTAGGTGCCAGGCTCACCAGTTGGTGTCAAGAACTGCAATGCTGCTGGGTTTTTCACGCTCAACAGTTTCCCATGTGTATCAAGAATGGTCCATCACTCAAAGAACATCCAGCCAACTTGACATAACTGTGGGAAGAGTCCATGCCCAGATGAATTGAGGCAGTTCTGAGGGCCTCAAAGCATAGGAAGGTGTTCTTAATGTGGAAATTACAGCATTTTAACTACTTTGCAGATATGAAACGAACAGACAATCATAATATCAGTCAAAAATGTCAAATTCTCAGTTTATGCTACAAAACCAACTTTAGAAGAGGTTTTAAAAATAGGTTCCAATTGACTCATTCCATGATGTACACTAAGGAATTGATGGCAGAATAGATGGAGGCAGTTCAATGCATGATTAATATAATTCACCAATACATTTCTCAGTAGTCCCAAAAATATTGCTATCAGGTTGTAAATCACAGCCGGCAGCGTATGTTGTTTGCTGACTCCATTCGGGATGCGCTGTTTCAGTTTCCGTGACTCAATATTTTGGACAAAAACAGATGAATGTAACTAAGGCTAGGAATGTAAATACAATAACATTTGCAAGGGCAATGATCACAAGTCAGTCATAATGTGGCTAATAGGCTAGCATATCTATTTATTTAGCAAGCTAAAAACACGTAGCCTAACGTTAGTTAGCTAGCTGCTAGGAGGAGTCATGTCATGTCATTGGAGGAGTTTTTTGGTGGCTATGCACAGCTAGAGATGCAGGTGTCATTTGGTTAGCTAGCAAGAACTTGAACATCTGTAATCCAGTTAACATATTGCAAATTCCCTCTGGTTATGTGTGCCAGAGGGAATTTGCTTTCATCAAAGCAAAGGCTGGCTACTTTGACGAATCTCAAATAAAAAATATTTTGATTTGTTTAACGCTTTTTTGGTTACTACATGATTCCATATGTGTTATTTCATAGTATTGATGTCTTCACTATTGTTCTACAATGTTGAAAATATTAAAAATTAAGAAAAACCCTTGAATGAGTAGGTGTGTCTAAACTTTTGACTGGTACTGTATATTAATGTCACAGATGATTCCTTTGAATAGTTATTTATTATAAAATGTATTATTTGTCACATTTGTCTGTGTAAAACCTTGCAGTGCTACTTTTTTCTCTGAGAGTGAGGCGGATATACACTACAGTTCAAAAGTCTGGGGTGACTTAGAAATGTCCTTGTTTTTTAAAGAAAAGCTCATTTTCTGTCCATTAAAATAACATCAAATTGATCACAAATACAGTGTAGACATGTTGTAAATGACTATTGTAGCTGGAAACGGCTGATATTTTATGGAATATTTACCGGTAGGATCAAGGACTCTGGTGGGCCATATGGAGAACGTTCCTGCTTCCCCTGCTCGCACCCCTTTTCATGCTATTCTGCTGTGGAGAGAGAGACCAGTCCAAATCTCTCTGGGTTTTCATTGAATCTGGGGCTGATGAGAGTTTTTTGGACGCCACCCTGGGGTCCGAGCTGAACATCCCCACTCACCCACTACACCATTCCCATCCACCTACGGGTGTCAGGGAACAACAGCGAGGCTATCCAGTTCCTGCCCATCAAGTCCCCTCTGATTCCCGTGGTATTGGGATTCTCCTGGCTCCAACGACACAATCCCCTCATTAACTGGTTTACTGGTGCCATCATGGGCTGGAGCCCGTTCTGCCACACCCATTGAATGAAGTCAGCACAACCTGACCCAGGATGCATTCCTGGGGGCTCGGGAAGGTGCCCCGGACCTCTCCGCCATTCCCGCGGAGCACCAGAACCTCCGGGAGGTGTTCAGCAAGACCCGGGCCATGTCGCTTCCACTGCACCGACCCTATGACTGCAGGATTTACCTTCTCCCTAGCACCACGCCACCCCGGGGACGTCTGTACTCTCTATCAGGACTGGAGACCAAGGCTATGGAAACCTACATTGTGGACTACCTAGCTACTGGATTTATCCATTCCTCTTCATCTCCCGCAGGCTTCTTCTTCATGGAGAAAAAGGACAAGACCCTGCCCCCATGCATTGACTACCGGAGACTCAACGACATTACGGTTAAGAACCGTTACCCGCAACAACTCATCTCCTCGGCCTTCGAGCCGCTCCAGGGGGCCACTGTGTTTTCCAAGCTGGATTTACGGAACTCCTACCACCTGGTGCGGATACGGGACGAGTGGAAGACCGCCTTCAACACAGCCAGTGGCCACTACGAGTATCTGGTCATGCCCTTTGGCCTCACCAACAGCCCTGCTATGTTCCAAGCTCTGGTGAATGATGTTCTCCGTGACATGTTGAACCGGATCATCTTCATCTACATTGATGACATCCTCGTCTTCTCCCGCTCCGCACAAGAACACGTGCTCCACATCCGGCAGGTCCTTCAACGCCTTCTGGAGAAACAGCTGTTTGTGAAGGTGAAGAAGTGTGAGTTCTATCGCTCCACCATCCTCTTTCTGGGTTACATCATCTCTGATGGGAGTGTCCAGATGGATCCCGGGAAGGTGAGAGCTGTGATGGATTGGCCTCAGCCTACGTCTAGGGTGCAGCTGCAATGTTTCCTGGGGTTCGTCCATTTCTATCGCCGCTTATCCGGGGTTACTGTGCCCTGGCTTCCCCCCTGTCAGCACTCACCTCACCCAAGGTTCCATTCACGTGGTCCCCAGTTGCTGACTGGGATTTCCGGGATCTCAAACATTGCTTCACCACAGCTCCCATCCTGGTTCATCCGGACCCATCTCGTCAGTTCGTGGTGTAGGCCGATGCTTCGGACGTCGGAGTGGGGGCTGTCCTGTCCCAGCATTCCGCCCTTGACCTCAAGCTACATCCCTGTGACTTCTTCTCCAATTGCCTCCATGCCATGGAAAGGAACTACGATGTGGGGAATCGGGAGCTTCTCGCAGTGAAGAAAGCGTTGGAGGAATGGAGGCACTGGCTGGAAGGGGCGGAACATTCGTTCATCGTGTGGACTGACCACAAGAACCTGGAGTATCTCCGCACCGCCAAGCGCCTCAACTCAAGGCAAGTCAGATGGGCCCTGCTGTTCACACGGTTCGACTTCTCCCTCTCGTACCGGCTGGGATTCAAGAATGTCAAGCCAGATGCCCTGTCCCACCGCTATAGCCCCACAACTACTACCCCTGAACCCAAGACCATCCTTCGCACCTCATGCCTTGTGACAGCACTCAGCTGGGGGATAGGGAAGCAGGTCCGTGAGGCGCAGCGTTCCCAGCCAAACCCCGGGCAGGGCACTGATAACCGCATGTTCGTTCCTGACACCGTCCGCTCCGAGGTCCTGGAGTGGGCCCACTCCTCCAGGCTGGTCTGCCACCAGGGCACCCATTGGACCCTGGCCTTTGTGCGACAGCGCTTTTGGTGGCCTACCATGGTCCCGGATGTGTCCGCATTCGACGCCGCTTGCTCAGTTTGTGCACAGAATAAGACTCCTCAGCAAGCTCCAGCTGGTCTTCTCCAACCTCTGCCTGTCCCCCACCATACCTGGTCCCACATCTCCTTGGACTTTGTCACGGGTCTTCCCCCATCTGATGGCAACACCGCCATCTTGACCGTGGTGGATTGGTTCTCCAAAGCCGCCCACTTCATTCCTCTCCCCAAACTACCCTCTGCCAAGGAGATGGCCCACCTCAATGTGTAGCACGTCTTCCGGATCCATGGACTGCCCATGGACATGGTCTCCGACCGGGGTCCTCAGTTCTCGTCCCAGTTCTGGAAGGCATTCTGCACCCTCATTGGGTCATCAGCCCTCCTCAAGACCACCTCCAAGT